>NW_026989771.1:952922-1270563 GCF_036321535.1 Camelus dromedarius | reverse complement strand
GGGTAGAACTCGCACGAAGAGAATTTTTCTGCAAAAATGCTTCATTTTTGAAACTAGCGTTTAGAAAACGCTGCAAAATCTGAGAAAATTCATCTAAGTATCAATATTGAATCTATTGTGTTGAAAGTTCTGTAATCCACATGCTAACAAATTTGTAGTGAATATTTGTCGAATCCATTATGCATGTATCATGTTCGGAACAGGGAATTTCATGGCCAGGGAGTTTATGTAAATTACATTTCTCTTGGATATAAATCACTCCAAGAGCTTTATCCTGAGATATCAGCCTGAATTTTGAAACTGGCAATAGGAAAACACTGCGAACTCAAATGAATGGATCCTCGGTGTAAATATGCCTTGTAGGGTGGATGAAAGTTCGGTAATCCACATGCTAACAACTCTGTAGTGAGTATTTGTCGAATCCGAGATACATGAAGTTTGTGCGGAACACATAATATCATGGAATGCGAATCTATGTAAAATACGTATCTCTTGGTTACAACTCGCTCCAAGAGTTTTTCTGCGAATTCTGCCTCATTTTCAAAACTGGCATTAGGAAAAACTTTCGAAATATGAGAAAATGCTTCAAAGTGTCAATATGGCTTTTATGGTGGATGAAAGTTCGGTAATCCTTACGCTAACAACTCTGTAGTGAATATTTGTCGAAACCGTGATGCATGTAGCTTTTTCGGAACACGGAATTTCATGATGACGTGTTCTATGTAAATTGCTTGTCTATTGGGTAGAACTCACTCCAAGATTATTTTGCTGCGAAAACTGCATGATTTAAAAACTGACATTAGGAGAAATATACTAAATCAGAAAAAACTTTCTATGTACAAATAGGCATTGTAAGGTGGATGAAAGTTCGGTAATACACATGTTCACAACTCATTAAAGAATGTTTCTCGAATCCGTGATGCATGTAACGTGTTCAGAACATGGAATGTCACGGTGAGTGAAACTAGGAAAGTTACATATCTTTTGGTTAGTACTCGCTCCAAGAGAATTTTCCTGCCAAATCTGCCTCATTATCAAACCTGGCATTAAAACTAACCTGTGAAATCTGAGAAAAGTCTTCAAAGTGTCAATAAGCCATGTATGGTGGATAAAAGTGCTGAAATCCACTTGCTAAAACTCTTTAGTGAATATTTTTCGAAACTGAGATGCATGTAGTGTGTTCGGAACACGGAATTTCACGGTGAACAAATCCATGTAAATTACATATCTATTGTTTGAATACGCTCCAAGAGGTTTTGGCCATGAAATCTGCCTCAGATTCGAAACTGGCATTTGGAAAGCTCTGTGAAATCAGAAAAAATGCTTCTAAGCATCAATATGCCTTGTATTGTGATGAAAGTCCTGTAATCCACATGCAAACAAATCTGTAGGATATATTGTTCGAATCCTATCTGCATGTAGCGTGTTCGAAACACGGAATTTCACATCGTGAGAATCTATGTAATTTACATATCTATTGGGTAGAACACGCTCCAACAGTTTTTTCCTTAGGAAACAGCCTGAGTATTGAAACTGCTCTTAGGAAATAGCTGCAAACTCAGAGTTAATGTTTCTATGTGTAAATATGCCTTGTATGGTGGATGAAAGTTCTGTAATACACATGTACACAACTCATTAAAAATGTTTCTCAAATCCGTGATGAATGTAGTTTGTTTGGATCACGGAATGTCACATTGAAGGAAACTATGTAAATAACATATCTGTTGGTGAGAACCCGCTCCAGGAGCATTTTACTGTAAAATCTACCTCTGTTTGTAAACTTGTGTTATGAAAACGCTGCAAAATCTGAGCAAATGCTTTGAGGTGACAATATGTCTTCAATGGGTTTTTAAAGATGTGTAATTCACTTTCTAAGAACTCAGCAGTGAATATTTGTTGAATCCATGGTGCATGTACCTTTTTCAGAACACAGAATGTTACGGTGACGGTATCTGTGAAAATGGGATGTCTATTGTATCGAATATGCAGCAAGAGGATTTTTCTGCGAAAACTGCCTGATTTTCGTAACTGACGTTAGGAGAACCACGTGAAATCTGAGAAAATGCTTCTAAGTGTCAATATGCCTTTAATGGTGAATGAAAGTCCGGTAATCCACATGTTAATAACAGTGTAGTAATGATTTTTCAAACCGTGATTCATATAGCGCTTTTGGAAAATGGAATTTCACGATAATGAAACAATGTAAATTACAATTCTACTGGGTAGAACTAGCTAGAATAGAATTTTTCTGTGAAAATTGCATGATTATCGAATCTGAAGTTTGGAGAAAGCTTCAAAATGAGAGTAAATATTTCTAGGTGTAAATATGCCTTTATGTTGGAAGAAAGTTCGGTAATCCACATTTTCACAACATATTAAAGAATTTTTTCTAATCCGTGATGCATATACCGTGTTCGTTACGTGGAATTTCACGGTGACTGAAAGAATATAAATTACTTCTCTATTGGGTAGAACTTGCTCCAAGAGATTTTTTCGGCGAAGACTGCTTCATTTTTGAAAGTGGCGTTTGGAAAACGCTGCAAAATCTAAGAAAATACTTCTAATTATCAATATTCAATCTATTGTGATGAAAGTTCCCTAATCCAAATGCTAACAAATCTGTAGTTAATATATGTCAAATTAATTATGTATGTAGCATGTTCGGAACACGGAATTTCATGGCCTGTGAGTTTATTTAAATTACATTTCCCTTGGTTAGAAATCACTCCAACAGATTTTTCCTGAGAAATCTGCCTGATTTTCGAAACTGGAGTTAGGCAAATGCTGCGAACACAGATGAATACATTCTCGGTGTAATTATGCCTTGTAGGGTGGATGAAAGTTTGGTAATCCGCATGCTAACAACTCTGTAGTGAATATTTGTTGAATCCGAGATATATGAAGTGTGTTCAGAACACAGAATATCACGGTGAGCGAATCTATGTAAAATAATTATCTCTTGGGTAGAACTCGTTCCAAGAGCTTTTTCTGCGAATTCTGCCTCATTTTCAAAACTGGCATTAGGAAAAACTTTAGAAATATGAGAAAATGCTACAAAGTGGCAATATGGCTGTTATGGTGGTTGAAAGTTTGGTAATCCTTGTGCTAATAACTCTGTAGTGAATATTTGTCGAATCTGTGATGCATGTAGCTTTCTCGGAACACGGAATTTCACGATGACGTGTTCTATGTAAATTGCATGTCTATTGGGTAGAACTCACTCCAAGATTATTTTTCTGCGAAAACTGCATGATTTAAAAACTGACATTAGGAGAAATCTACTAAATCAGAAATAAATTTCTATGTATAAATGTGCATTGTAAGGTGGATGAAAGTTCGGTAATACACATGTTCACAACTCATTAAAGAAAGTTTCTCCAATCAATGATGCATGTAATGTGTTCAGAACACGGAATGTCACGGTGAGTGTAACTAGGTAAATTACATATCTTTTGGTTAGAACTCGCTCCAAGAGCATTTTCCTGCCAAATCTGCCTCATTTATAACCTGGCATTAAAACTAACCTGTGAAATCTGAGAAAAGTCTTCAAAGTGTGTGTAAGCCATGTATGGTGGGTGAAAGTGTTGTAATCCACTTCCTAACAACTCTGTAGTGAATATTTTTCGAATCCGAGATGCAGGTAGCATGTTCGGAACACGGAATTTCACGGTGAGCGATTCCATGTAAATTACATGTCTATTGTTTTGAACCCACTCCAAGAGGTTTTTGCCGTGAAATCTGCCTCAGTTTCGAAACTGTCGTTTGGAAATCTCTGTGAAATCAGAGAAAATGCTTCTAAGCATCTATATGCCTTGTATTGTGATGAAAACCATATAATCCACATCAAAACAACTCTGTAGTGTATATTTGTCGAATCCTATCTGCATGTAGCGTGTTCGAAACACGGAATTTCACAGCGGGAGAATCTATGTAATTTACATATCTATTGGTTAGAACACGCTCCAAAAGTGTTTTCCTTAGGAAACTGCCTGATTTTTGACACTGCTATTAGGAAAAAGCTGCAAACTCAGAGTTAATATTTCTAGGTGTATATATGCCTTGTATGGTGAATGAAATTTCTGTAAAACACATGTACACAACTCATTAAAAATGTTTCTCAAATCCGTGATGTATGTAGTGTGTTCGGAACACGGAATGCCACGTTGAAGGAAACTATGTAAATTACATATCTATTGGTGAGAAACCGCTCCAGGAGCATTTTACTGTAAAATTTACCTCTGTTTGGAAACTGGTGTTATGAAAACGCTGCAAAATCTGAGCAATTGATTTAAGGTGACAATATATATTCAATGGTTTTTTAAAGATGTATAACTCAGTTTCCAACAACTCAGCAGTTAATATTTGTTGAATCCATGGTGCATGTAACTTTTTCGGAACACGGAATGTTCCGGTGACTGTATGTATGAAAATGGGATGTCTATTGGATCGAACATGCAGCAAGAGAATTTTTCTGCGAAAACTGCCTGATTTTCGTAACTGATGTTAGGAAAAACCTGTGAAATCTAAGTAAATATTTCTATGTCTAAATATACCTTGTATTGTGGTTGAAACCTCGGTAATCCACATGCTCACGGTCATTAAATAATGTTTGTCGAAGCCGTGATTAATGTAACGTTTGCGGAACACGGAATGTCTCGCTGAGTGAAACTCGGAAAATAACAATTCTACTGGCTAGAACTCGCTTGAATTGAATTTTTCTGTGAAAATTTCATGATTTCCTAAACTGGATGTTAGGAAAAACCTGCGAAATCAGAATAATTACTTCTAGATGTAAATATCCTTGTATGGTGGATGAAAGTTCGGTTATCCACATGCTTACACTCATTAAAGAGTGTTTGTCGAATTCGTGAAGCATGTAATGTGTTCGGATTACGGAATATCATATTGAAGGAACAAAGTTAATTGCATATCTATTGGGTAGAAGTCGCTTCAACAGACTTTTTCTGTGATATCTGCCTCATTTTGAAAACTGGCAATAGGAAAAACCTGAGAAGACTGAGAAAATGATTCTAAGTGTGAATATGCCTTGAATGGTGAATGAAAGTCCGGTAATCCACATGTTATAAACAATGAAGTGAATATTTTTCGTAACCGTGATTTATATTGCGTGTTCGGAACACGAAATTATACCGTAATGAAACAATTTAAATTACAATTCTTTTGGGTAGAAATAGCTAGAATAGAATTTTTCTGAGAAAATTGCATGATTATGGAATCTGAAGTTTGGAGAAAGCTTCAAAATGAGAGTAAATATTTCTAGGTGTAAATATGCCTTTATGTTGGAAGAAAGTTCGGTAATCCACATTTTCACAACATAATAAAGAATCATTTTCTAATCCGTTGTGCATGTAACTTGTTCGGAATGTGGAATTTCACGGTGACTGAAACAATGTAAACTGCTTCTCTATTGGGTAGAACTGGCTCCAAGAGAATTTTTCTGTGAAAACTGCATCATTTTTGAAACTGGCGTTTGGAAAACGCTGCAAAATCTGAGAAAATATTTCTAAGTGTCAATATTCAATGTTTTGTGATGAAAGTTCGGTAATCCACATGGTAACAAATCTGTAGTGAATATTTGTCGAATCCATTATGCATGTAGAATGTTTGGAACATGGAATGTCACGGGGAGGAAATTTATGTAAATTAAATTTCCATAGGTTAGAAATCGCTCCAAGGGTTTTATCCTGAAATAACAGCCTGATTTTTGAAACTGCAGTTAGGAATAAGCTGCGAACTCAAATTAATCAATTGTAGGTGTAAATATGCCTTGTGTGGTGGATGAAAGTTCGGCAATCCTCATACAAACAACTCTGAAGAGAATATTTGTCGAATTCGAGATACATGAAGAGTGTTCGGAACTCAGAATATCATGGTGAGCTTATCTAGGTAAAATACATGTCTCTTAGGTAGGACTCACTCCAAGAGTTTTTTCTGCGAAATCTGCCTCATTTTCTAAACTGGCAGTTTGAAATTTCTTCAAAATCAGAGAAAATGCTTCAAAGTGTCAATATGCCTTGTATTGTGACGGAAGATCATAAAGCCACATGCAAACAAACCTGATGTGAATAACTGTAGAAAGCCTATGCATGTAGCGTGATCGTATGATGGAAATTTCCGGAGATGGAATCTATGTAAATTTCATGTCTAGTTCTTAGAAATCGCTCCAAGATTTTTTTCTTGAGAAAATGGCCTGATTTTTGAAACTTGCATTAGGAAAAGGCTGCAAATTCGGAGTTAATATTTCTAGGTTTAAATATGCCTTGTATGGTGGATGAAACTTCTGTAATACACATGTACATAACTCATTAAAAATGTTTGTCAAATCCGTGAATTATGTAGCGTGTTCGGAAATTGGAATGTCACTGTGAGGGAAACTATGTAAATTACATTTCTATTTGGAAGTTCTTGCTCCACGAGAATTTTTTGTGAATCAGCATCATTTTCAAAACTGGCATTAGGGAAAACATTTGAAATATGGGAAAGTGCTTCAAAGTGTCAATATGGCATTTATGGTGGATGAATGTTCGTTAATCCTTATGCTACCAACTCTGTAGTGAATGTTTGTCGAATCCGTGATTCATGTAGTTATTTTGGAACACGGAATTTCACGATGATGGATTCTATGTAAATTCCATGTCTATTGGATAGAACTCGCTCCAAGAGGATATCTCTGTGAAAACTGCATGATTTTTGAAACTGAGATTAGGACAAATCTACTAAATCAGAATAAAACTTTCTATGTATAAATATACATTGTAAGTAAGATGAAAGTTCGGTAATACAAATGTTCACAACTCATTAAATAATGTTTGTCAAATCCGTGATGCATGAAAAGTGTTCAGAACATGGAATGTCACGGTGAGTAAAACTAGGTAAATTACATATCTTTTGTGTATACCTCGCTCCAAGAGAATTTTTCTGCCCAATCTGCCTCATTTTCTAATCTGGCTTAAAACTAAACTGTGAAATCTGAGAAAATTCTTCAAAGTGTCAGTAAGCCTTGTATGGTGGATGAAAGTGCTGTAATCCACATGCTAACAACTATGTAGTGAATATTTTTCGAATCCGAGGTGCATGTAGCGTGTTCAGAACACGGAATTTCACGGTGAGCAAATCCATACAAATTACATGTCTATAGGTTAGAACCTGCTCCAAGAGGTTTTTGGCGTGAAATCTGCCTCATTTTCGAAACTGGGTTTGGAAAGCTCTGTGAAATCAGAGAAAATGCTTCTAAGCATCAATCTGCCTTGTATTGTGATGATAGCCTTGTCATCCTCATGCAAACAACATTATAGTTTATTTTTGTCGAATCTTTTCTGCATGTAGTGTGTTCGAAACACGTAATTTCACAGCGGTGGAATCTATGAAGTTTACGTATCTATTGGGTAGAACATGCTCCAACAGATTTTTCCTTTGAAAACTGCCTGATTTTCGAAACTGCTTTTAGGAAAAAGCTGCGAACTCAGAGTTAATGTTTCTATGTGTCAATATGCCTTGTATGGTGGATGAAAGATCTGTAATACACATGTACATAACTCATTAATAATGTTTCTCAAATCCTTGATGTATGTAGCCTGTTCGCAACACGGTCTTTCTCGGTGAGGGAAGCTATGTATATTACATTTCTATTGGTTAGAACCCTCTCCAGGAGAGTTTTACTGAAAAATCTGCCTCAGTTTCGAAACTGGTGTTATGAAAACGCTGTGAAATCAGAGTAAATGCTTTAAGGTGACAATATGCCTTCAATGGATTATTAAAGTTCGGTAATTCACATCCTAACAACTCAGCAGTGAATATATGTTGAATCCTTTGTGCATGAACTGTTTTTTAGGAACACAGAAAGTTATGGTGATGGTATCTATGAAAATGAGGTATCTATTGAATGGAACATGCAACAAGAGGATTTTTCTGGGAAAACTGCCTGATTTTCGAAACTGACGTTAGGAAAATTCTGCGAAATGTGAGTAAATGTTTCTAGGTGAAAACATGTCTTGTAAGGTGGATGAAAATTTGATAATCCACATGCTCACACTCATTAAAGAATTATTGTCTAATCCTTGATGCATGTAACATGTTCAGAACACGGAATATCACGGTGAGTGAACTACTTAAATTACATATCTTTTGGGGAGAACTGGCTCCAAGAACATTTTCTGTGAAATCAGCCTCATTTTCCAAACTGGCGTTAGGAAAATCCTGTGAAATCTGGGAAAATGCTTCTAAGTGTGATTATGCCTTGAATGGGGAATTTTAGTCCGGTAATCCACGTAACCAACTATGAAAGGAATACTTTTCGAATCCATGACTTATTTAGCGTGTTTGGAACACGGAAATTCACGGTAATGAAACTATGTAAATTAAAATTCTATTGGGTAGAACTAGCTTGAATAGAATTATTCTGCGCAAATTGCATGATTTTCAAATTTGACGTTTGGATAAAACTGCGAAATGAGATTAAATACTTGTAGGTGTAAATATGCCTTGTATGATGGATGTAAGATTGGTAATCCAAATGCTAACATCTCTGTAGTGAATATTTGTCAAATCCGAGATACATGAAATGTGTTTGGAACACAAAATGTCATGATGAGCACATCTATGTAAATTACCTGTCTATTGGGTAGAACTCGCTCCAAGAGCATTTTTCTGCAAAATCTGCCTCATTTTCAAATCTGGCTTTAGGAAAAATCTTCAAAATATGAGAAAATGCTTCTAAGTGTCAATATGACTTGATTGGTGGATGAAAGTCCGGTAATCCACATGTTAACAAGAGTGAAGTAAATATTGTTCAAACAGTGATTCATGTAGCGCGTTCGGAAAACAGAATTTCACGGTAATGAAACTATGTAAATTAGAATTCTATTGGGTAGAACTAGCTAGAATAGGATATTTCAGCGAAAATTGCTTGATTCTCGAATGTGATGTTTGGATAAAGCTGCGAAATGAGAGAAAATATTTGTAGGTGTAAAGATGCCTTTATGTTGGAAGAAAGTTCAGTAATCCACATTTTCACAACATATTAAAGAATCATTTTCCTAATCCGTGATGCATGTACCATGTTCGGAACGTGGAATTTCACGGTGATTGAAACAATGTAAACTACTTGTCTATTTGGTAGAACACACTTCAAGAGAATTTTTCTGTGAAAACTGCTTCATTTTTGAAACTGGCTCTTGGAAAACGCTGCAAAATCTGAGAAAATATTTCTAAGTGTCAATATTCAATGTTTTGTGATGAAAGTTCGGTAATCCACATGGTAACAAATCTGTAGTGAATATTTGTCGAATCCATTATGCATGTAGAATGTTTGGAACATGGAATGTCACGGGGAGGAAATTTATGTAAATTAACTTTCCATAGGGTAGAAATCGCTCCAAGAGTTTTTTCCTGAGATAGCCTGATTTTTGATACTGGCGTTAGGAATAAGCTGCAAACTCAGATTTATCAATTCTATGTGTAAATATTATTTGTATGGTGGATGAAAGTTCGGCAATCCGCATACAAACAACACTTTAGAGAATATTTGTCGAATCCGAAATACATGAAGTGTTCGGAACGCAGAATATCACGGTGAGCGAATCTAGGTAAAATACATGTCTCTTGGGTAGAACTCAGCCCAAGATGCTTTTTCTGTGAAATCTGCTTCATTTTCGAAACTGGCTTTTGGAAATTTCTTCAAAATCGGAGAAAATGCTTCAAATTGTTAATATGCCTTGTATTGTGATGGAAGTTTATAAAGCCACATGCAAACCCACCTGATGTGAATAATTGTAGAAAGCCTATGCATGTAGCGTGATCGTATGACGGAAATTTCTGGAGATGGAATCTAAGTAAATTTCATGTCTATTGGGTAGAACTCGCTCCAAAAATTTTTCTGGAGAAAAAGGCCTGATTTTTGAAACTGGCATTAGGAAAAGGCTGCAAATTCAGAGTTAATATTTCTAGGTTTAAATATGCCTTGTATGGTGGATGAAAGTTCTGTAATAGACATGTACATAAGTCATTAAAAATGTTTGTCAAATCCATGAAGTATGTAGCGTGTTCGGAAATTGGAATGTCACTGTGAGGGAAACTATGTAAATTACATTTCTATTGGGAAGTACTTGCTCCACGAGAAAATTTTGTGAATCTGCCTCATTTTCAAAACTGGCATTAGGAAAATCTTTTGAAATATGGGAAAGTTCTTCAAAGTGTCAATATGGCATTTATGGTGGATGAATATTCGGTAATCGTTATGCTACCAAATCTGTAGTGAATGTTTGTCGAAACCGTGATGCATGTAACGTGTTCAGAACACGGAATATCACGGTGAGTAAAACTAGATAAATTACATATCATTTGTGTATAACTCGCTCCAAGAGCATTTTTCAGCCAAATATGCCTCATTTTCTAAACTGGCATTAAAACTAACCTGTGAAATCTGAGAAAATTCTTCAAAGTGTCAGTAAGCCTTGTATGGTGGATGAAAGTTCTGTAATACACATGTACACAACTCATTAAAAATGTTTCTCAAATCCGTGATGTATGCAGTGTATTCAGAACACGGAATGTCACGTTGATGGAAACTATGTAAATTAAATATCTATTGGTGAGAAACCGCTCCAGGAGCATTTTACTGTAAAATCTACCTCTGTTTGGAAACTGGTGTTATGAAAACACTGCAAAACCTGAGCCAAAGTTTAAGGTGACAATAT
The DNA here is from genome assembly GCF_036321535.1 of Camelus dromedarius. Lineage (NCBI taxonomy): Eukaryota > Metazoa > Chordata > Mammalia > Artiodactyla > Camelidae > Camelus > Camelus dromedarius. The sequence continues at coordinate 1,259,848 of NW_026989771.1, read as the reverse complement.
GTCTTCAATGGTTTATTAAAGATGTGTAATTCACATTCTAACAACTCAGGAGTGAATATTTGTTGAATCCATGGTGCATGTACCTTTGTCGGAACACGGGATGTTACGGTGACGGTATCTATGAAAATGGGATGTCTATTGGATCGAACATGCAGCAACAGAATTTTTCTGCGAAAACTGCCTGATTTTCGTAACTGACGTTAGGAAAAATCTGCGAAATCTAAGTAAATATTTCTAGGTGTAAATATGCCTTGTATTGTGGTTGAAACATCGGTAATCCACATGCTCACGGTCATTAAATAATGTTTGTCGAATCCGTGATTAATGTAACGTATTTGGAACACGGAATGTGTCGGTGAGTGAAACTCGGAAAATAACAATTCTACTGGATAGAACTCGCTTGAATTGAATTTTTCTGCGAAAATTTCATGATTTTCAGAAATGGATGTTAGAGAAAACCTGCAAAATCAGAATAACTACATCTAGGGATAAATATGCCTTGTATGGTGAATGAAATTGTGGTAATCCAGATGCTCACACTCATTAGAGAATGTTTGTCGAATTTGTGATGCATGTAACGTGTACGGAATACAGAGTGTCATATTGAAGGAAACAATGTAAATTACATGTCTATTGGGTAGAACTCGCTTGAAGAGAATTTTTCTGCGAAATGTGCCTCATTTTCAAAACTGCCATTAGGAGAACCCTGTGAAATCTGAGAAAATGCTTCTAAGTGTCAATATGCCTTGAATGGTGAATGAAAGTCCGGTAATTCACATGTTAATAACAGTGGAGTAATTATTTTTCAAACCTTGATTCATGTAGCGCTTTTTGAAATGGAATTTCACCGTAATGAAACAATTTAAATTAAAATTCTATTGCGTAGAACTAGCTAGAATAGAATTTTTCGGTGAAAATTGCATGATTATCGAATCTGAAGTTTGGAGAAAGCTTCAAAATGAGAGTAAATATTTCTAGGTGTAAATATGCCTTTATGTTGAAAGACAGTTCGGTAATCCACATTTTCACAACATATTAAAGAATCATTTTCTAATCCGTGGGGCATGTAACTTGTTTGGAACGTGGAATTTCACGGTGACTGAAACAATGTAAACTACTTCTCTATTGGGTAGAACTCGCTCCAAGGGAAGTTTTCTGTGAAAACTGCATCATTTTTGAAACTGGCGTTTGGAAAACGCAGCAAAATCTGAGAAAATACTTCTAAGTATCAATATTCAATCTATTGTGATGAAAGTTCGGTAATCCACATGCTAACAAATCTGTAGTGAATATTTGTCGAATCCATTATGCATGTAGCATGTTCGGAACACAGAATTTCATGGCCAGGGGTTTTATGTAAATTACATTCTCTTGGTTAGAAATCACTCCAAGAGATTTTTCCTGAGAAATCTGCCTGATTTTCGAAACTGGCATTAGGGAAAAACTGCGAACTCAGATGAATAGATTCTCGGTGTACATATGCCTTGTAGGGTGGATGAAAGTTCGGTAATCTGCATGCTAACAACTCTGTAGTGAATATTTGTCGAATCCAAGATACATGAATCGTGTTTGGGACACAGAATATCACGGTGAGCGAATCTATGTAAAATGCATGTCACTTGGTTAGAACTCGCTCCAAGAGCTTTTCCTGCGAATTCTGCCTCATTTTCAAAACTTGCATTAGGAAAAACTTTCAAAATATGAGAAAATGCTTCAAAGTGTCAATATGGCTTTTATGGTGGATGAAAGTACGGTAATCCTTATGCTAACAACTCTGTAGTGAATATTTGTCGAATCCGTGATGCATGTAGATTTTTCGGAACACGGAATTTCACGATGACGGGTTCTATGTAAATTGCATGTCTATTGGGTATAACTCGCTCCAAGAGGATTTTTCTGCGAAAACTGCATGATTTAAAAACTGACATTATGAGAAATCTACTAAATAAGGAAAAACTTTCTATGTATAAATATGCATTGTAAGGTGGATGAAAGTTCGGTAATACACATGTTCACAACTCATAAAGAATGTTTGTCGAATCCGTGATGCATGTAACGTGTTCAGAACACGGAATGTCACGGTGAGTGAAACTAGGTATAGTACATATCTTTTGGTTAGAACTCGCTCCAAGAGCATTTTCCTGCCAAATCTGCCTCATTTTCAAACCTGGCATTTAAACTAACCTGTGAAATCTGAGAACAGTCTTCAAAGTGTCATTAAGCAATCTATGGTCAATGAAAGTGATGTAATCCACTTGCTAACAACTATGTAGTGAATATTTTTGAATCCGAGATGCATGTAGCGTGTTCGGAACACGGAATTTCATGGTGTGCGAATCCATGTAAATTACACGTGTATTGTTTTGTACCCGCTCCAAGAGTTTTTGGTCGTGAAATCTGCCTCAGTTTCGAAACTGTCGTTGGAAAGCTCTGTGAAATCAGAGAAAATGCTTCTAAGCATCAATATGCCTTGTATTGTGATGAAAGTCCTGTAATCCACATGCAAACAACTCTGTAGTGTATTTTTGTTGAATCATATCTGCATGTAGCGTGTTTGAAACATGGAAATTCACAGCGGGAGAATCTATGTAATCTACATATCTATTGTTTAGAACACGCTCCAACAGGTTTTTCCTTAGGAAAATGCCTGAGTTTTGAAACTGCTTTTAGGAAAAAGCTGCAAACTCACAGTTAACGTTTCTAGGTGTTAATATGCCTTGTATGGTGGATGAAAGTTCTGTAATACACATGTACACAACTCATTAAAAATGTTTCTCAAATCCGTGATGGATGTTTTTTGTTGGGAACACGGTATGTCACGTTGAAGGAAACTTTTTAAATTACATATCTATTGGTGAGAACCTGCTCCAGGAGCATTTTACTGTAAAATCTACCTCTGTTTGTAACTGGTGTTATGAAAATGATTCGAAATCTGAGCAAATGCTTTAAGATGACAATATATATGTCTTCAATGGTTTTTTAAAGATGTGTAATTCACATTCTAACAACTGAGTGAATATTTGTTGAATCCATGGTGCATGTACCTTTTTCGGAACACGGGATGTTACGGTGACGGTATCTATGAAAATGGGATGTCTATTGGATCGAACATGCAGCAAAAGAATTTTTCGTGAAAACTGCCTGATTTTCATAACTGACGTTAGGAAAAATCTGCAAAATCTAAGTAAATATTTCTAGGTGTAAATATGCCTTGTATTGTGTTTGAAACATCGGTAATCCACATGCTCATGGTCATTAAATAATGTTTCACGAAGCCGTGATTAATGTAACGTTTTTGTAACACGGAATGTCTCAATGAGTGAAACTAGGAAAATAACAATTCTACTGGATAGAACTCGCTTGAATTGAATTTTTCTGTGAAAATTTCATGATTTTCAAAACTGGATATTAGGAAAAAACTGACAAATCAGAATAATTATATCTAGGTGTAAATATGCCTTATATGGTGGATGAAAGTTCGGTAATCCACATGCTCACACTCATTAATGAATGTCGAATTCGTGATTTATGTAACGTTTCCAGATTACGGAATGTCATATTGAAGGAAACAATGTAAATTACATGTCTATTTTGTAGAACTCGCTTGAAGAGGATTGTTCTGCGAAATGTGCCTCATTTTCAAAACTGCCATAAGGAGAACCATGTGAAATCGGAGAAAATGCTTCTAAGTGTGAATATACCTTGAATGGTGAATGAAAGTCCAGTAATCCACATGCAAACAACCCTGTAGTGTATTTTTGTCGAATCCTATCTGCATGTAACGTGTTCGAAACACGGAATTTCACAGCGGGAGAATCTATGTAATTTACATATGTATTTTGTAGAACACGCTGCAACAGTTTTTCCTTAGGAAACTGCCTGTGTTTAGAAACTGCTTTTAGGAAAAAGCTGCAAACTCAGAGTTAATGTTTCTAGGTGTAAATATGCCTTATATGGTGGATGACATTTCTGAAATACACATGTACACAATTCATTAAAAATGTTTCTCAAATCCGTGATGTATATAGTTTGTTCGGAACACGGAATGTCACGTTGAACGAAACTATGTAAATTACATATCTATTAGTCAGAACCCGCTCCAGGAGCATTTTACTGTAAAATCTACCTATGTTTGAAACTGGTGTTATGAAAACGCTGCAAAATCTGAGCAAATGCTTTAAGGTGACAATATGTCTTCAATGGTTTTTTAAAGATGTGTAATTCACATTCTAACAACTCAGCAGTGAATATTTGTTGAATCCATGGTGCATGTACCTTTTTCGGAACACGGAATGTTACGGTGACGGTATCTATGAAAATGGGATGTCTATTGGATCGAACATGCAGCAAGAGATTTTTTCTGCGAAAACTGCCTGATTTTCGTAACTGACATTAGGAAAAATCTGCGAAATCTAAGTAAATATTTCTAGGTGTAAACATGCCTTGTATGGTGGATGAAATTTCGGTATTCCACATGCTCACACTCATTAGAGAATGTTTGTCGAAATAGTGATGCATGTAAAGTGTACGGAATACAGAGTGCCATATTTAAGGAAACAATGTAAATTACATGTCTAATGGGTAGAACTCACTTGAAGAGAATTTTTCTGCGAAATGTGCCTCATGTTCAAAACAGCCATTAGGAGGAACCTGTGAAATCTGAGAAAATGCTTCTAAGTGTCAATATGACTTGAATGGTGAATGAAAGTCCGGTAATCCACATGTAAATAACAGTGTAGTAATTATTTTTCAAACCGAGATTCATGTAGAGATTTTGGAAAACTGAATTTCAACATAATGAAACAATGTAAATTACAATTCTATAAGGTAGAACTTGCTAGAATAGAATTTTTCTGCGATAATTGCATGATTATCGAATCTGAAGATTGGTGAAAACTTCAAAATGAGAGTAAATATTTCTAGGTGTAAATATGCCTTTATGTTGGAAGAAAGTTCGGTAATCCACATTTTTACAACACATTAATGAATCTTTTTCTAATCCGTGATGCATATACCGTGTTTGGAACGTGGAATTTCACGGTGACTGAAACAATGTAAATTAATTCTCTATTGGGTAGAACTCGCACGAAGAGAATTTTTCTGCAAAAATGCTTCATTTTTGAAACTAGCGTTTAGAAAACGCTGCAAAATCTGAGAAAATTCATCTAAGTATCAATATTGAATCTATTGTGTTGAAAGTTCTGTAATCCACATGCTAACAAATTTGTAGTGAATATTTGTCGAATCCATTATGCATGTATCATGTTCGGAACAGGGAATTTCATGGCCAGGGAGTTTATGTAAATTACATTTCTCTTGGATATAAATCACTCCAAGAGCTTTATCCTGAGATATCAGCCTGAATTTTGAAACTGGCAATAGGAAAACACTGCGAACTCAAATGAATGGATCCTCGGTGTAAATATGCCTTGTAGGGTGGATGAAAGTTCGGTAATCCACATGCTAACAACTCTGTAGTGAGTATTTGTCGAATCCGAGATACATGAAGTTTGTGCGGAACACATAATATCATGGAATGCGAATCTATGTAAAATACGTATCTCTTGGTTACAACTCGCTCCAAGAGTTTTTCTGCGAATTCTGCCTCATTTTCAAAACTGGCATTAGGAAAAACTTTCGAAATATGAGAAAATGCTTCAAAGTGTCAATATGGCTTTTATGGTGGATGAAAGTTCGGTAATCCTTACGCTAACAACTCTGTAGTGAATATTTGTCGAAACCGTGATGCATGTAGCTTTTTCGGAACACGGAATTTCATGATGACGTGTTCTATGTAAATTGCTTGTCTATTGGGTAGAACTCACTCCAAGATTATTTTGCTGCGAAAACTGCATGATTTAAAAACTGACATTAGGAGAAATATACTAAATCAGAAAAAACTTTCTATGTACAAATAGGCATTGTAAGGTGGATGAAAGTTCGGTAATACACATGTTCACAACTCATTAAAGAATGTTTCTCGAATCCGTGATGCATGTAACGTGTTCAGAACATGGAATGTCACGGTGAGTGAAACTAGGAAAGTTACATATCTTTTGGTTAGTACTCGCTCCAAGAGAATTTTCCTGCCAAATCTGCCTCATTATCAAACCTGGCATTAAAACTAACCTGTGAAATCTGAGAAAAGTCTTCAAAGTGTCAATAAGCCATGTATGGTGGATAAAAGTGCTGAAATCCACTTGCTAAAACTCTTTAGTGAATATTTTTCGAAACTGAGATGCATGTAGTGTGTTCGGAACACGGAATTTCACGGTGAACAAATCCATGTAAATTACATATCTATTGTTTGAATACGCTCCAAGAGGTTTTGGCCATGAAATCTGCCTCAGATTCGAAACTGGCATTTGGAAAGCTCTGTGAAATCAGAAAAAATGCTTCTAAGCATCAATATGCCTTGTATTGTGATGAAAGTCCTGTAATCCACATGCAAACAAATCTGTAGGATATATTGTTCGAATCCTATCTGCATGTAGCGTGTTCGAAACACGGAATTTCACATCGTGAGAATCTATGTAATTTACATATCTATTGGGTAGAACACGCTCCAACAGTTTTTTCCTTAGGAAACAGCCTGAGTATTGAAACTGCTCTTAGGAAATAGCTGCAAACTCAGAGTTAATGTTTCTATGTGTAAATATGCCTTGTATGGTGGATGAAAGTTCTGTAATACACATGTACACAACTCATTAAAAATGTTTCTCAAATCCGTGATGAATGTAGTGTGTTTGGATCACGGAATGTCACATTGAAGGAAACTATGTAAATAACATATCTGTTGGTGAGAACCCGCTCCAGGAGCATTTTACTGTAAAATCTACCTCTGTTTGTAAACTTGTGTTATGAAAACGCTGCAAAATCTGAGCAAATGCTTTGAGGTGACAATATGTCTTCAATGGGTTTTTAAAGATGTGTAATTCACTTTCTAAGAACTCAGCAGTGAATATTTGTTGAATCCATGGTGCATGTACCTTTTTCAGAACACAGAATGTTACGGTGACGGTATCTGTGAAAATGGGATGTCTATTGTATCGAATATGCAGCAAGAGGATTTTTCTGCGAAAACTGCCTGATTTTCGTAACTGACGTTAGGAGAACCACGTGAAATCTGAGAAAATGCTTCTAAGTGTCAATATGCCTTTAATGGTGAATGAAAGTCCGGTAATCCACATGTTAATAACAGTGTAGTAATGATTTTTCAAACCGTGATTCATATAGCGCTTTTGGAAAATGGAATTTCACGATAATGAAACAATGTAAATTACAATTCTACTGGGTAGAACTAGCTAGAATAGAATTTTTCTGCGAAAATTGCATGATTATCGAATCTGAAGTTTGGAGAAAGCTTCAAAATGAGAGTAAATATTTCTAGGTGTAAATATGCCTTTATGTTGGAAGAAAGTTCGGTAATCCACATTTTCACAACATATTAAAGAATTTTTTCTAATCCGTGATGCATATACCGTGTTCGTTACGTGGAATTTCACGGTGACTGAAAGAATATAAATTACTTCTCTATTGGGTAGAACTTGCTCCAAGAGATTTTTTCGGCGAAGACTGCTTCATTTTTGAAAGTGGCGTTTGGAAAACGCTGCAAAATCTAAGAAAATACTTCTAATTATCAATATTCAATCTATTGTGATGAAAGTTCCCTAATCCAAATGCTAACAAATCTGTAGTTAATATATGTCAAATTAATTATGTATGTAGCATGTTCGGAACACGGAATTTCATGGCCTGTGAGTTTATTTAAATTACATTTCCCTTGGTTAGAAATCACTCCAACAGATTTTTCCTGAGAAATCTGCCTGATTTTCGAAACTGGAGTTAGGCAAATGCTGCGAACACAGATGAATACATTCTCGGTGTAATTATGCCTTGTAGGGTGGATGAAAGTTTGGTAATCCGCATGCTAACAACTCTGTAGTGAATATTTGTTGAATCCGAGATATATGAAGTGTGTTCAGAACACAGAATATCACGGTGAGCGAATCTATGTAAAATAATTATCTCTTGGGTAGAACTCGTTCCAAGAGCTTTTTCTGCGAATTCTGCCTCATTTTCAAAACTGGCATTAGGAAAAACTTTAGAAATATGAGAAAATGCTACAAAGTGGCAATATGGCTGTTATGGTGGTTGAAAGTTTGGTAATCCTTGTGCTAATAACTCTGTAGTGAATATTTGTCGAATCTGTGATGCATGTAGCTTTTTCGGAACACGGAATTTCACGATGACGTGTTCTATGTAAATTGCATGTCTATTGGGTAGAACTCACTCCAAGATTATTTTTCTGCGAAAACTGCATGATTTAAAAACTGACATTAGGAGAAATCTACTAAATCAGAAATAAATTTCTATGTATAAATGTGCATTGTAAGGTGGATGAAAGTTCGGTAATACACATGTTCACAACTCATTAAAGAAAGTTTCTCCAATCAATGATGCATGTAATGTGTTCAGAACACGGAATGTCACGGTGAGTGTAACTAGGTAAATTACATATCTTTTGGTTAGAACTCGCTCCAAGAGCATTTTCCTGCCAAATCTGCCTCATTTATAACCTGGCATTAAAACTAACCTGTGAAATCTGAGAAAAGTCTTCAAAGTGTGTGTAAGCCATGTATGGTGGGTGAAAGTGTTGTAATCCACTTCCTAACAACTCTGTAGTGAATATTTTTCGAATCCGAGATGCAGGTAGCATGTTCGGAACACGGAATTTCACGGTGAGCGATTCCATGTAAATTACATGTCTATTGTTTTGAACCCACTCCAAGAGGTTTTTGCCGTGAAATCTGCCTCAGTTTCGAAACTGTCGTTTGGAAATCTCTGTGAAATCAGAGAAAATGCTTCTAAGCATCTATATGCCTTGTATTGTGATGAAAACCATATAATCCACATCAAAACAACTCTGTAGTGTATATTTGTCGAATCCTATCTGCATGTAGCGTGTTCGAAACACGGAATTTCACAGCGGGAGAATCTATGTAATTTACATATCTATTGGTTAGAACACGCTCCAAAAGTGTTTTCCTTAGGAAACTGCCTGATTTTTGACACTGCTATTAGGAAAAAGCTGCAAACTCAGAGTTAATATTTCTAGGTGTATATATGCCTTGTATGGTGAATGAAATTTCTGTAAAACACATGTACACAACTCATTAAAAATGTTTCTCAAATCCGTGATGTATGTAGTGTGTTCGGAACATGGAATGCCACGTTGAAGGAAACTATGTAAATTACATATCTATTGGTGAGAAACCGCTCCAGGAGCATTTTACTGTAAAATTTACCTCTGTTTGGAAACTGGTGTTATGAAAACGCTGCAAAATCTGAGCAATTGATTTAAGGTGACAATATATATTCAATGGTTTTTTAAAGATGTATAACTCAGTTTCCAACAACTCAGCAGTTAATATTTGTTGAATCCATGGTGCATGTAACTTTTTCGGAACACGGAATGTTCCGGTGACTGTATGTATGAAAATGGGATGTCTATTGGATCGAACATGCAGCAAGAGAATTTTTCTGCGAAAACTGCCTGATTTTCGTAACTGATGTTAGGAAAAACCTGTGAAATCTAAGTAAATATTTCTATGTCTAAATATACCTTGTATTGTGGTTGAAACCTCGGTAATCCACATGCTCACGGTCATTAAATAATGTTTGTCGAAGCCGTGATTAATGTAACGTTTTCAGAACACGGAATGTGTCGGTGAGTGAAACTCGGAAAATAACAATTCTACTGGCTAGAACTCGCTTGAATTGAATTTTTCTGTGAAAATTTCATGATTTCCGAAACTGGATGTTAGGAAAAACCTGCGAAATCAGAATAATTACTTCTAGGTGTAAATATCCTTGTATGGTGGATGACAGTTCGGTTATCCACATGCTTACACTCATTAAAGAGTGTTTGTCGAATTCGTGATGCATGTAACGTGTTCGGATTACGGAATGTCATATTGAAGGAACAAAGTTAATTGCATATCTATTGGGTAGAAGTCGCTTCAACAGACTTTTTCTGTGATATCTGCCTCATTTTGAAAACTGGCAATAGGAAAAACCTGAGAAGACTGAGAAAATGATTCTAAGTGTGAATATGCCTTGAATGGTGAATGAAAGTCCGGTAATCCACATGTTATAAACAATGAAGTGAATATTTTTCGTAACCGTGATTTATATTGCGTGTTCGGAACACGAAATTATACCGTAATGAAACAATTTAAATTACAATTCTTTTGGGTAGAACTAGCTAGAATAGAATTTTTCTGAGAAAATTGCATGATTATGAAATCTGAAGTTTGGAGAAAGCTTCAAAATGAGAGTAAATATTTCTAGGTGTAAATATGCCTTTATGTTGGAAGAAAGATCGGTAATCCACATTTTCACAACATAATAAAGAATCATTTTCTAATCCGTTGTGCATGTATCTTGTTCGGAATGTGGAATTTCACGGTGACTGAAACAATGTAAACTGCTTCTCTATTGGGTAGAACTGGCTCCAAGAGAATTTTTCTGTGAAAACTGCATCATTTTTGAAACTGGCGTTTGGAAAACGCAGCAAAATCTGAGAAAATACTTTTAAGTATCAATATTCAATCTATTGCGATGAAAGTTCGTTAATCCACATGCTAACAAATCTGTAATGAATATTTGTCGAATCCATTATGCATGTAGCATGTTCGGATCACGGAATTTCATGGCCAGGGATTTTATGTAAATTACATTTCTCTTGGTTAGAAATCACTCCAAGAGATTTTTCCTGAGAAATTTGCCTGATTTTCGAAACTGGCTTCAGTAAAACACTGCGAACTCAGATGAATAGATTCTCGGTGTACATATGCCTTGTAGGGTGGATGAACGTTCGGTAATCTGCATGCTAACAACTCTATAGTGAATATTTGTCGAATCCGAGATACATGAAGAGTGTGTGGAACACAGAATATCACGGTGAGCGAATCTATGTAAAATACATGTCACTTGGGAAGAACTCGCTCCAAGAGATTTTTCTGTGAATTCTGCCACATTTTCAATACTGGCATTAGGAAAAACTTTCGAAATATGAGAAAATGGTTCAAAGTGTCAATATGGCTTTTATGGTGGATGAAAGTTCGGTAATCCTTATGCTAAAAACTCTGTAGTGAATAATTGTCGAATCCGTGATGCATGTAGCTTTTTCAGAACACGGAATTTCACGATGACGTGTTCTATGTAAATTGTATGTCTATTGGGTAGAACCTGCTCCGAGAGGATTTTTCTGCGAAAACTGCATGATTTAAAAACTGACATTAAGATAAATCAACTAAATCAGAAAAAATTTTCTATGTATAAATAGGCATTGTAAGGTGGATGAAAGTTCGGTAATACACATGTTCACAACTCATTAAAGAATGTTTGTCGAATCCGTGATGCATGTAACGTGTTCAGAACACGGAATGTCACGGTGAGTGAAACTAGGTAAATTACATATCTTTTGGTTAGAACTCGCTCCAAGAGCATTTTCCTGCCAAATCTGCCTTTTTCAAACCTGGCATTTAAACTAACCTGTGAAATCTTAGAAAAGTCATCAAAGTGACAGTAAGCCATGTATGGTGGATGAAAGTGCTGTAATCCACTTGCTAACAACTCTGTAGTGAATATTTTTGAATCTGAGATGCATGTAGCGTGTACGGAACACAGAATTTCATGGTGTGCGAATCCATGTAAATTAAATATCTATTGTTTTGAACCCGCTCCAAGAGGTTTTTGCCGTGAAATCTGCCTCAGTCCCGAAACTGGCATTTAGAAAGCTCTGTGAAATCAGAGAAAATTCTTCTCAGAATCAATATGCCTTGTATTGTGATGAAAGACCTGTAATCCACATGCAAACAACTCTGTAGTGTATTTTTGTCGAATCCTAACTGCATGTAGCGTGTGCGAAACACGGAATTTCACAGTGGGAGAATCTATGTAATTAACATATCTATTGGGTTGAACACGCTCCAAAAGTTTTTTCCTTAGGAGACTGCCTGATTTTTGACACTGCTATTAGGAAAAAGCTGCAAAATCAGGGTTAATGTTTCTAGGTGTAAATATGCCTTGTATGGTGGATGAAAGTTCTGTAATACACATGTACACAACTCAATATAATTGTTCCTCAAATCCGTGACGTATGTAGTGTGTTCGGAACACGGAATGACACGTTGAAGGAAACTATGTAAATTACATTACTATTCGTGAGATCACACCCCAGGAGCATTTTACTGTAAAATCTACCTCTGTTTGGAAACTGGTGTTATGAAAACACTGCAAAATCTGAGCAAATGTTTTAAGGTGACAATATGTCTTCAAAGGTTTATTAAAGATGTTTAATTCACATTCTAACAACTCAGCAGTGAATATGTGTTGAATCCATGGTTCATGTAACTTTTTCGGAAAACGGGATATTACGGTGACGGTATCTATGAAAATGGGATGTCTATTGGATCGAACATGCAGCAAGAGAATTTTTCTGCGAAAACTGCCTGATTTTCGTAACTGACGTTAGGAAAAACCTGCGAAATCTAAGTAAATATTTCTAGGTGTAAAAATCCCTTGAATTGTGGTTGAAACATCGGTAATCCACACGCTCACGGTCATTAAATATTGTTTGTCGAAGCCGTGATTAATGAAACATTTTCGGAACACGGAATGTCCCGGTGAGTGAAACTCGGAAAATAACAATTCTACTGGATAGAACTGGCTTGAATTAAATTTTTCAGCGAAAATTTCATGATTTTCGAAACTGGATGTTAGGAAAAACTTGCAAAATAAGAATAACAACTTCTAGGTGTAAATATGCCTTGTATGGTGGATGAAAGTTCGGTTATCCACATGCTCACAATCATTAAAGAGTGTTTGTCGAATTCGTGATGCATGTAACGTGTTCGGATTACGGAATGTCATATTGAAGGAAACAATGTAAATTACATGTCTATTGGGTAGAACTCGCTTGAAGAGAATTTTTAGCGAAATGTGCCTCATTTTCAAAACTGCCATTAGGAGGAACCTGTGAAATCTGAGAAAATGCTTCTAAGTGTCAATTTGCCTAGAATGGTGAATGAAAGTCCTGTAATCCACATGTTAATAACAGTGTAGTAATTATTTTTCAAGCCGTGATTCATGTAGCGCTTTTGGAAAACGTAATATCACCGTAATGAAACAATGTAAATTACAATTCTCTTGGGTAGAACTTGGTAGAATAGAATTTTTCAGCGAAAATTTCATGATTATCGAATCTGAAGTTTGGAGAAAGCTTCAAAATGAGAGTAAATATTTCTAGGTTTAAATATGCCTTTATGTTGGAAGAAAGTTCGGTAATCCACATTTTCACAACATATTAAAGAATTTTTTCCTATCAGTGATGCATATACCGTGTTCGGAACGTGGAAATTCACGGTGACTGAAACAATGTTAATTACTTCTCTTTTGGGTAGAACTCTCTCCAAGAGAATTTTTCTGTGAAAACTGCTTCATTTTTGAAACTGGCGTTTGGAAAACGCAGCAAAATCTGAGAAAATACTTCTAAGTATCAATATTCAATCTATTGTGATGAAAATTTGGTAATCCACATGCTAACAAATCTATAGTGAGTATTTTTTGAATCCATTGTGCATGTAGCATGTTCGGAACACGGAATTTCATGGCCAGGGAGTTAATGTAAATTACATTTCTCTTGGTTAGTAATCACTCCAACAGGTTTTTCCTGAGAAATCTGCCTGATTTTTGAAACTGGGGTTAGTAAAACTCTGCGAACTCAGATGAATATATTCTCGGTGTACATATGCCTTGTAGAGTGGATGAAAGTTCGGTAATCCGCTTGCTAACCACTCTGTAGTCATTATTTTTCGAATCTGAGATACATGAAGTGTGTTCGGAACACAGAATATCACGGAGAGCGAATCTATGTAAAATACATGTCTCTTGGTTAAAACTCGCTCCAAGATCTTTTTCTGCGAATTCTGCCTCATTTTCAAACCTGGCATTAGGAAAAACTTTCGAAATATGAGAAAATGCATCAAAGTGTCAATATGGCTTTTATGGTGGATGAAAGTACGGTAATACTTATGCTAACAACTCTGTAGTGAATATTTGTCGAATCCGTGATGCATGTAGCTTTTTCAGAACACGGAATTTCACGATGATGGGTTCTATGTAAATTGCATGTCTATTGGGTAGAACCTGCTCCAAGAGGATTTTTCTGCGAAAACTGCATGATTTAAAAACTGACATTAAGATAAATCAACTAAATCAGAAAAAATTTTCTATGTATAAATAGGCATTGTAAGGTGGATGAAAGTTCGGTATTCCACATGCTCACACCCATTAGAGAATATTTGTCGAAATAGTGATGCATGTAAAGTGTACGGAATACAGAGTGCCATATTTAAGGAAACAATGTAAATTACATGTCTAATGGGTAGAACTCACTTGAAGAGAATTTTTCTGCGAAATGTGCCTCATGTTCAAAACAGCCATTAGGAGGAACCAGTGAAATCTGAGAAAATGCTTCTAAGTGTCAATATGACTTGAATGGTGAATGAAAGTCTGGTAATCCACATGTTAATAACAGTGTAGTAATTATTTTTCAAACGGAGATTCATGTAGCGATTTTGGAAAACTGAATTTCAACATAATGAAACAATGTAAATTACAATTCTATCAGGTAGAACATGCTAGAATAGAATTTTTCTGCGATAATTGCATGATTATCGAATCTGAAGATTGGTGAAAGCTTCAAAATGAGTGTAAATATTTCTAGGTGTAAATATGCCTTTATGTTGGAAGAAAGTTCGGTAATCCACATTTTTACAAAACATTAATGAATCTTTTTCTAATCCGTGATGCATATACCGTGTTTGGAACGTGGAATTTCACGGTGACTGAAACAATGTAAATTAATTCTCTATTGGGTAGAACTCGCACGAAGAGAATTTTTCTGCAAAAATGCTTCATTTTTGAAACTAGCGTTTAGAAAACGCTGCAAAATCTGAGAAAATTCATCTAAGTATCAATATTGAATCTATTGTGTTGAAAGTTCTGTAATCCACATACTAACAAATTTGTAGTGAATAATTGTCGAATCCATTATGCATGTATCATGTTTGGAACAGGGAATTTCATGGCCAGGGAGTTTATGTAAATTACATTTCTCTTGGATATAAATCACTCCAAGGGCTTTATCCTGAGATATCAGCCTGAATTTTGAAACTGGCAATAGGAAAACACTGCGAACTCAAATGAATGGATCCTCGGTGTAAATATGCCTTGTAGGGTGGATGAAAGTTCGGTAATCCACATGCTAACAACTCTGTAGTGAGTATTTGTCGAATCCGAGATACATGAAGTTTGTGCAGAACACATAATATCACGGAATGCGAATCTATGTAAAATACATGTCTCTTGGTTACAACTCGCTCCAAGAGTTTTTCTGCGAATTCTGCCTCATTTTCAAAACTGGCATTAGGAAAAACTTTCGAAATATGAGAAAATGCTTCAAAGTGTCAATATGGCTTTTATGGTGGATGAAAGTTCGGTAATCCTTACGCTAACAACTCTGTAGTGAATATTTGTCGAAACCGTGATGCATGTAGCTTTTTCGGAACACGGAATTTCATGATGACGTGTTCTATGTAAATTGCTTGTCTATTGGGTAGAACTCACTCCAAGATTATTTTGCTGCGAAAACTGCATAATTTAAAAACTGACATTAGGAGAAATATACTAAATCAGAAAAAACTTTCTATGTACAAATAGGCATTGTAAGGTGGATGAAAGTTCGGTAATACACATGTTCACAACTCATTAAAGAATGTTTCTCGAATCCGTGATGCATGTAACGTGTTCAGAACATGGAATGTCACGGTGAGTGAAACTAGGAAAGTTACATATCTTTTGGTTAGTACTCGCTCCAAGAGAATTTTCCTGCCAAATCTGCCTCATTATCAAACCTGGCATTAAAACTAACCTGTGAAATCTGAGAAAAGTCTTCAAAGTGTCAATAAGCCATGTATGGTGGATAAAAGTGCTGAAATCCACTTGCTAAAACTCTTTAGTGAATATTTTTCGAAACTGAGATGCATGTAGTGTGTTCGGAACACGGAATTTCACGGTGAACAAATCCATGTAAATTACATATCTATTGTTTGAATACGCTCCAAGAGGTTTTGGCCATGAAATCTGCCTCAGATTCGAAACTGGCATTTGGAAAGCTCTGTGAAATCAGAAAAAATGCTTCTAAGCATCAATATGCCTTGTATTGTGATGAAAGTCCTGTAATCCACATGCAAACAAATCTGTAGGATATATTGTTCGAATCCTATCTGCATGTAGCGTGTTCGAAACACGGAATTTCACATCGTGAGAATCTATGTAATTTACATATCTATTGGGTAGAACACGCTCCAACAGTTTTTTCCTTAGGAAACAGCCTGAGTATTGAAACTGCTCTTAGGAAATAGCTGCAAACTCAGAGTTAATGTTTCTATGTGTAAATATGCCTTGTATGGTGGATGAAAGTTCTGTAATACACATGTACACAACTCATTAAAAATGTTTCTCAAATCCGTGATGAATGTAGTGTGTTTGGATCACGGAATGTCACATTGAAGGAAACTATGTAAATAACATATCTATTGGTGAGAACCCGCTCCAGGAGCATTTTACTGTAAAATCTACCTCTGTTTGTAAACTGGTGTTATGAAAACGCTGCAAAATCTGAGCAAATGCTTTGAGGTGACAATATGTCTTCAATGGGTTTTTAAAGATGTGTAATTCACTTTCTAAGAACTCAGCAGTGAATATTTGTTGAATCCATGGTGCATGTACCTTTTTCAGAACACAGAATGTTACGGTGACGGTATCTGTGAAAATGGGATGTCTATTGGATCGAATATGCAGCAAGAGGATTTTTCTGCGAAAACTGCCTTATTTTCGTAACTGACGTTAGGAGAACCACGTGAAACCTGAGAAAATGCTTCTAAGTGTCAATATGCCTTTAATGGTGAATGAAAGTCCGGTAATCTACATGTTAATAACAGTGTAGTAATGATTATTCAAACCGTGATTCATATAGCGCTTTTGGAAAATGGAATTTCACCATAATGAAACAATGTAAATTACAATTCTACTGGGTAGAACTAGCTAGAATAGAATTTTTCTGCGAAAATTGCATGATTATCGAATCTGAAGTTTGGAGAAAGCTTCAAAATGAGAGTAAATATTTCTAGGTGTAAATATGCCTTTATGTTGGAAGAAAGTTCGGTAACCCACATTTACACAACATGTTAAAGAATCTTTTTCTAATCCGTGATGCATATACCGTGTTCGTTACGTGGAATTTCACGGTGACTGAAAGAATATAAATTACTTCTCTATTGGGTAGAACTTGCTCCAAGAGATTTTTTCGGCGAAGACTGCTTCATTTTTGAAAGTGGCGTTAGGAAAACGCTGTAAAATCTAAGAAAATACTTCTAATTATCAATATTCAATCTATTATGTTGAAAGTTCCCTAATCCAAATGCTAACAAATCTGTAGTTAATATATGTCAAATTAATTATGCATGTAGCATGTTCGGAACACGGAATTTCATGGCCTGTGAGTTTATTTAAATTACATTTCCCTTGGTTAGAAATCACTCCAACAGATTTTTCCTGAGAAATCTGCCTGATTTTTGAAACTGGAGTTAGGAAAACGCTGCAAACACAAATGAATAAATTCTCGGTGTATTTATGCCTTGTAGGGTGGATGAAAGTTTGGTAATCCGCATGCTAACAACTCTGTAGTGAATATTTGTTGAATCCGAGATATATGAAGTGTGTTCAGAACACAGAATATCACAGTGAGCGAATCTATGTAAAATAATTATCTCTTGGGTAGAACTCGTTCCATGAGATTTTTTCTGCGAATTCTGCCTCATTTACAAAACTGGCATTAGGAAAAACTTTAGAAATATGAGAAAATGCTACAAAGTGGCAATATGGCTGTTATGGTGGTTGAAAGTTTGGTAATCCTTATGCTAATAACTCTGTAGTGAATATTTGTCGAATCTGTGATGCATGTAGCTTTTTGGGAACACGGAATTTCACGATGACGTGTTCTATGTAAATTGCATGTCTATTGGGTAGAACTCACTCCAAGATTATTTTTCTGCGAAAACTGCATGATTTAAAAACTGACATTAGGAGAAATCTACTAAATCAGAAATAACTTTCTATGTATAAATTTGCATTGTAAGGTGGATGAAAGTTCGGTAATACACATGTTCACAACTCATTAAAGAATGTTTCTCGAATCAATGATGCATGTAATGTGTTCAGAACACGGAATGTCACGGTGAGTGTAACTAGGTAAATTACATATCTTTTGGTTAGAACTCGCTCCAAGAGCATTTTCCTGCCAAATCTGCCTCATTTATAACCTGGCATTAAAACTAACCTGTGAAATCTGAGAAAAGTCTTCAAAATGTGTGTAAGCCATGTATGGTGGGTGAAAGTGTTGTAATCCACTTCCTAACAACTCTGTAGTGAATATTTTTCGAATCCGAGATGCAGGTAGCATGTTCGAAACACGGAAATTCACGGTGAGCGATTCCATGTAAATTACATGTCTATTGTTTTGAACCCACTCCAAGAGGTTTTTGCCGTGAAATCTGCCTCAGTTTCGAAACTGTCGTTTGGAAATCTCTGTGAAATCAGAGAAAATGCTTCTAAGCATCTATATGCCTTGTATTGTGATGAAAACCATATAATCCACATCAAAACAACTCTGTAGTGTATATTTGTCGAATCCTATCTGCATGTAGCGTGTTCGAAACACGGAATTTCACAGCGGGAGAATCTATGTAATTTACATATCTATTGGTTAGAACACGCTCCAAAAGTGTTTTCCTTAGGAAACTGCCTGATTTTTGACACTGCTATTAGGATAAAGCTGCAAACTCAGAGTTAATATTTCTAGGTGTATATATGCCTTGTATGGTGAATGAAATTTCTGTAAAACACATGTACACAACTCATTAAAAATGTTTCTCAAATCCGTGATGTATGTAGTGTGTTCGGAACACGGAATGCCACAGTGAAGGAAACTATGTAAATTACATATCTATTGGTGAGAAACCGCTCCAGGAGCATTTTACTGTAAAATTTACCTCTGTTTGGAAACTGGTGTTATGAAAACGCTGCAAAATCTGAGCAATTGATTTAAGGTGACAATATATATTCAATGGTTTTTTAAAGATGTATAACTCAGTTTCCAACAACTCAGCAGTTAATATTTGTTGAATCCATGGTGCATGTAACTTTTTCGGAACACGGAATGTTCCGGTGACTGTATGTATGAAAAAGGGATGTCTATTGGATCGAACATGCAGCAAGAGAATTTTTCTGCGAAAACTGCCTGATTTTCGTAACTGATGTTAGGAAAAACCTGTGAAATCTAAGTAAATATTTCTATGTCTAAATATACCTTGTATTGTGGTTGAAACCTCGGTAATCCACATGCTCACGGTCATTAAATAATGTTTGTCGAAGCCGTGATTAATGTAACGTTTTCGGAACACAGAATGTCTCGCTGAGTGAAACTCGGAAAATAACAATTCTACTGGCTAGAACTCGCTTGAATTGAATTTTTCTGTGAAAATTTCATGATTTCCGAAACTGGATGTTAGGAAAAACCTGCGAAATCAGAATAATTACTTCTAGGTGTAAATATCCTTGTATGGTGGATGAAAGTTCGGTTATCCACATGCTTACACTCATTAAAGAGTGTTTGTCGAATTCGTGATGCATGTAACGTGTTCGGATTACGGAATGTCATATTGAAGGAACAAAGTTAATTGCATATCTACTGAGTGGAAGTCGCTTCAACAGACTTTTTCTGTGATATCTGCCTCATTTTGAAAACTGGCATTAGGAAAAACCTGAGAAGACTGAGAAAATGATTCTAAGTGTGAATATGCCTTGAATGGTGAATGAAAGTCCGGTAATCCACATGTTATAAACAATGAAGTGAATATTTTTCGTAACCGTGATTTATATTGCGTGTTCGGAACACGAAATTATACCGTAATGAAACAATTTAAATTACAATTCTACTGGGTAGAACTAGCTAGAATAGAATTTTTCTGCGAAAATTGCATGATTATCGAATCTGAAGTTTGGAGAAAGCTTCAAAATGAGAGTAAATATTTCTAGGTGTAAATATGCCTTTATGTTGACAGACAGTTCGGTAATCCACATTTTCACAAAATATAAAAGAATCATTTTCTAATCCATGGTGCATGTAACTTGTTTGGAACGTGGAATTTCACGGTGACTGAAACAATGTAAACTGCTTCTCTATTTGGTAGAGCTCGCTCTAAGAGAAGTTTTCTGTGAAAACTGCATCATTTTTGAAACTGGCGTTTGGAAAACACAGCAAAATCTGAGAAAATACTTCTAAGTATCAATATTCAATCTATTGTGATGAAAGTTCGGTAATCCACATGCTAACAAATCTGTAGAGAATATTTGTCGAATCCATTATGCATGTAGCATGTTCGGAACACGGAATTTCATGGCCAGGGATTTTATGTAAATTACATTTCTCTTGGTTAGAAATCACTCCAAGAGATTTTTCCTGAGAAATCTCCCTGATTTTCGAAACTGGCATTAGGAAAACACTGCGAACTCATATGAATAGATTCTCGGTGTACATATGCCTTGTAGGGTGGATGAAAGTTCGGTAATCTGCATGCTAACAACTCTTTAGTGAATATTTGTCGAATCCGAGATACATGAAGCGTGTTTGGGACACAGAATATCACGGTGAGCGAATCTATGTAAAATACATGTCACTTGGTTAGAACTCGCTCCAAGAGCTTTTCCTGCGAATTCTGCCTCATTTTCAAAACTGGCATTAGGAAAAACTTTCGAAATATGAGAAAATGCTTCAAAGTGTCAATATGGCTTTTATGGTGGATGAAAGTACGGTAATCCTTATGCTAACAACTCTGTAGTGAATATTTGTCGAATCCGTGATGCATGTAGCTTTTTCGGAACACGGAATTTCACGATGACGGGTTCTATGTAAATTGCATGTCTATTGGGTAGAACTCGCTCCAAGAGGATTTTTCTGCGAAAACTGCATGATTTAAAAACTGACATTAGGGGAAATCTACTAAATGAGAAAAAACTTTCTATGTATAAATATGCATTGTAAGGTAAATGAAAGTTCGGTAATACACATGTTCACAACTCATTAAAGAATGTTTGTCAAATCCGTGATGCATGTAACGTGTTCAGAACACGGAATGTCACGGTGAGTGAAACTAGGTATACTACATATCTTTTGGTTAGAACTCGCACCAAAAGCATTTTCCTGCCAAATCTGCCTCATTTTCAAACCTGGCATTTAAACTAACCAGTGAAATCTGAGAAAAGTCTTCAAAGTGTCAGTAAGGCATGTATGGTGGATGAAAGTGCTGTAATCCACTTGCTAACAACTCTGAAGTGAATATTTTTCGAATCCGAGATGCATGTAGCGTGTTCAGAACACAGAATTTCACGGTGAGCGAATCCATGTAAATTACATGTGTATGGTTTTGAACACGCTCCAAGAGGTTTTTGCCGTGAAATCTGCCTCAGTTTCGAAACTGGCGTTTGGAAAGCTCTGTGAAATCAGAGAAAATGCTTCTAAGCATCAATATGCCTTGTATTGTGATGAAAGTCCTGTAATCCACATGCAAACAACCATTTAGTGTATTTTGTCGAATCATATCTGCATGTAGAGTGTGCGAAACACGAAATTTCACAGCGGGAGTATCAATGTAATTTACATATCTATTGGGTAGAACACGCTCCAACAGTTTTTTCCTTAGGAAACTGCCTGATTTTTGAAACTGCTATTAGGAAAAAGCTGCAAACTCAGAGTTAATGTTTCTAGGTGTAAATATGCCTTGTATGGTGGATGAAAGTTCTGTAATACACATGTACACAACTCATTAAAAATGTTTCTCAAATCCGTGATGTATGTAGTGTATTCAGAACACGGAATGTCACGTTGATGGAAACTATGTAAATTACATATCTATTGGTGAGAAACCACTATAGCAGCATTTTACTGTAAAATCTACCTCTGTTTGGACACTGGTGTTATGAAAACACTGCAAAAAATGAGCCAAACTTTAAGGTGACAATATGTCTTCAATGGTTTATTAAAGATGTGTAATTCACATTCTAACAACTCAGGAGTGAATATTTGTTGAATCCATGCTGCATGTACGTTTTTCGGAACACGGGATGTTACGGTGACAGTATCTATGAAAATGGGATGTCTATTGGATCGAACATGCAGCAACAGAATTTTTCTGCAAAAACTGCCTGATTTTCGTAACTGACGTTAGGAAAAATCTGCGAAATCTAAGTAAATATTTCTAGGTATAAATATGCCTTGTATTGTGGTTGAAACATCGGTAATCCACATGCTCACGGTCATTAAATAATGTTTGTCAAAGCCGTTATTAATGTAACGTTTTTGGAACACGGAATGTGTCGGTGAGTGAAACTCGGAAAATAACAATTCTACTGGATAGAACTCGCTTGAATTGAATTTTTCTGCGAAAATTTCATGATTTTCGGAAATGGATGTTAGGGAAAACCTGCGATATCAGAATAACTACATCTAGGGATAAATATGCCTTGTATGGTGAATGAAATTGTGGTAATCCAGATGCTCACACTCATTAGAGAATGTTTGTCGAATTCGTGATGCATGTAACGTGTACGGAATACAGAGTGTCATATTGAAGGAAACAATGTAAATTACATGTCTATTGGGTAGAACTCGCTTGAAGAGAATTTTTCTGCGAAATGTGCCTCATTTTCAAAACTGCCATTAGGAGAACCCTGTGAAATCTGAGAAAATGCTTCTAAGTGTCAATATGCCTTGAATGGTGAATGAAAGTCCGGTAATCCACATGTTAATAAGAGTGTAGTAATTATTTTTCAAACCGTGATTCATGTAGCGCTTTTTGAAAAGGAATTTCACCGTAATGAAACAATTTAAATTAGAATTCTATTGCGTAGAACTAGCTAGAATAGAATTTTTCGGTGAAAATTGCATGATTATCGAATCTGAAGTTTGGAGAAAGCTTCAAAATGAGAGTAAATATTTCTAGGTGTAAATATGCCTTTATGATGAAAGACAGTTCGGTAATCCACATTTTCACAGCACATTAAAGAATCATTTTCTAATCCATGGTGCATGTAACTTGTTTGGAACGTGGAATTTCACGGTGACTGAAACAATGTAAACTACTTCTCTATTTGGTAGAACTCGCTCTAAGAGAAGTTTTCTGTGAAAACTGCATCATTTTTGAAACTGGCGTTTGGAAAACACAACAAAATCTGAGAAAATACTTCTAAGTATCAATATTCAATCTATTGTGATGAAAGTTCGGTAATCCACATGCTAACAAATCTGTAGTGAATATTTGTCGAATCCATTATGCATGTAGCATGTTCGGAACACGGAATTTCATGGCCAGGGATTTTATGTAAATTACATTTCTCTTGGTTAGAAATCACTCCAAGAGATTTTTCCTGAGAAATCTGCCTGATTTTCGAAACTGGCATTAGGAAAACACTGCGAACTCAGATGAATAGATTCTCGGTGTACATATGCCTTGTAGGGTGGATGAAAGTTCGGTAATCTGCATGCTAACAACTCTGTATTGTATATTTGTCGAATCCAAGATACATGAAGTGTGTACCGAACACAGAATATCACGGTGAGCGAATGTATGTAAAATACAGGTCACTTGAGTAGAACTCGCTCCAAGAGCTTTTTCTGTGAATTCTGCCTCATTTTCAAAACTGGAATTAGGAAAAACTTTTGAAATATGAGAAAATGATTCAAAGTGTCAATATGGCTTTTATGGTGGATGAAAGTACGGTAATCCTTATGCTAACAACTCTGTAGTGAATATTTTTCGAATCCATGATGCATGTAGCTTTTTCAGGAAACGGAAATTCACGATGACAGGTTCTATGTAAATTGCAAGTCTATTGGGTAGAACTCGCTCCAAGAGGATTTTTCTGCGAAAACTGCATGATTTAAAAACTGACATTAGGGGAAATCTACTAAATCAGAAAAAACTTTCTATGTATAAATATGCATTGTAAGGTGGATGAAAGTTCTTTAATACACATGTTCACAACTCATTAAAGAATGTTTGTCGAATCCGTGATGCATGTAACGTGTTCAGAACACGGAATGTCACGTTGATGGAAACTATGTAAATTACATATCTATTGGTGAGAAACCACTCTAGCAGCATTTTACTGTAAAATCTACCTCTGTTTGGAAACTGGTGTTATGAAAACAATGCAAAACCTGAGCCAAATTTTAAGGTGACAATATGTCTTCAGTGGTTTATTAAAGATGTGTAATTCACATTCTAACAACTCAGGAGTGAATATTTCTTGAATCCATGGTGCATGTACCTCTTTCGGAACACGGGATGTTACGGTGAGAGTATCTATGAAAATGGGATGTCTATTGGATCGAACATGCAGCAACAGAATTTTTCTGCGAAAACTGCTTGATTTTCGTAACTGACGTTAGGAAAAATCTGCGAAATCTAAGTTAATATTTCTAGGTGTATATATGCCTTGTATTGTGGTTGAAACATTGGTAATCCACATGCTCACGGTCATTAAATAATTTTTGTCGAATCCATGATTAATGTAACGTTTTTGGAACACGGAATGTGTCGGTGAGTGAAACTCGGAAAATAACAATTCTACTGGATAGAACTGGCTTGAATTGGATTTTTCTGCGAAAATTTCATGATTTTCGGAAATGGATGTTAGGGAAAACCTGCGAAATCAGAATAACTACATCTAGGGATAAATATGCCTTGTATGGTGAATGAAATTGTGGTAATCCAGATGCTCACACTCATTCGAGAATGTTTGTCGAATTCGTGATGCATGTAACTTGTACGGAATACAGAGTGTCATATTGAAGGAAACAATGTAAATTACATGTCTATTGGGTAGAACTCGCTTGAAGAGAATTTTTCTGCGAAATGTGCCTCATTTTCAAAACTGCCATTAGGAGAACCCTGTGAAATCTGAGAAAATGCTTCTAACTGAAAACATGCCTTGAATGGTGAATGAAAGTCCGGTAATCCACATGTTAATAAGAGTGTAGTAATTATTTTTTAACCGTGATTCATGTAGCGCTTTTTGAAATGGAATTTCACTGTAATGAAACAATTTAAATTAAAATTCTATTGCGTAGGACTAGCTAGAATAGAATTTTTCGGTGAAAATTGCATGATTATCGAATCTGAAGTTTGGAGAAAGCTTCAAAATGAGAGTAAATATTTCTAGGTTTAAATATGCCTTTATGATGAAAGACAGTCCGGTAATCCACATTTTCACAACATATTAAAGAATCATTTTCTAATCCGTGGTGCATGTAACTTGTTTGGATTGTGGAATTTCATGGTGACTGAAACAATGTAAATTACTTCTCTATTGGGTAGAACTAGCTCCAAGAGAAGTTTTCTGTGAAAACTGCATCATTTTTGAAACTGGCATTTGGAAAACACAGCAAAATCTGAGAAAATACTACTAAGTATCAATATTCAATCTATTGTGATGAAAGTTCGGTAATCCACATGCTAACAAATCTGTAGTGAATATTTGTCGAATCCATTGTGCATGTAGCATGTTCGGAACACGGAATTTCATGGCCAGGGATTTTATGTAAATTACATTTCTCTTGGTTAGAAATCACTCCAAGAGATTTTTCCTGAGAAATCTGCCTGATTTTTGAAACTGGCATTAGGAAAACACTGCGAACTCAGATGAATAGATTCTCGGTGTACATATGTCTTGTAGGGTGGATGAAAGTTCGGTAATCTGCATGCTAACCACTCTGTAGTGAATATTTGTCGAATCCAAGATACATGAAGCGTGTTTGGGACACAGAATATCACGGTGAGCGAATCTATGTAAAATACATGTCACTTGGTTAGAACTCGCTCCAAGAGATTTTCCTGCGAATTCTGCCTCATTTTCAAAACTGGCATTAGGAAAAACTTTCGAAATATGAGAAAATGCTTCAAAGTGTCAATATGGCTTTTATGGTGGATGAAAGTACGGTAATCCTTATGCTAACAACTCTGTAGTGAATATTTGTCGAATCCGTGATGCATGTAGCTTTTTCGGAACACGGAATTTCACGATGACGTGTTCTATGTAAATTGCATGTCTATTGGGTAGAACTCGCTCCAAGAGGATTTTTCTGCGAAAACTGCATGATTTAAAAACTGACGTTAGGGGAAATCTACTAAATGAGAAAAAACTTTCTATGTATAAATATGCATTGTAAGGTAAATGAAAGTTCGGTAATACACATGTTCACAACTCATTAAAGAATGTTTGTCGAATCCGTGATGCATGTAACGTGTTCAGAACACGGAATGTCACGGTGAGTGAAACTAGGTATATTACATATCTTTTGGTTAGATCTCGCACCAAAAGCATTTTCCTGCCAAATCTGCTTCATTTTCAAACCTGGCATTTAAACTAACCAGTGAAATCTGAGAAAAGTCTTCAAAGTGTCAGTAAGCCATGTATGGTGGATGAAAGTGCTGTAATCCACTTGCTAACAACTCTGAAGTGAATATTTTTCGAATCCGAGATGCATGTAGCGTGTTCAGAACACAGAATTTCACGGTGAGCGAATCCATGTAAATTACATGTGTATGGTTTTGAACCCGCTCCAAGAGGTTTTTGCCGTGAAATCTGCCTCAGTTTCGAAACTGGCGTTTGGAAAGCTGTGTGAAATCAGAGAAAATGCTTCTAAGCATCAATATGCCTTGTATTGTGATGAAAGCCCTGTAATCCACATGCAAAAAACTCTGTAGTGTATTTTTGTCGAATCCTATCTGCATGTAGCGTGTGCGAAACACGGAATTTCACAGCGGGAGAATCTATGTAATTTACATATCTATTGGGTAGGACATGCTTCAACAGATTTTTCCTTAGGAAACTGCCTGAGTTTGACACTGCTATTAGGAAAAAGCTGCAAACTCAGAGTTAATTTTTCTAGGTGTAAATATGCCTTGTATGGTGGATGAAAGTTCTGTAATACACATGTACACAACTCATTAAAAATGTTTCTCAAATCCGTGATATATGTAGTGTGTTCGGAGCACGGAATGTCACGTTGAAGGAAACTATGTAAATTACATATCTATTGGTGAGAACCCACTCCAGGAGCATTTTACTGTAAAATCTACCTCTGTTTGGAAACTGGTGTTATGAAAATGCTGCAAAACCTGAGCAAATGCTTTAGGTGACAATATGTGTTCAATGATTTATTAAAGATGTGTAATTCACATTCTAACAACTCAGGAGTGAATACTTGTTGAATCCATGGTGCATGTACCTTTTTCGGAACAAGGAATGTTACGGTGACGGTATCTATGAAAATGGGATGTCTATTGGATCGAACATGCAGCAAGAGTATTTTTCTGCGAAATCTGCCTGATTTTCATAACCGACATTAGGAAAAACCTGCGAAATTTAAGTAAATATTTCTAGGTGTAAATATCCCTTGTATTGTGGTTGAAACATCGGTAATCCACATGCTCACTGTCATTAAATAATGTTTGTCAAAGCCATGATTAATGTAACGTTTTCTGAGCACAAAATGTCTCGGTGAATGAAACGCGGAAAATAACAATTCTACTCGATAGAACTGGCTTGAATTGAATTTTTCTGCGAAAATTTCATGATTTTCGGAAATGGATGTTAGGGAAAACCTGCGAAATCAGAATAACTACATCTAGGGATAAATATGCCTTGTATGGTGAATGAAATTGTGGTAATCCAGATGCTCACACTCATTAGAGAATGTTTGTCGAATTCGTGATGCATGTAACGTGTACGGAATACAGAGTGTCATATTGAAGGAAACAATGTAAATTACATGTCTATTGGGTAGAACTCGCTTGAAGAGAATTTTTCTGCGAAATGTGCCTCATTTTCAAAACTGCCATTAGGAGAACCCTGTGAAATCTGAGAAAATGCTTCTAACTGAAAATATGCCTTGAATGGTGAATGAAAGTCCGGTAATCCACATGTTAATAAGAGTTTAGTATTTATTTTTCAAACCGTGATTCATGTAGCGCTTTTTGAAATGGAATTTCACCGTAATGAAACAATTTAAATTAAAATTCTATTGCGTAGAACTAGCTAGAATAGAATTTTTCAGTGAAAATTGCATGATTATCGAATCTGAAGTTTGGAGAAAGCTTCAAAATGAGAGTAAATATTTCTAGGTGTAAATATGCCTTTATGTTGAAAGACAGTTCGGTAATCCACATTTTCACAACATATTAAAGAATCATTTTCTAATCCATGGTGCATGTAACTAGTTTGGAACGTGGAATTTCACGGTGACTGAAACAATGTAAACTACTTCTCTATTGGTTAGAAATCGCTCCAAGAGAATTTTTCTGTGAAAACTGCATCATTTTTGAAACTGGCGTTTGGAAAACGCAGCAAAATCTGAGAAAATACTACTAAGTATCAATATTCAATCTATTGTGATGAAAGTTCGGTAATCCACATGCTAACAAATCTGTAGTGAATATTTGTCGAATCCATTATGCATGTAGCATGTTCGGAACACGGAATTTCATGGCCAGGGATTTTATGTAAATTACATTTCTCTTGGTTAGAAATCACTCCAAGAGATTTTTCCTGAGAAATCTGCCTGATTTTCGAAACTGGCATTAGGAAAACACTGCGAACTCAGATGAATAGATTCTCGGTGTACATATGCCTTGTAGGGTGGGTGAAAGTTCGGTAATCCGCATGCTAACAACTCTGTAGTGAATATTTGTCGAATCCGAGATACATGAAGTGTGTACCGAACACAGAATATCACGGTGAGCGAATGTATGTAAAATACAGGTCACTTGGGTAGAACTCGCTCCAAGAGCTTTTTCTGTGAATTCTGCCTCATTTTCAAAACTGGAATTAGGAAAAACTTTTGAAATATGAGAAAATGATTCAAAGTGTCAATATGGCTTTTATGGTGGATGAAAGTACGGTAATCCTTATGCTAACAACTCTGTAGTGAATATTTTTCGAATCCATGATGCATGTAGCTTTTTCAGGAAACGGAAATTCACGATGACAGGTTCTATGTAAATTGCAAGTCTATTGGGTAGAACTCGCTCCAAGAGGATTTTTCTGCGAAAACTGCATGATTTAAAAACTGACATTAGGGGAAATCTACTAAATCAGAAAAAACTTTCTATGTATAAATATGCATTGTAAGGTGGATGAAAGTTCTTTAATACACATGTTCACAACTCATTAAAGAATGTTTGTCGAATCCGTGATGCATGTAACGTGTTCAGAACACGGAATGTCACGTTGATGGAAACTATGTAAATTACATATCTATTGGTGAGAAACCACTCTAGCAGCATTTTACTGTAAAATCTACCTCTGTTTGGAAACTGGTGTTATGAAAACAATGCAAAACCTGAGCCAAATTTTAAGGTGACAATATGTCTTCAGTGGTTTATTAAAGATGTGTAATTCACATTCTAACAACTCAGGAGTGAATATTTCTTGAATCCATGGTGCATGTACCTTTTTCGGAACACGGGATGTTACGGTGAGAGTATCTATGAAAATGGGATGTCTATTGGATCGAACATGCAGCAACAGAATTTTTCTGCGAAAACTGCCTGATTTTCGTAACTGACGTTAGGAAAAATCTGCGAAATCTAAGTTAATATTTCTAGGTGTATATATGCCTTGTATTGTGGTTGAAACATTGGTAATCCACATGCTCACGGTCATTAAATAATGTTTGTCGAAGCCATGATTAATGTAACGTTTTTGGAACACGGAATGTGTCGGTGAGTGAAACTCGGAAAATAACAATTCTACTGGATAGAACTGGCTTGAATTGAATTTTTCTGCGAAAATTTCATGATTTTCGGAAATGGATGTTAGGGAAAACCTGCGAAATCAGAATAACTACATCTAGGGATAAATATGCCTTGTATGGTGAATGAAATTGTGGTAATCCAGATGCTCACACTCATTCGAGAATGTTTGTCGAATTCGTGATGCATGTAACTTGTACGGAATACAGAGTGTCATATTGAAGGAAACAATGTAAATTACATGTCTATTGGGTAGAACTCGCTTGAAGAGAATTTTTCTGCGAAATGTGCCTCATTTTCAAAACTGCCATTAGGAGAACCCTGTGAAATCTGAGAAAATGCTTCTAACTGAAAATATGCCTTGAATGGTGAATGAAAGTCCGGTAATCCACATGTTAATAAGAGTGTAGTAATTATTTTTTAACCGTGATTCATGTAGCGCTTTTTGAAATGGAATATCACTGTAATGAAACAATTTAAATTAAAATTCTATTGCGTAGGACTAGCTAGAATAGAATTTTTCGGTGAAAATTGCATGATTATCGAATCTGAAGTTTGGAGAAAGCTTCAAAATGAGAGTAAATATTTCTAGGTTTAAATATGCCTTTATGATGAAAGACAGTCCGGTAATCCACATTTTCACAACATATTAAAGAATCATTTTCTAATCCGTGGTGCATGTAACTTGTTTGGATTGTGGAATTTCATGGTGACTGAAACAATGTAAACTACTTCTCTATTGGGTAGAACTAGCTCCAAGAGAAGTTTTCTGTGAAAACTGCATCATTTTTGAAACTGGCATTTGGAAAACACAGCAAAATCTGAGAAAATACTTCTAAGTATCAATATTCAATCTATTGTGATGAAAGTTCGGTAATCCACATGCTAACAAATCTGTAGTGAATATTTGTCGAATCCATTGTGCATGTAGCATGTTCGGAACACGGAATTTCATGGCCCGGGATTTTATGTAAATTACATTTCTCTTGGTTAGAAATCACTCCAAGAGATTTTTCCTGAGAAATCTGCCTGATTTTCGAAACTGGCATTAGGAAAACACTGCGAACTCAGATGAATAGATTCTCGGTGTACATATGCCTTGTAGGGTGGATGAAAGTTCGGTAATCTGCATGCTAACAACTCTGTAGTGAATATTTGTCGAATCCAAGATACATGAAGCGTGTTTGGGACACAGAATATCACGGTGAGCGAATCTATGTAAAATAAATGTCACTTGGTTAGAACTCGCTCCAAGAGATTTTCCTGCGAATTCTGCCTCATTTTCAAAACTGGCATTAGGAAAAACTTTCGAAATATGAGAAAATGCTTCAAAGTGTCAATATGGCTTTTATGGTGGATGAAAGTACGGTAATCCTTATGCTAACAACTCTGTAGTGAATATTTGTCGAATCCGTGATGCATGTAGCTTTTTCGGAACACGGAATTTCACGATGACGGGTTCTATGTAAATTGCATGTCTATTGGGTAGAACTCGCTCCAAGAGGATTTTTCTGCGAAAACTGCATGATTTAAAAACTGACATTAGGGGAAATCTACTAAATGAGAAAAAACTTTCTATGTATAAATATGCATTGTAAGGTAAATGAAAGTTCGGTAATACACATGTTCACAACTCATTAAAGAATGTTTGTCGAATCCGTGATGCATGTAACGTGTTCAGAACACGGAATGTCACGGTGAGTGAAACTAGGTATATTACATATCTTTTGGTTAGAACTCGCACCAAAAGCATTTTCCTGCCAAATCTGCCTCATTTTCAAACCTGGCATTTAAACTAACCAGTGAAATCTGAGAAAAGTCTTCAAAGTGTCAGTAAGCCTTGTATGGTGGATGAAAGTGCTGTAATCCACTTGCTAACAACTTTGAAGTGAATATTTTTCGAATCCGAGATGCATGTAGCGTGTTCAGAACACAGAATTTCACGGTGAGCGAATCCATGTAAATTACATGTGTATGGTTTTGAACCCGCTCCAAGAGGTTTTTGCCGTGAAATCTGCCTCAGTTTCGAAACTGGCGTTTGGAAAGCTCTGTGAAATCAGAGAAAATGCTTCTAAGCATCAATATGCCTTGTATTGTGATGAAAGCCCTGTAATCCACATGCAAACAACTCTGTAGTGTATTTTTGTCGAATCCTATCTGCATGTAGCGTGTGCGAAACACGGAATTTCACAGCGGGAGAATCTATGTAATTTACATATCTATTGGGTAGGACATGCTTCAACAGATTTTTCCTTAGGAAACTGCCTGAGTTTGACACTGCTATTAGGAAAAAGCTGCAAACTCAGAGTTAATTTTTCTAGGTGTAAATATGCCTTGTATGGTGGATGAAAGTTCTGTAATACACATGTACACAACTCATTAAAAATGTTTCTCAAATCCGTGATATATGTAGTGTGTTCGGAGCACGGAATGTCACGTTGAAGGAAACTATGTAAATTACATATCTATTGGTGAGAACCCACTCCAGGAACATTTTACTGTAAAATCTACCTCTGTTTGGAAACTGGTGTTATGAAAATGCTGCAAAACCTGAGCAAATGCTTTAGGTGACAATATGTGTTCAATGATTTATTAAAGATGTGTAATTCACATTCTAACAACTCAGGAGTGAATACTTGTTGAATCCATGGTGCATGTACCTTTTTCGGAACAAGGAATGTTACGGTGACGGTATCTATGAAAATGGGATGTCTATTGGATCGAACATGCAGCAAGAGTATTTTTCTGCGAAATCTGCCTGATTTTCATAACAGACATTAGGAAAAACCTGCGAAATTTAAGTAAATATTTCTAGGTGTAAATATCCCTTGTATTGTGGTTGAAACATTGGTAATCCACATGCTCACTGTCATTAAATAATGTTTGTCAAAGCCATGATTAATGTAACGTTTTCTGAGCACAAAATGTCTCGGTGAATGAAACGCGGAAAATAACAATTCTACTGGATAGAACTGGCTTGAATTGAATTTTTCTGCGAAAATTTCATGATTTTCGGAAATGGATGTTAGGGAAAACCTGCGAAATCAGAATAACTACATCTAGGGATAAATATGCCTTGTATGGTGAATGAAATTGTGGTAATCCAGATGCTCACACTCATTAGAGAATGTTTGTCGAATTCGTGATGCATGTAACGTGTACGGAATACAGAGTGTCATATTGAAGGAAACAATGTAAATTACATGTCTATTGGGTAGAACTCGCTTGAAGAGAATTTTTCTGCGAAATGTGCCTCATTTTCAAAACTGCCATTAGGAGAACCCTGTGAAATCTGAGAAAATGCTTCTAACTGAAAATATGCCTTGAATGGTGAATGAAAGTCCGGTAATCCACATGTTAATAAGAGTGTAGTAATTATTTTTCAAACCGTGATTCATGTAGCGCTTTTTGAAATGGAATTTCACCGTAATGAAACAATTTAAATTAAAATTCTATTGCGTAGAACTAGCTAGAATAGAATTTTTCAGTGAAAATTGCATGATTATCGAATCTGAAGTTTGGAGAAAGCTTCAAAATGAGAGTAAATATTTCTAGGTGTAAATATGCCTTTATGTTGAAAGACAGTTCGGTAATCCACATTTTCACAACATATTAAAGAATCATTTTCTAATCCGTGGTGCATGTAACTAGTTTGGAACGTGGAATTTCACGGTGACTGAAACAATGTAAACTACTTCTCTATTGGTTAGAAATCGCTCCAAGAGAATTTTTCTGTGAAAACTGCATCATTTTTGAAACTGGCGTTTGGAAAACGCAGCAAAATCTGAGAAAATACTACTAAGTATCAATATTCAATCTATTGTGATGAAAGTTCGGTAATCCACATGCTAACAAATCTGTAGTGAATATTTGTCGAATCCATTATGCATGTAGCATGTTCGGAACACGGAATTTCATGGCCAGGGATTTTATGTAAATTACATTTCTCTTGGTTAGAAATCACTCCAAGAGATTTTTCCTGAGAAATCTGCCTGATTTTCGAAACTGGCATTAGGAAAACACTGCGAACTCAGATGAATAGATTCTCGGTGTACATATGCCTTGTAGGGTGGGTGAAAGTTCGGTAATCCGCATGCTAACAACTCTGTAGTGAATATTTGTCGAATCCGAGATACATGAAGTGTGTACCGAACACAGAATATCACGGTGAGCGAATGTATGTAAAATACAGGTCACTTGGGTAGAACTCGCTCCAAGAGCTTTTTCTGTGAATTCTGCCTCATTTTCAAAACTGGAATTAGGAAAAACTTTTGAAATATGAGAAAATGATTCAAAGTGTCAATATGGCTTTTATGGTGGATGAAAGTACGGTAATCCTTATGCTAACAACTCTGTAGTGAATATTTTTCGAATCCATGATGCATGTAGCTTTTTCAGGAAACGGAAATTCACGATGACAGGTTCTATGTAAATTGCAAGTCTATTGGGTAGAACTCGCTCCAAGAGGATTTTTCTGCGAAAACTGCATGATTTAAAAACTGACATTAGGGGAAATCTACTAAATCAGAAAAAACTTTCTATGTATAAATATGCATTGTAAGGTGGATGAAAGTTCTTTAATACACATGTTCACAACTCATTAAAGAATGTTTGTCGAATCCGTGATGCATGTAACGTGTTCAGAACACGGAATGTCACGTTGATGGAAACTATGTAAATTACATATCTATTGGTGAGAAACCACTCTAGCAGCATTTTACTGTAAAATCTACCTCTGTTTGGAAACTGGTGTTATGAAAACAATGCAAAACCTGAGCCAAATTTTAAGGTGACAATATGTCTTCAGTGGTTTATTAAAGATGTGTAATTCACATTCTAACAACTCAGGAGTGAATATTTCTTGAATCCATGGTGCATGTACCTTTTTCGGAACACGGGATGTTACGGTGAGAGTATCTATGAAAATGGGATGTCTATTGGATCGAACATGCAGCAACAGAATTTTTCTGCGAAAACTGCCTGATTTTCGTAACTGACGTTAGGAAAAATCTGCGAAATCTAAGTTAATATTTCTAGGTGTATATATGCCTTGTATTGTGGTTGAAACATTGGTAATCCACATGCTCACGGTCATTAAATAATGTTTGTCGAAGCCATGATTAATGTAACGTTTTTGGAACACGGAATGTGTCGGTGAGTGAAACTCGGAAAATAACAATTCTACTGGATAGAACTGGCTTGAATTGAATTTTTCTGCGAAAATTTCATGATTTTCGGAAATGGATGTTAGGGAAAACCTGCGAAATCAGAATAACTACATCTAGGGATAAATATGCCTTGTATGGTGAATGAAATTGTGGTAATCCAGATGCTCACACTCATTCGAGAATGTTTGTCGAATTCGTGATGCATGTAACTTGTACGGAATACAGAGTGTCATATTGAAGGAAACAATGTAAATTACATGTCTATTGGGTAGAACTCGCTTGAAGAGAATTTTTCTGCGAAATGTGCCTCATTTTCAAAACTGCCATTAGGAGAACCCTGTGAAATCTGAGAAAATGCTTCTAACTGAAAACATGCCTTGAATGGTGAATGAAAGTCCGGTAATCCACATGTTAATAAGAGTGTAGTAATTATTTTTCAAACCGTGATTCATGTAGCGCTTTTTGAAATGGAATTTCACCGTAATGAAACAATTTAAATTAAAATTCTATTGCGTAGAACTAGCTAGAATAGAATTTTTCAGTGAAAATTGCATGATTATCGAATCTGAAGTTTGGAGAAAGCTTCAAAATGAGAGTAAATATTTCTAGGTGTAAATATGCCTTTATGTTGAAAGACAGTTCGGTAATCCACATTTTCACAACATATTAAAGAATCATTTTCTAATCCGTGGTGCATGTAACTAGTTTGGAACGTGGAATTTCACGGTGACTGAAACAATGTAAACTACTTCTCTATTGGTTAGAAATCGCTCCAAGAGAATTTTTCTGTGAAAACTGCATCATTTTTGAAACTGGCGTTTGGAAAACGCAGCAAAATCTGAGAAAATACTACTAAGTATCAATATTCAAACTATTGTGATGAAAGTTCGGTAATCCACATGCTAACAAATCTGTAGTGAATATTTGTCGAATCCATTATGCATGTAGCATGTTCGGAACACGGAATTTCATGGCCAGGGATTTTATGTAAATTACATTTCTCTTGGTTAGAAATCACTCCAAGAGATTTTTCCTGAGAAATCTGCCTGATTTTCGAAACTGGCATTAGGAAAACACTGCGAACTCAGATGAATAGATTCTCGGTGTACATATGCCTTGTAGGGTGGGTGAAAGTTCGGTAATCCGCATGCTAACAACTCTGTAGTGAATATTTGTCGAATCCGAGATACATGAAGTGTGTACCGAACACAGAATATCACGGTGAGCGAATGTATGTAAAATACAGGTCACTTGGGTAGAACTCGCTCCAAGAGCTTTTTCTGTGAATTCTGCCTCATTTTCAAAACTGGAATTAGGAAAAACTTTTGAAATAAGAGAAAATGATTCAAAGTGTCAATATGGCTTTTATGGTGGATGAAAGTACGGTAATCCTTATGCTAACAACTCTGTAGTGAATATTTTTCGAATCCATGATGCATGTAGCTTTTTCAGGAAATGGAAATTCACGATGACAGGTTCTATGTAAATTGCAAGTCTATTGGGTAGAACTCGCTCCAAGAGGATTTTTCTGCGAAAACTGCATGATTTAAAAACTGACATTAGGGGAAATCTACTTAATCAGAAAAAACTTTCTATGTATAAATATGTTTTGTAAGGTGGATGTAAGTTCGTTAATACACATGTTCACAACTCATTAAAGAATGTTTGTCGAATCCGTGATGCATGTAACGTGTTCAGAACACGGAATGTCACGGTGAGTGAAACTAGGTTTATTACATATCTTTTGGTTAGAACTCGCACCAAGAGCATTTTCCTGCCAAATCTGCCTCATTTTCAAACCTGGCATTTAAACTAAACTGTGAAATCTGAGAAAAGTCTTCAAAGTGTCATTAAGCAATCTATGGTCAATGAAAGTAATGTAATCCACTTGCTAACAATTATGTAGTGAATATTTTTGAATCTGAGATGCATGTAGCGTGTTCGGAACACGGAATTTCATGGTGTGCGAATCCATGTAAATTACATGTGTATTGTTTTGTACCCGCTCCAAGAGGTTTTTGCCGTGAAATCTGCCTCAGTTTCGAAACTGTCTTTGGAAAGCTATGTGAAATCAGAGAAAATGCTTCTAAGCATCAATATGCCTTGTATTGTGATGAAAGTCCTGTAATCCAAATGCAAACAACTCTGTAGTGTATTTTGTCGAATCCTATCTGCATGTAGAGTGTGCGAAACACGAAATTTCACAGCGGGAGAATCTATGTAATTTACATATCTATTGGGTAGAACACGCTCCAACAGTTTTTTCCTTAGGAAACTGCCTGATTTTTGAAACTGCTATTAGGAAAAAGCTGCAAACTCAGAGTTAATGTTTCTAGGTGTAAATATGCCTTGTATGGTGGATGAAAGTTCTGTAATACACATGTACACAACTCATTAAAAATGTTTCTCAAATCCGTGATATATGTAGTGTGTTCGGAGCACGGAATGTCACGTTGAAGGAAACTATGTAAATTACATATCTATTGGTGAGAACCCACTCCAGGAGCATTTTACTGTAAAATCTACCTCTGTTTGGAAACTGGTGTTATGAAAATGCTGCAAAACCTGAGCAAAATCTTTAGGTGACAATATGTGTACAATGATTTATTAAAGATGTGTAATTCACATTCTAACAACTCAGGAGTGAATACTTGTTGAATCCATGGTGCATGTACCTTTTTCGGAACAAGGAATGTTACGGTGACGGTATCTATGAAAATGGGATGTCTATTGGATCGAACATGCAGCAAGAGTATTTTTCTGCGAAATCTGCCTGATTTTCGTAACCGACATTAGGAAAAACCTGCGAAATTTAAGTAAATAATTCTAGGTGTAAATATCCCTTGTATTGTGGTTGAAACATCGGTAATCCACATGCTCACTGTCATTAAATAATGTTTGTCAAAGCCATGATTAATGTAACGTTTTCTGAGCACAAAATGTCTCGGTGAATGAAACTCGGAAAATAACAATTCTACTGGATAGAACTGGCTTTAATTGAATTTTTCTGCGAAAATTTCATGATTTTCGGAAATGGATGTTAGGGAAAACCTGCGAAATCAGAATAACTACATCTAGGGATAAATATGCCTTGTATGGTGAATGAAATTGTGGTAATCCAGATGCTCACACTCATTCGAGAATGTTTGTCGAATTCGTGATGCATGTAACTTGTACGGAATTCAGAGTGTCATATTGAAGGAAACAATGTAAATTACATGTCTATTGGGTAGAACTCGCTTGAAGAGAATTTTTCTGCGAAATGTGCCTCATTTTCAAAACTGCCATTAGGAGAACCCTGTGAAATCTGAGAAAATGCTTCTAACTGAAAATATGCCTTGAATGGTTAATGAAAGTCCGGTAATCCACATGTTAATAAGAGTGTAGTAATTATTTTTTAACCGTGATTCATGTAGCGCTTTTTGAAATGGAATTTCACTGTAATGAAACAATTTAAATTAAAATTCTATTGCGTAGGACTAGCTAGAATAGAATTTTTCGGTGAAAATTGCATGATTATCGAATCTGAAGTTTGGAGAAAGCTTTAAAATGAGAGTAAATATTTCTAGGTTTAAATATGCCTTTATGATGAAAGACAGTCCGATAATCCACATTTTCACAACATATTAAAGAATCATTTTCTAATCCGTGGTGCATGTAACTTGTTTGGATTGTGGAATTTCATGGTGACTGAAACAATGTAAACTACTTCTCTATTGGGTAGAACTAGCTCCAAGAGAAGTTTTCTGTGAAAACTGCATCATTTTTGAAACTGGCATTTGGAAAACACAGCAAAATCTGAGAAAATACTACTAAGTATCAATATTCAAACTATTGTGATGAAAGTTCGGTAATCCACATGCTAACAAATCTGTAGTGAATATTTGTCGAATCCATTGTGCATGTAGCATGTTCGGAACACGGAATTTCATGGCCAGGGATTTTATGTAAATTACATTTCTCTTGGTTAGAAATCACTCCAAGAGATTTTTCCTGAGAAATCTGCCTGATTTTCGAAACTGGCATTAGGAAAACACTGCGAACTCAGATGAATAGATTCTCGGTGTACATATGCCTTGTAGGGTGGATGAAAGTTCGGTAATCTGCATGCTAACAACTCTGTAGTGAATATTTGTCGAATCCAAGATACATGAAGCGTGTTTGGGACACAGAATATCACGGTGAGCGAATCTATGTAAAATACATGTCACTTGGTTAGAACTCGCTCCAAGAGATTTTCCTGCGAATTCTGCCTCATTTTCAAAACTGGCATTAGGAAAAACTTTCGAAATATGAGAAAATGCTTCAAAGTGTCAATATGGCTTTTATGGTGGATGAAAGTACGGTAATCCTTATGCTAACAACTCTGTAGTGAATATTTGTCGAATCCGTGATGCATGTAGCTTTTTCGGAACACGGAATTTCACGATGACGGGTTCTATGTAAATTGCATGTCTATTGGGTAGAACTCGCTCCAAGAGGATTTTTCTGCGAAAACTGCATGATTTAAAAACTGACGTTAGGGGAAATCTACTAAATGAGAAAAAACTTTCTATGTATAAATATGCATTGTAAGGTAAATGAAAGTTCGGTAATACACATGTTCACAACTCATTAAAGAATGTTTGTCGAATCCGTGATGCATGTAACGTGTTCAGAACACGGAATGTCACGGTGAGTGAAACTAGGTATATTACATATCTTTTGGTTAGAACTCGCACCAAAAGCATTTTCCTGCCAAATCTGCCTCATTTTCAAACCTGGCATTTAAACTAACCAGTGAAATCTGAGAAAAGTCTTCAAAGTGTCAGTAAGCCTTGTATGGTGGATGAAAGTGCTGTAATCCACTTGCTAACAACTTTGAAGTGAATATTTTTCGAATCCGAGATGCATGTAGCGTGTTCAGAACACAGAATTTCACGGTGAGCGAATCCATGTAAATTACATGTGTATGGTTTTGAACCCGCTCCAAGAGGTTTTTGCCGTGAAATCTGCCTCAGTTTCGAAACTGGCGTTTGGAAAGCTCTGTGAAATCAGAGAAAATGCTTCTAAGCATCAATATGCCTTGTATTGTGATGAAAGCCCTGTAATCCACATGCAAACAACTCTGTAGTGTATTTTTGTCGAATCCTATCTGCATGTAGCGTGTGCGAAACACGGAATTTCACAGCGGGAGAATCTATGTAATTTACATATCTATTGGGTAGGACATGCTTCAACAGATTTTTCCTTAGGAAACTGCCTGAGTTTGACACTGCTATTAGGAAAAAGCTGCAAACTCAGAGTTAATTTTTCTAGGTGTAAATATGCCTTGTGTGGTGGATGAAAGTTCTGTAATACACATGTACACAACTCATTAAAAATGTTTCTCAAATCCGTGATATATGTAGTGTGTTCGGAGCACGGAATGTCACGTTGAAGGAAACTATGTAAATTACATATCTATTGGTGAGAACCCACTCCAGGAGCATTTTACTGTAAAATCTACCTCTGTTTGGAAACTGGTGTTATGAAAATGCTGCAAAACCTGAGCAAATGCTTTAGGTGACAATATGTGTTCAATGATTTATTAAAGATGTGTAATTCACATTCTAACAACTCAGGAGTGAATACTTGTTAAATCCATGGTGCATGTACCTTTTTCGGAACAAGGAATGTTACGGTGACGGTATCTATGAAAATGGGATGTCTATTGGATCGAACATGCAGCAAGAGTATTTTTCTGCGAAATCTGCCTGATTTTCATAACCGACATTAGGAAAAACCTGCGAAATTTAAGTAAATATTTCTAGGTGTAAATATCCCTTGTATTGTGGTTGAAACATCGGTAATCCACATGCTCACTGTCATTAAATAATGTTTGTCAAAGCCATGATTAATGTAACGTTTTCTGAGCACAAAATGTCTCGGTGAATGAAACGCGGGAAATAACAATTCTACTGGATAGAACTGGCTTGAATTGAATTTTTCTGCGAAAATTTCATGATTTTCGGAAATGGATGTTAGGGAAAACCTGCGAAATCAGAATAACTACATCTAGGGATAAATATGCCTTGTATGGTGAATGAAATTGTGGTAATCCAGATGCTCACACTCATTAGAGAATGTTTGTCGAATTCGTGATGCATGAAACGTGTACGGAATACAGAGTGTCATATTGAAGGAAACAATGTAAATTACATGTCTATTGGGTAGAACTCGCTTGAAGAGAATTTTTCTGCGAAATGTGCCTCATTTTCAAAACTGCCATTAGGAGAACCCTGTGAAATCTGAGAAAATGCTTCTAAGTGTCAATATGCCTTGAATGGTGAATGAAAGTCCGGTAATCCACATGTTAATAAGAGTTTAGTAATTATTTTTCAAACCGTGATTCATGTAGCGCTTTTTGAAATGGAATTTCACCGTAATGAAACAATTTAAATTAAAATTCTATTGCGTAGAACTAGCTAGAATAGAATTTTTCAGTGAAAATTGCATGATTATCGAATCTGAAGTTTGGAGAAAGCTTCAAAATGAGAGTAAATATTTCTAGGTGTAAATATGCCTTTATGTTGAAAGACAGTTCGGTAATCCACATTTTCACAACATATTAAAGAATCATTTTCTAATCCGTGGTGCATGTAACTAGTTTGGAACGTGGAATTTCACGGTGACTGAAACAATGTAAACTACTTCTCTATTGGTTAGAAATCGCTCCAAGAGAATTTTTCTGTGAAAACTGCATCATTTTTGAAACTGGCGTTTGGAAAACGCAGCAAAATCTGAGAAAATACTACTAAGTATCAATATTCAATCTATTGTGATGAAAGTTCGGTAATCCACATGCTAACAAATCTGTAGTGAATATTTGTCGAATCCATTATGCATGTAGCATGTTCGGAACACGGAATTTCATGGCCAGGGATTTTATGTAAATTACATTTCTCTTGGTCAGAAATCACTCCAAGAGATTTTTCCTGAGAAATCTGCCTGATTTTCGAAACTGGCATTAGGAAAACACTGCGAACTCAGATGAATAGATTCTCGGTGTACATATGCCTTGTAGGGTGGGTGAAAGTTCGGTAATCCGCATGCTAACAACTCTGTAGTGAATATTTGTCGAATCCGAGATACATGAAGTGTGTACCGAACACAGAATATCACGGTGAGCGAATGTATGTAAAATACAGGTCACTTGGGTAGAACTCGCTCCAAGAGCTTTTTCTGTGAATTCTGCCTCATTTTCAAAACTGGAATTAGGAAAAACTTTTGAAATATGAGAAAATGATTCAAAGTGTCAATATGGCTTTTATGGTGGATGAAAGTACGGTAATCCTTATGCTAACAACTCTGTAGTGAATATTTTTCGAATCCATGATGCATGTAGCTTTTTCAGGAAACGGAAATTCACGATGACAGGTTCTATGTAAATTGCAAGTCTTTTGGGTAGAACTCGCTCCAAGAGGATTTTTCTGCGAAAACTGCATGATTTAAAAACTGACATTAGGGGAAATCTACTAAATCAGAAAAAACTTTCTATGTATAAATATGCATTGTAAGGTGGATGAAAGTTCTTTAATACACATGTTCACAACTCATTAAAGAATGTTTGTCGAATCCGTGATGCATGTAACGTGTTCAGAACACGGAATGTCACGTTGATGGAAACTATGTAAATTACATATCTATTGGTGAGAAACCACTCTAGCAGCATTTTACTGTAAAATCTACCTCTGTTTGGAAACTGGTGTTATGAAAACAATGCAAAACCTGAGCCAAATTTTAAGGTGACAATATGTCTTCAGTGGTTTATTAAAGATGTGTAATTCACATTCTAACAACTCAGGAGTGAATATTTCTTGAATCCATGGTGCATGTACCTTTTTCGGAACACGGGATGTTACGGTGAGAGTATCTATGAAAATGGGATGTCTATTGGTTCGAACATGCAGCAACAGAATTTTTCTGCGAAAACTGCCTGATTTTCGTAACTGACGTTAGGAAAAATCTGCGAAATCTAAGTAAATATTTCTAATTGTAAATATCCCTTGTATTGTGGTTGAAACATCGGTAATCCACATGCTCACTGTCATTAAATAATGTTTGTCAAAGCCATGATTAATGTAACGTTTTCTGAGTGCAAAATGTCTCGGTGAGTGAAACTCGGAAAATAACAATTCTACTGGATAGAACTGGCTTGAATTGAATTTTTCTGCGAAAATTTCATGATTTTCGGAAATGGATGTTAGGGAAAACCTGCGAAATCAGAATAACTACATCTAGGGATAAATATGCCTTGTATGGTGAATGAAATTGTGGTAATCCAGATGCTCACACTCATTCGAGAATGTTTGTCGAATTCGTGATGCATGTAACTTGTACGGAATACAGAGTGTCATATTGAAAGAAACAATGTAAATTACATGTCTATTGAGTAGAACTCGCTTGAAGAGAATTTTTCTGCGAAATGTGCCTCATTTTCAAAACTGCCATTAGGAGAACCCTGTGAAATCTGAGAAAATTCTTCTAACTGAAAATATGCCTTGAATGGTGAATGAAAGTCCGGTAATCCACATGTTAATAAGAGTGTAGTAATTATTTTTTAACCGTGATTCATGTAGCGCTTTTTGAAGTGGAATTTCACTGTAATGAAACAATTTAAATTAAAATTCTATTGCGTAGGACTAGCTAGAATAGAATTTTTCGGTGAAAATTGCATGATTATAGAATCTGAAGTTTGGAGAAAGCTTCAAAATGAGAGTAAATATTTCTAGGTTTAAATATGCCTTTATGATGAAAGACAGTCCGGTAATCCACATTTTCACAACATATTAAAGAATCATTTTCTAATCCGTGGTGCATGTAACTTGTTTGGATTGTGGAATTTCATGGTCACTGAAACAATGTAAACTACTTCTCTATTGGGTAGAACTAGCTCCAAGAGAAGTTTTCTGTGAAAACTGCATCATTTTTGAAACTGGCATTTGGAAAACACAGCAAAATCTGAGAAAATACTACTAAGTATCAATATTCAATCTATTGTGATGAAAGTTCGGTAATCCACATGCTAACAAATCTGTAGTGAATATTTGTCGAATCCATTGTGCATGTAGCATGTTCGGAACACGGAATTTCATGGCCAGGGATTTTATGTAAATTACATTTCTCTTGGTTAGAAATCACTCCAAGAGATTTTTCCTGAGAAATCTGCCT
Source organism: Camelus dromedarius (assembly GCF_036321535.1). Taxonomy (NCBI): domain Eukaryota; kingdom Metazoa; phylum Chordata; class Mammalia; order Artiodactyla; family Camelidae; genus Camelus; species Camelus dromedarius. The sequence goes on along the minus strand of NW_026989771.1, from coordinate 1,215,486 downwards.
GATTTTCGAAACTGGCATTAGGAAAACACTGCGAACTCAGATGAATAGATTCTCGGTGTACATATGCCTTGTAGGGTGGATGAAAGTTCGGTAATCTGCATGCTAACAACTCTGTAGTGAATATTTGTCGAATCCAAGATACATGAAGCGTGTTTGGGACACAGAATATCACGGTGAGCGAATCTATGTAAAATACAGGTCACTTGGGTAGAACTCGTTCCAAGAGCTTTTCCTGCGAATTCTGCCTCATTTTCAAAACTGGCATTAGGAAAAACTTTCGAAATATGAGAAAATGATTCAAAGTGTCAATATGGCTTTTATGGTGGATGAAAGTACGGTAATCCTTATGCTAACAACTCTGTAGTGAATATTTGTCGAATCCGTGATGCATGTAGCTTTTTCGGAACACGGAATTTCACGATGACGGGTTCTATGTAAATTGCATGTCTATTGGGTAGAACTCGCTCCAAGAGGATTTTTCTGCGAAAACTGCATGATTTAAAAACTGACGTTAGGGGAAATCTACTAAATGAGAAAAAACTTTCTATGTATAAATATGCATTGTAAGGTAAATGAAAGTTCGGTAATACACATGTTCACAACTCATTAAAGAATGTTTGTCGAATCCGTGATGCATGTAACGTGTTCAGAACACGGAATGTCACGGTGAGTGAAACTAGGTATATTACATATCTTTTGGTTAGAACTCGCACCAAAAGCATTTTCCTGCCAAATCTGCCTCATTTTCAAACCTGGCATTTAAACTAACCAGTGAAATCTGAGAAAAGTCTTCAAAGTGTCAGTAAGCCATGTATGGTGGATGAAAGTGCTGTAATCCACTTGCTAACAACTCTGAAGTGAATATTTTTCGAATCCGAGATGCATGTAGCGTGTTCAGAACACAGAATTTCACGGTGAGCGAATCCATGTAAATTACATGTGTATGGTTTTGAACCCGCTCCAAGAGGTTTTTGCCGTGAAATCTGCCTCAGTTTCGAAACTGGCGTTTGGAAAGCTGTGTGAAATCAGAGAAAATGCTTCTAAGCATCAATATGCCTTGTATTGTGATGAAAGCCCTGTAATCCACATGCAAACAACTCTGTAGTGTATTTTTGTCGAATCCTATCTGCATGTAGCGTGTGCGAAACACGGAATTTCACAGCGGGAGAATCTATGTAATTTACATATCTATTGGGTAGGACATGCTTCAACAGATTTTTCCTTAGGAAACTGCCTGAGTTTGACACTGCTATTAGGAAAAAGCTGCAAACTCAGAGTTAATTTTTCTAGGTGTAAATATGCCTTGTATGGTGGATGAAAGTTCTGTAATACACATGTACACAACTCATTAAAAATGTTTCTCAAATCCGTGATATATGTAGTGTGTTCGGAGCACGGAATGTCACGTTGAAGGAAACTATGTAAATTACATATCTATTGGTGAGAACCCACTCCAGGAGCATTTTACTGTAAAATCTACCTCTGTTTGGAAACTGGTGTTATGAAAATGCTGCAAAACCTGAGCAAATGCTTTAGGTGACAATATGTGTTCAATGATTTATTAAAGATGTGTAATTCACATTCTAACAACTCAGGAGTGAATACTTGTTAAATCCATGGTGCATGTACCTTTTTCGGAACAAGGAATGTTACGGTGACGGTATCTATGAAAATGGGATGTCTATTGGATCGAACATGCAGCAAGAGTATTTTTCTGCGAAATCTGCCTGATTTTCATAACCGACATTAGGAAAAACCTGCGAAATTTAAGTAAATATTTCTAGGTGTAAATATCCCTTGTATTGTGGTTGAAACATCGGTAATCCACATGCTCACTGTCATTAAATAATGTTTGTCAAAGCCATGATTAATGTAACGTTTTCTGAGCACAAAATGTCTCGGTGAATGAAACGCGGGAAATAACAATTCTACTGGATAGAACTGGCTTGAATTGAATTTTTCTGCGAAAATTTCATGATTTTCGGAAATGGATGTTAGGGAAAACCTGCGAAATCAGAATAACTACATCTAGGGATAAATATGCCTTGTATGGTGAATGAAATTGTGGTAATCCAGATGCTCACACTCATTAGAGAATGTTTGTCGAATTCGTGATGCATGAAACGTGTACGGAATACAGAGTGTCATATTGAAGGAAACAATGTAAATTACATGTCTATTGGGTAGAACTCGCTTGAAGAGAATTTTTCTGCGAAATGTGCCTCATTTTCAAAACTGCCATTAGGAGAACCCTGTGAAATCTGAGAAAATGCTTCTAAGTGTCAATATGCCTTGAATGGTGAATGAAAGTCCGGTAATCCACATGTTAATAAGAGTTTAGTAATTATTTTTCAAACCGTGATTCATGTAGCGCTTTTTGAAATGGAATTTCACCGTAATGAAACAATTTAAATTAAAATTCTATTGCGTAGAACTAGCTAGAATAGAATTTTTCAGTGAAAATTGCATGATTATCGAATCTGAAGTTTGGAGAAAGCTTCAAAATGAGAGTAAATATTTCTAGGTGTAAATATGCCTTTATGTTGAAAGACAGTTCGGTAATCCACATTTTCACAACATATTAAAGAATCATTTTCTAATCCGTGGTGCATGTAACTAGTTTGGAACGTGGAATTTCACGGTGACTGAAACAATGTAAACTACTTCTCTATTGGTTAGAAATCGCTCCAAGAGAATTTTTCTGTGAAAACTGCATCATTTTTGAAACTGGCGTTTGGAAAACGCAGCAAAATCTGAGAAAATACTACTAAGTATCAATATTCAATCTATTGTGATGAAAGTTCGGTAATCCACATGCTAACAAATCTGTAGTGAATATTTGTCGAATCCATTATGCATGTAGCATGTTCGGAACACGGAATTTCATGGCCAGGGATTTTATGTAAATTACATTTCTCTTGGTCAGAAATCACTCCAAGAGATTTTTCCTGAGAAATCTGCCTGATTTTCGAAACTGGCATTAGGAAAACACTGCGAACTCAGATGAATAGATTCTCGGTGTACATATGCCTTGTAGGGTGGGTGAAAGTTCGGTAATCCGCATGCTAACAACTCTGTAGTGAATATTTGTCGAATCCGAGATACATGAAGTGTGTACCGAACACAGAATATCACGGTGAGCGAATGTATGTAAAATACAGGTCACTTGGGTAGAACTCGCTCCAAGAGCTTTTTCTGTGAATTCTGCCTCATTTTCAAAACTGGAATTAGGAAAAACTTTTGAAATATGAGAAAATGATTCAAAGTGTCAATATGGCTTTTATGGTGGATGAAAGTACGGTAATCCTTATGCTAACAACTCTGTAGTGAATATTTTTCGAATCCATGATGCATGTAGCTTTTTCAGGAAACGGAAATTCACGATGACAGGTTCTATGTAAATTGCAAGTCTTTTGGGTAGAACTCGCTCCAAGAGGATTTTTCTGCGAAAACTGCATGATTTAAAAACTGACATTAGGGGAAATCTACTAAATCAGAAAAAACTTTCTATGTATAAATATGCATTGTAAGGTGGATGAAAGTTCTGTAATACACATGTACACAACTCATTAAAAATGTTTCTCAAATCCGTGATATATGTAGTGTGTTCGGAGCACGGAATGTCACGTTGAAGGAAACTATGTAAATTACATATCTATTGGTGAGAACCCACTCCAGGAGCATTTTACTGTAAAATCTACCTCTGTTTGGAAACTGGTGTTATGAAAATGCTGCAAAACCTGAGCAAATGCTTTAGGTGACAATATGTGTTCAATGATTTATTAAAGATGTGTAATTCACATTCTAACAACTCAGGAGTGAATACTTGTTAAATCCATGGTGCATGTACCTTTTTCGGAACAAGGAATGTTACGGTGACGGTATCTATGAAAATGGGATGTCTATTGGATCGAACATGCAGCAAGAGTATTTTTCTGCGAAATCTGCCTGATTTTCATAACCGACATTAGGAAAAACCTGCGAAATTTAAGTAAATATTTCTAGGTGTAAATATCCCTTGTATTGTGGTTGAAACATCGGTAATCCACATGCTCACTGTCATTAAATAATGTTTGTCAAAGCCATGATTAATGTAACGTTTTCTGAGCACAAAATGTCTCGGTGAATGAAACGCGGGAAATAACAATTCTACTGGATAGAACTGGCTTGAATTGAATTTTTCTGCGAAAATTTCATGATTTTCGGAAATGGATGTTAGGGAAAACCTGCGAAATCAGAATAACTACATCTAGGGATAAATATGCCTTGTATGGTGAATGAAATTGTGGTAATCCAGATGCTCACACTCATTAGAGAATGTTTGTCGAATTCGTGATGCATGAAACGTGTACGGAATACAGAGTGTCATATTGAAGGAAACAATGTAAATTACATGTCTATTGGGTAGAACTCGCTTGAAGAGAATTTTTCTGCGAAATGTGCCTCATTTTCAAAACTGCCATTAGGAGAACCCTGTGAAATCTGAGAAAATGCTTCTAAGTGTCAATATGCCTTGAATGGTGAATGAAAGTCCGGTAATCCACATGTTAATAAGAGTTTAGTAATTATTTTTCAAACCGTGATTCATGTAGCGCTTTTTGAAATGGAATTTCACCGTAATGAAACAATTTAAATTAAAATTCTATTGCGTAGAACTAGCTAGAATAGAATTTTTCAGTGAAAATTGCATGATTATCGAATCTGAAGTTTGGAGAAAGCTTCAAAATGAGAGTAAATATTTCTAGGTGTAAATATGCCTTTATGTTGAAAGACAGTTCGGTAATCCACATTTTCACAACATATTAAAGAATCATTTTCTAATCCGTGGTGCATGTAACTAGTTTGGAACGTGGAATTTCACGGTGACTGAAACAATGTAAACTACTTCTCTATTGGTTAGAAATCGCTCCAAGAGAATTTTTCTGTGAAAACTGCATCATTTTTGAAACTGGCGTTTGGAAAACGCAGCAAAATCTGAGAAAATACTACTAAGTATCAATATTCAATCTATTGTGATGAAAGTTCGGTAATCCACATGCTAACAAATCTGTAGTGAATATTTGTCGAATCCATTATGCATGTAGCATGTTCGGAACACGGAATTTCATGGCCAGGGATTTTATGTAAATTACATTTCTCTTGGTCAGAAATCACTCCAAGAGATTTTTCCTGAGAAATCTGCCTGATTTTCGAAACTGGCATTAGGAAAACACTGCGAACTCAGATGAATAGATTCTCGGTGTACATATGCCTTGTAGGGTGGGTGAAAGTTCGGTAATCCGCATGCTAACAACTCTGTAGTGAATATTTGTCGAATCCGAGATACATGAAGTGTGTACCGAACACAGAATATCACGGTGAGCGAATGTATGTAAAATACAGGTCACTTGGGTAGAACTCGCTCCAAGAGCTTTTTCTGTGAATTCTGCCTCATTTTCAAAACTGGAATTAGGAAAAACTTTTGAAATATGAGAAAATGATTCAAAGTGTCAATATGGCTTTTATGGTGGATGAAAGTACGGTAATCCTTATGCTAACAACTCTGTAGTGAATATTTTTCGAATCCATGATGCATGTAGCTTTTTCAGGAAACGGAAATTCACGATGACAGGTTCTATGTAAATTGCAAGTCTTTTGGGTAGAACTCGCTCCAAGAGGATTTTTCTGCGAAAACTGCATGATTTAAAAACTGACATTAGGGGAAATCTACTAAATCAGAAAAAACTTTCTATGTATAAATATGCATTGTAAGGTGGATGAAAGTTCTTTAATACACATGTTCACAACTCATTAAAGAATGTTTGTCGAATCCGTGATGCATGTAACGTGTTCAGAACACGGAATGTCACGTTGATGGAAACTATGTAAATTACATATCTATTGGTGAGAAACCACTCTAGCAGCATTTTACTGTAAAATCTACCTCTGTTTGGAAACTGGTGTTATGAAAACAATGCAAAACCTGAGCCAAATTTTAAGGTGACAATATGTCTTCAGTGGTTTATTAAAGATGTGTAATTCACATTCTAACAACTCAGGAGTGAATATTTCTTGAATCCATGGTGCATGTACCTTTTTCGGAACACGGGATGTTACGGTGAGAGTATCTATGAAAATGGGATGTCTATTGGTTCGAACATGCAGCAACAGAATTTTTCTGCGAAAACTGCCTGATTTTCGTAACTGACGTTAGGAAAAATCTGCGAAATCTAAGTAAATATTTCTAATTGTAAATATCCCTTGTATTGTGGTTGAAACATCGGTAATCCACATGCTCACTGTCATTAAATAATGTTTGTCAAAGCCATGATTAATGTAACGTTTTCTGAGTGCAAAATGTCTCGGTGAGTGAAACTCGGAAAATAACAATTCTACTGGATAGAACTGGCTTGAATTGAATTTTTCTGCGAAAATTTCATGATTTTCGGAAATGGATGTTAGGGAAAACCTGCGAAATCAGAATAACTACATCTAGGGATAAATATGCCTTGTATGGTGAATGAAATTGTGGTAATCCAGATGCTCACACTCATTCGAGAATGTTTGTCGAATTCGTGATGCATGTAACTTGTACGGAATACAGAGTGTCATATTGAAAGAAACAATGTAAATTACATGTCTATTGAGTAGAACTCGCTTGAAGAGAATTTTTCTGCGAAATGTGCCTCATTTTCAAAACTGCCATTAGGAGAACCCTGTGAAATCTGAGAAAATTCTTCTAACTGAAAATATGCCTTGAATGGTGAATGAAAGTCCGGTAATCCACATGTTAATAAGAGTGTAGTAATTATTTTTTAACCGTGATTCATGTAGCGCTTTTTGAAGTGGAATTTCACTGTAATGAAACAATTTAAATTAAAATTCTATTGCGTAGGACTAGCTAGAATAGAATTTTTCGGTGAAAATTGCATGATTATAGAATCTGAAGTTTGGAGAAAGCTTCAAAATGAGAGTAAATATTTCTAGGTTTAAATATGCCTTTATGATGAAAGACAGTCCGGTAATCCACATTTTCACAACATATTAAAGAATCATTTTCTAATCCGTGGTGCATGTAACTTGTTTGGATTGTGGAATTTCATGGTCACTGAAACAATGTAAACTACTTCTCTATTGGGTAGAACTAGCTCCAAGAGAAGTTTTCTGTGAAAACTGCATCATTTTTGAAACTGGCATTTGGAAAACACAGCAAAATCTGAGAAAATACTACTAAGTATCAATATTCAATCTATTGTGATGAAAGTTCGGTAATCCACATGCTAACAAATCTGTAGTGAATATTTGTCGAATCCATTGTGCATGTAGCATGTTCGGAACACGGAATTTCATGGCCAGGGATTTTATGTAAATTACATTTCTCTTGGTTAGAAATCACTCCAAGAGATTTTTCCTGAGAAATCTGCCTGATTTTCGAAACTGGCATTAGGAAAACACTGCGAACTCAGATGAATAGATTCTCGGTGTACATATGCCTTGTAGGGTGGATGAAAGTTCGGTAATCTGCATGCTAACAACTCTGTAGTGAATATTTGTCGAATCCAAGATACATGAAGCGTGTTTGGGACACAGAATATCACGGTGAGCGAATCTATGTAAAATACAGGTCACTTGGGTAGAACTCGTTCCAAGAGCTTTTCCTGCGAATTCTGCCTCATTTTCAAAACTGGCATTAGGAAAAACTTTCGAAATATGAGAAAATGATTCAAAGTGTCAATATGGCTTTTATGGTGGATGAAAGTACGGTAATCCTTATGCTAACAACTCTGTAGTGAATATTTGTCGAATCCGTGATGCATGTAGCTTTTTCGGAACACGGAATTTCACGATGACGGGTTCTATGTAAATTGCATGTCTATTGGGTAGAACTCGCTCCAAGAGGATTTTTCTGCGAAAACTGCATGATTTAAAAACTGACGTTAGGGGAAATCTACTAAATGAGAAAAAACTTTCTATGTATAAATATGCATTGTAAGGTAAATGAAAGTTCGGTAATACACATGTTCACAACTCATTAAAGAATGTTTGTCGAATCCGTGATGCATGTAACGTGTTCAGAACACGGAATGTCACGGTGAGTGAAACTAGGTATATTACATATCTTTTGGTTAGAACTCGCACCAAAAGCATTTTCCTGCCAAATCTGCCTCATTTTCAAACCTGGCATTTAAACTAACCAGTGAAATCTGAGAAAAGTCTTCAAAGTGTCAGTAAGCCATGTATGGTGGATGAAAGTGCTGTAATCCACTTGCTAACAACTCTGAAGTGAATATTTTTCGAATCCGAGATGCATGTAGCGTGTTCAGAACACAGAATTTCACGGTGAGCGAATCCATGTAAATTACATGTGTATGGTTTTGAACCCGCTCCAAGAGGTTTTTGCCGTGAAATCTGCCTCAGTTTCGAAACTGGCGTTTGGAAAGCTGTGTGAAATCAGAGAAAATGCTTCTAAGCATCAATATGCCTTGTATTGTGATGAAAGCCCTGTAATCCACATGCAAACAACTCTGTAGTGTATTTTTGTCGAATCCTATCTGCATGTAGCGTGTGCGAAACACGGAATTTCACAGCGGGAGAATCTATGTAATTTACATATCTATTGGGTAGGACATGCTTCAACAGATTTTTCCTTAGGAAACTGCCTGAGTTTGACACTGCTATTAGGAAAAAGCTGCAAACTCAGAGTTAATTTTTCTAGGTGTAAATATGCCTTGTATGGTGGATGAAAGTTCTGTAATACACATGTACACAACTCATTAAAAATGTTTCTCAAATCCGTGATATATGTAGTGTGTTCGGAGCACGGAATGTCACGTTGAAGGAAACTATGTAAATTACATATCTATTGGTGAGAACCCACTCCAGGAGCATTTTACTGTAAAATCTACCTCTGTTTGGAAACTGGTGTTATGAAAATGCTGCAAAACCTGAGCAAATGCTTTAGGTGACAATATGTGTTCAATGATTTATTAAAGATGTGTAATTCACATTCTAACAACTCAGGAGTGAATACTTGTTAAATCCATGGTGCATGTACCTTTTTCGGAACAAGGAATGTTACGGTGACGGTATCTATGAAAATGGGATGTCTATTGGATCGAACATGCAGCAAGAGTATTTTTCTGCGAAATCTGCCTGATTTTCATAACCGACATTAGGAAAAATCTGCGAAATTTAAGTAAATATTTCTAGGTGTAAATATCCCTTGTATTGTGGTTGAAACATCGGTAATCCACATGCTCACTGTCATTAAATAATGTTTGTCAAAGCCATGATTAATGTAACGTTTTCTGAGCACAAAATGTCTCGGTGAATGAAACGCGGAAAATAACAATTCTACTGGATAGAACTGGCTTGAATTGAATTTTTCTGCGAAAATTTCATGATTTTCGGAAATGGATGTTAGGGAAAACCTGCGAAATCAGAATAACTACATCTAGGGATAAATATGCCTTGTATGGTGAATGAAATTGTGGTAATCCAGATGCTCACACTCATTAGAGAATGTTTGTCGAATTCGTGATGCATGTAACGTGTACGGAATACAGAGTGTCATATTGAAGGAAACAATGTAAATTACATGTCTATTGGGTAGAACTCGCTTGAAGAGAATTTTTCTGCGAAATGTGCCTCATTTTCAAAACTGCCATTAGGAGAACCCTGTGAAATCTGAGAAAATGCTTCTAAGTGTCAATATGCCTTGAATGGTGAATGAAAGTCCGGTAATCCACATGTTAATAAGAGTTTAGTAATTATTTTTCAAACCGTGATTCATGTAGCGCTTTTTGAAATGGAATTTCACCGTAATGAAACAATTTAAATTAAAATTCTATTGCGTAGAACTAGCTAGAATAGAATTTTTCAGTGAAAATTGCATGATTATCGAATCTGAAGTTTGGAGAAAGCTTCAAAATGAGAGTAAATATTTCTAGGTGTAAATATGCCTTTATGTTGAAAGACAGTTCGGTAATCCACATTTTCACAACATATTAAAGAATCATTTTCTAATCCGTGGTGCATGTAACTAGTTTGGAACGTGGAATTTCACGGTGACTGAAACAATGTAAACTACTTCTCTATTGGTTAGAAATCACTCCAAGAGAATTTTTCTGTGAAAACTGCATCATTTTTGAAACTGGCGTTTGGAAAACGCAGCAAAATCTGAGAAAATACTACTAAGTATCAATATTCAATCTATTGTGATGAAAGTTCGGTAATCCACATGCTAACAAATCTGTAGTGAATATTTGTCGAATCCATTATGCATGTAGCATGTTCGGAACACGGAATTTCATGGCCAGGGATTTTATGTAAATTACATTTCTCTTGGTTAGAAATCACTCCAAGAGATTTTTCCTGAGAAATCTGACTGATTTTCGAAACTGGCATTAGGAAAACACTGCGAACTCAGATGAATAGATTCTCGGTGTACATATGCCTTGTAGGGTGGGTGAAAGTTCGGTAATCCGCATGCTAACAACTCTGTAGTGAATATTTGTCGAATCCAAGATACATGAAGCGTGTTTGGGACACAGAATATCACGGTGAGCGAATCTATGTAAAATACAGGTCACTTGGGTAGAACTCGTTCCAAGAGCTTTTCCTGCGAATTCTGCCTCATTTTCAAAACTGGCATTAGGAAAAACTTTCGAAATATGAGAAAATGATTCAAAGTGTCAATATGGCTTTTATGGTGGATGAAAGTACGGTAATCCTTATGCTAACAACTCTGTAGTGAATATTTGTCGAATCCGTGATGCATGTAGCTTTTTCGGAACACGGAATTTCACGATGACGGGTTCTATGTAAATTGCATGTCTATTGGGTAGAACTCGCTCCAAGAGGATTTTTCTGCGAAAACTGCATGATTTAAAAACTGACGTTAGGGGAAATCTACTAAATGAGAAAAAACTTTCTATGTATAAATATGCATTGTAAGGTAAATGAAAGTTCGGTAATACACATGTTCACAACTCATTAAAGAATGTTTGTCGAATCCGTGATGCATGTAACGTGTTCAGAACACGGAATGTCACGGTGAGTGAAACTAGGTATATTACATATCTTTTGGTTAGAACTCGCACCAAAAGCATTTTCCTGCCAAATCTGCCTCATTTTCAAACCTGGCATTTAAACTAACCAGTGAAATCTGAGAAAAGTCTTCAAAGTGTCAGTAAGCCTTGTATGGTGGATGAAAGTGCTGTAATCCACTTGCTAACAACTTTGAAGTGAATATTTTTCGAATCCGAGATGCATGTAGCGTGTTCAGAACACAGAATTTCACGGTGAGCGAATCCATGTAAATTACATGTGTATGGTTTTGAACCCGCTCCAAGAGGTTTTTGCCGTGAAATCTGCCTCAGTTTCGAAACTGGCGTTTGGAAAGCTCTGTGAAATCAGAGAAAATGCTTCTAAGCATCAATATGCCTTGTATTGTGATGAAAGCCCTGTAATCCACATGCAAACAACTCTGTAGTGTATTTTTGTCGAATCCTATCTGCATGTAGCGTGTGCGAAACACGGAATTTCACAGCGGGAGAATCTATGTAATTTACATATCTATTGGGTAGGACATGCTTCAACAGATTTTTCCTTAGGAAACTGCCTGAGTTTGACACTGCTATTAGGAAAAAGCTGCAAACTCAGAGTTAATTTTTCTAGGTGTAAATATGCCTTGTGTGGTGGATGAAAGTTCTGTAATACACATGTACACAACTCATTAAAAATGTTTCTCAAATCCGTGATATATGTAGTGTGTTCGGAGCACGGAATGTCACGTTGAAGGAAACTATGTAAATTACATATCTATTGGTGAGAACCCACTCCAGGAGCATTTTACTGTAAAATCTACCTCTGTTTGGAAACTGGTGTTATGAAAATGCTGCAAAACCTGAGCAAATGCTTTAGGTGACAATATGTGTTCAATGATTTATTAAAGATGTGTAATTCACATTCTAACAACTCAGGAGTGAATACTTGTTAAATCCATGGTGCATGTACCTTTTTCGGAACAAGGAATGTTACGGTGACGGTATCTATGAAAATGGGATGTCTATTGGATCGAACATGCAGCAAGAGTATTTTTCTGCGAAATCTGCCTGATTTTCATAACCGACATTAGGAAAAACCTGCGAAATTTAAGTAAATATTTCTAGGTGTAAATATCCCTTGTATTGTGGTTGAAACATCGGTAATCCACATGCTCACTGTCATTAAATAATGTTTGTCAAAGCCATGATTAATGTAACGTTTTCTGAGCACAAAATGTCTCGGTGAATGAAACGCGGGAAATAACAATTCTACTGGATAGAACTGGCTTGAATTGAATTTTTCTGCGAAAATTTCATGATTTTCGGAAATGGATGTTAGGGAAAACATGCGAAATCAGAATAACTACATCTAGGGATAAATATGCCTTGTATGGTGAATGAAATTGTGGTAATCCAGATGCTCACACTCATTAGAGAATGTTTGTCGAATTCGTGATGCATGAAACGTGTACGGAATACAGAGTGTCATATTGAAGGAAACAATGTAAATTACATGTCTATTGGGTAGAACTCGCTTGAAGAGAATTTTTCTGCGAAATGTGCCTCATTTTCAAAACTGCCATTAGGAGAACCCTGTGAAATCTGAGAAAATGCTTCTAAGTGTCAATATGCCTTGAATGGTGAATGAAAGTCCGGTAATCCACATGTTAATAAGAGTTTAGTAATTATTTTTCAAACCGTGATTCATGTAGCGCTTTTTGAAATGGAATTTCACCGTAATGAAACAATTTAAATTAAAATTCTATTGCGTAGAACTAGCTAGAATAGAATTTTTCAGTGAAAATTGCATGATTATCGAATCTGAAGTTTGGAGAAAGCTTCAAAATGAGAGTAAATATTTCTAGGTGTAAATATGCCTTTATGTTGAAAGACAGTTCGGTAATCCACATTTTCACAACATATTAAAGAATCATTTTCTAATCCGTGGTGCATGTAACTAGTTTGGAACGTGGAATTTCACGGTGACTGAAACAATGTAAACTACTTCTCTATTGGTTAGAAATCGCTCCAAGAGAATTTTTCTGTGAAAACTGCATCATTTTTGAAACTGGCGTTTGGAAAACGCAGCAAAATCTGAGAAAATACTACTAAGTATCAATATTCAATCTATTGTGATGAAAGTTCGGTAATCCACATGCTAACAAATCTGTAGTGAATATTTGTCGAATCCATTATGCATGTAGCATGTTCGGAACACGGAATTTCATGGCCAGGGATTTTATGTAAATTACATTTCTCTTGGTCAGAAATCACTCCAAGAGATTTTTCCTGAGAAATCTGCCTGATTTTCGAAACTGGCATTAGGAAAACACTGCGAACTCAGATGAATAGATTCTCGGTGTACATATGCCTTGTAGGGTGGGTGAAAGTTCGGTAATCCGCATGCTAACAACTCTGTAGTGAATATTTGTCGAATCCGAGATACATGAAGTGTGTACCGAACACAGAATATCACGGTGAGCGAATGTATGTAAAATACAGGTCACTTGGGTAGAACTCGCTCCAAGAGCTTTTTCTGTGAATTCTGCCTCATTTTCAAAACTGGAATTAGGAAAAACTTTTGAAATATGAGAAAATGATTCAAAGTGTCAATATGGCTTTTATGGTGGATGAAAGTACGGTAATCCTTATGCTAACAACTCTGTAGTGAATATTTTTCGAATCCATGATGCATGTAGCTTTTTCAGGAAACGGAAATTCACGATGACAGGTTCTATGTAAATTGCAAGTCTTTTGGGTAGAACTCGCTCCAAGAGGATTTTTCTGCGAAAACTGCATGATTTAAAAACTGACATTAGGGGAAATCTACTAAATCAGAAAAAACTTTCTATGTATAAATATGCATTGTAAGGTGGATGAAAGTTCTTTAATACACATGTTCACAACTCATTAAAGAATGTTTGTCGAATCCGTGATGCATGTAACGTGTTCAGAACACGGAATGTCACGTTGATGGAAACTATGTAAATTACATATCTATTGGTGAGAAACCACTCTAGCAGCATTTTACTGTAAAATCTACCTCTGTTTGGAAACTGGTGTTATGAAAACAATGCAAAACCTGAGCCAAATTTTAAGGTGACAATATGTCTTCAGTGGTTTATTAAAGATGTGTAATTCACATTCTAACAACTCAGGAGTGAATATTTCTTGAATCCATGGTGCATGTACCTTTTTCGGAACACGGGATGTTACGGTGAGAGTATCTATGAAAATGGGATGTCTATTGGTTCGAACATGCAGCAACAGAATTTTTCTGCGAAAACTGCCTGATTTTCGTAACTGACGTTAGGAAAAATCTGCGAAATCTAAGTAAATATTTCTAATTGTAAATATCCCTTGTATTGTGGTTGAAACATCGGTAATCCACATGCTCACTGTCATTAAATAATGTTTGTCAAAGCCATGATTAATGTAACGTTTTCTGAGCGCAAAATGTCTCGGTGAGTGAAACTCGGAAAATAACAATTCTACTGGATAGAACTGGCTTGAATTGAATTTTTCTGCGAAAATTTCATGATTTTCGGAAATGGATGTTAGGGAAAACCTGCGAAATCAGAATAACTACATCTAGGGATAAATATGCCTTGTATGGTGAATGAAATTGTGGTAATCCAGATGCTCACACTCATTCGAGAATGTTTGTCGAATTCGTGATGCATGTAACTTGTACGGAATACAGAGTGTCATATTGAAAGAAACAATGTAAATTACATGTCTATTGAGTAGAACTCGCTTGAAGAGAATTTTTCTGCGAAATGTGCCTCATTTTCAAAACTGCCATTAGGAGAACCCTGTGAAATCTGAGAAAATTCTTCTAACTGAAAATATGCCTTGAATGGTGAATGAAAGTCCGGTAATCCACATGTTAATAAGAGTGTAGTAATTATTTTTTAACCGTGATTCATGTAGCGCTTTTTGAAGTGGAATTTCACTGTAATGAAACAATTTAAATTAAAATTCTATTGCGTAGGACTAGCTAGAATAGAATTTTTCGGTGAAAATTGCATGATTATAGAATCTGAAGTTTGGAGAAAGCTTCAAAATGAGAGTAAATATTTCTAGGTTTAAATATGCCTTTATGATGAAAGACAGTCCGGTAATCCACATTTTCACAACATATTAAAGAATCATTTTCTAATCCGTGGTGCATGTAACTTGTTTGGATTGTGGAATTTCATGGTCACTGAAACAATGTAAACTACTTCTCTATTGGGTAGAACTAGCTCCAAGAGAAGTTTTCTGTGAAAACTGCATCATTTTTGAAACTGGCATTTGGAAAACACAGCAAAATCTGAGAAAATACTACTAAGTATCAATATTCAATCTATTGTGATGAAAGTTCGGTAATCCACATGCTAACAAATCTGTAGTGAATATTTGTCGAATCCATTGTGCATGTAGCATGTTCGGAACACGGAATTTCATGGCCAGGGATTTTATGTAAATTACATTTCTCTTGGTTAGAAATCACTCCAAGAGATTTTTCCTGAGAAATCTGCCTGATTTTCGAAACTGGCATTAGGAAAACACTGCGAACTCAGATGAATAGATTCTCGGTGTACATATGCCTTGTAGGGTGGATGAAAGTTCGGTAATCTGCATGCTAACAACTCTGTAGTGAATATTTGTCGAATCCAAGATACATGAAGCGTGTTTGGGACACAGAATATCACGGTGAGCGAATCTATGTAAAATACAGGTCACTTGGGTAGAACTCGTTCCAAGAGCTTTTCCTGCGAATTCTGCCTCATTTTCAAAACTGGCATTAGGAAATACTTTCGAAATATGAGAAAATGATTCAAAGTGTCAATATGGCTTTTATGGTGGATGAAAGTACGGTAATCCTTATGCTAACAACTCTGTAGTGAATATTTGTCGAATCCGTGATGCATGTAGCTTTTTCGGAACACGGAATTTCACGATGACGGGTTCTATGTAAATTGCATGTCTATTGGGTAGAACTCGCTCCAAGAGGATTTTTCTGCGAAAACTGCATGATTTAAAAACTGACGTTAGGGGAAATCTACTAAATGAGAAAAAACTTTCTATGTATAAATATGCATTGTAAGGTAAATGAAAGTTCGGTAATACACATGTTCACAACTCATTAAAGAATGTTTGTCGAATCCGTGATGCATGTAACGTGTTCAGAACACGGAATGTCACGGTGAGTGAAACTAGGTATATTACATATCTTTTGGTTAGAACTCGCACCAAAAGCATTTTCCTGCCAAATCTGCCTCATTTTCAAACCTGGCATTTAAACTAACCAGTGAAATCTGAGAAAAGTCTTCAAAGTGTCAGTAAGCCATGTATGGTGGATGAAAGTGCTGTAATCCACTTGCTAACAACTCTGAAGTGAATATTTTTCGAATCCGAGATGCATGTAGCGTGTTCAGAACACAGAATTTCACGGTGAGCGAATCCATGTAAATTACATGTGTATGGTTTTGAACCCGCTCCAAGAGGTTTTTGCCGTGAAATCTGCCTCAGTTTCGAAACTGGCGTTTGGAAAGCTGTGTGAAATCAGAGAAAATGCTTCTAAGAATCAATATGCCTTGTATTGTGATGAAAGCCCTGTAATCCACATGCAAACAACTCTGTAGTGTATTTTTGTCGAATCCTATCTGCATGTAGCGTGTGCGAAACACGGAATTTCACAGCGGGAGAATCTATGTAATTTACATATCTATTGGGTAGGACATGCTTCAACAGATTTTTCCTTAGGAAACTGCCTGAGTTTGACACTGCTATTAGGAAAAAGCTGCAAACTCAGAGTTAATTTTTCTAGGTGTAAATATGCCTTGTATGGTGGATGAAAGTTCTGTAATACACATGTACACAACTCATTAAAAATGTTTCTCAAATCCGTGATATATGTAGTGTGTTCGGAGCACGGAATGTCACGTTGAAGGAAACTATGTAAATTACATATCTATTGGTGAGAACCCACTCCAGGAGCATTTTACTGTAAAATCTACCTCTGTTTGGAAACTGGTGTTATGAAAATGCTGCAAAACCTGAGCAAATGCTTTAGGTGACAATATGTGTTCAATGATTTATTAAAGATGTGTAATTCACATTCTAACAACTCAGGAGTGAATACTTGTTAAATCCATGGTGCATGTACCTTTTTCGGAACAAGGAATGTTACAGTGACGGTATCTATGAAAATGGGATGTCTATTGGATCGAACATGCAGCAAGAGTATTTTTCTGCGAAATCTGCCTGATTTTCATAACCGACATTAGGAAAAATCTGCGAAATTTAAGTAAATATTTCTAGGTGTAAATATCCCTTGTATTGTGGTTGAAACATCGGTAATCCACATGCTCACTGTCATTAAATAATGTTTGTCAAAGCCATGATTAATGTAACGTTTTCTGAGCACAAAATGTCTCGGTGAATGAAACGCGGAAAATAACAATTCTACTGGATAGAACTGGCTTGAATTGAATTTTTCTGCGAAAATTTCATGATTTTCGGAAATGGATGTTAGGGAAAACCTGCGAAATCAGAATAACTACATCTAGGGATAAATATGCCTTGTATGGTGAATGAAATTGTGGTAATCCAGATGCTCACACTCATTAGAGAATGTTTGTCGAATTCGTGATGCATGTAACGTGTACGGAATACAGAGTGTCATATTGAAGGAAACAATGTAAATTACATGTCTATTGGGTAGAACTCGCTTGAAGAGAATTTTTCTGCGAAATGTGCCTCATTTTCAAAACTGCCATTAGGAGAACCCTGTGAAATCTGAGAAAATGCTTCTAAGTGTCAATATGCCTTGAATGGTGAATGAAAGTCCGGTAATCCACATGTTAATAAGAGTTTAGTAATTATTTTTCAAACCGTGATTCATGTAGCGCTTTTTGAAATGGAATTTCACCGTAATGAAACAATTTAAATTAAAATTCTATTGCGTAGAACTAGCTAGAATAGAATTTTTCAGTGAAAATTGCATGATTATCGAATCTGAAGTTTGGAGAAAGCTTCAAAATGAGAGTAAATATTTCTAGGTGTAAATATGCCTTTATGTTGAAAGACAGTTCGGTAATCCACATTTTCACAACATATTAAAGAATCATTTTCTAATCCGTGGTGCATGTAACTAGTTTGGAACGTGGAATTTCACGGTGACTGAAACAATGTAAACTACTTCTCTATTGGTTAGAAATCACTCCAAGAGAATTTTTCTGTGAAAACTGCATCATTTTTGAAACTGGCGTTTGGAAAACGCAGCAAAATCTGAGAAAATACTACTAAGTATCAATATTCAATCTATTGTGATGAAAGTTCGGTAATCCACATGCTAACAAATCTGTAGTGAATATTTGTCGAATCCATTATGCATGTAGCATGTTCGGAACACGGAATTTCATGGCCAGGGATTTTATGTAAATTACATTTCTCTTGGTTAGAAATCACTCCAAGAGATTTTTCCTGAGAAATCTGACTGATTTTCGAAACTGGCATTAGGAAAACACTGCGAACTCAGATGAATAGATTCTCGGTGTACATATGCCTTGTAGGGTGGGTGAAAGTTCGGTAATCCGCATGCTAACAACTCTGTAGTGAATATTTGTCGAATCCGAGATACATGAAGTGTGTACCGAACACAGAATATCACGGTGAGCGAATGTATGTAAAATACAGGTCACTTGGGTAGAACTCGCTCCAAGAGCTTTTTCTGTGAATTCTGCCTCATTTTCAAAACTGGAATTAGGAAAAACTTTTGAAATATGAGAAAATGTTTCAAAGTGTCAATATGGCTTTTATGGTGGATGAAAGTACGGTAATCCTTATGCTAACAACTCTGTAGTGAATATTTTTCGAATCCATGATGCATGTAGCTTTTTCAGGAAACGGAAATTCACGATGACAGGTTCTATGTAAATTGCAAGTCTATTGGGTAGAACTCGCTCCAAGAGGATTTTTCTGCGAAAACTGCATGATTTAAAAACTGACATTAGGGGAAATCTACTAAATCAGAAAAAACTTTCTATGTATAAATATGCATTGTAAGGTGGATGAAAGTTCTTTAATACACATGTTCACAACTCATTAAAGAATGTTTGTCGAATCCGTGATGCATGTAACGTGTTCAGAACACGGAATGTCACGTTGATGGAAACTATGTAAATTACATATCTATTGGTGAGAAACCACTCTAGCAGCATTTTACTGTAAAATCTACCTCTGTTTGGAAACTGGTGTTATGAAAACAATGCAAAACCTGAGCCAAATTTTAAGGTGACAATATGTCTTCAGTGGTTTATTAAAGATGTGTAATTCACATTCTAACAACTCAGGAGTGAATATTTCTTGAATCCATGGTGCATGTACCTTTTTCGGAACACGGGATGTTACGGTGAGAGTATCTATGAAAATGGGATATCTATTGGATCGAACATGCAGCAACAGAATTTTTCTGCGAAAACTGCCTGATTTTAGTAACTGACGTTAGGAAAAATCTGCGAAATCTAAGTTAATATTTCTAGGTGTATATATGCCTTGTATTGTGGTTGAAACATTGGTAATCCACATGCTCACGGTCATTAAATAATGTTTGTCGAAGCCATGATTAATGTAACGTTTTTGGAACACGGAAAGTGTCGGTGAGTGAAACTCGGAAAATAACAATTCTACTGGATAGAACTGGGTTGAATTGAATTTTTCTGCGAAAATTTCATGATTTTCGGAAATGGATGTTAGGGAAAACCTGCGAAATCAGAATAACTACATCTAGGGATAAATATGCCTTGTATGGTGAATGAAATTGTGGTAATCCAGATGCTCACACTCATTATAGAATGTTTGTCGAATTCGTGATGCATGTAACGTGTACGGAATACAGAGTGTCATATTGAAGGAAACAATGTAAATTACATGTCTATTGGGTAGAACTCGCTTGAAGAGAATTTTTCTGCGAAATGTGCCTCATTTTCAAAACTGCCATTAGGAGAACACTTTGAAATCTGAGAAAATGCTTCTAAGTGTCAATATGCCTTGAATGGTGAATGAAAGTCCGGTAATCCACATGTTAATAAGAGTATAGTAATTATTTTTCAAACCGTGATTCATGTAGCGCTTTTTGAAATGGAATTTCATGGTAATGAAACAATTTAAATTAAAATTCTATTGCGTAGAACTAGCTAGAATAGAATTTTTCAGTGAAAATTGCATGATTATCAAATCTGAAGTTTGGAGAAAGCTTCAAAATGAGAGTAAATATTTCTAGGTGTAAATATGCCTTTATGTTGAAAGACAGTTCGTTAATCTACATTTTCACAACATATTAAAGAATCATTTTCTAATCCATGGTGCATGTAACTAGTTTGGAACGTGGAATTTCACGGTGACTGAAACAATGTAAACTACTTCTCTATTGGGTAGAACTCGCTCCAAGAGAATTTTTCTGTGAAAACTGCATCATTTTACAAACTGGCGTTTGGAAAATGCAGCAAAATCTGAGAAAATACTACTAAGTATCAATATTCAATCTATTGTGATGAAAGATCGGTAATCCACATGCTAAAATATCTGTAGTGAATATTTGTCGAATCCATTGTGCATGTAGCATGTTCGGAACACGGAATTTCATGGCCAGGGATTTTATGTAAATTACATTTCCCTTGGTTAGAAATCACTCCAAGAGATTTTTCCTGAGAAATCTGCCTGATTTTCGAAACTGGCATTAGGAAAACACTGCGAACTCAGATGAATAGATTCTCGGTGTACATATGCCTTGTAGGGTGGGTGAAAGTTCGGTAATCCGCATGCTAACAACTCTGTAGTGAATATTTGTCGAATCCGAGATACATGAAGTGTGTACCGAACACAGAATATCACGGTGAGCGAATGTATGTAAAATACAGGTCACTTGGGTAGAACTCGCTCCAAGAGCTTTTTCTGTGAATTCTGCCTCATTTTCAAAACTGGAATTAGGAAAAACTTTTGAAATATGAGAAAATGCTTCAAAGTGTCAATATGGCTTTTATGGTGGATGAAAGTACGGTAATCCTTATGCTAACAACTCTGTAGTGAATATTTTTCGAATCCATAGTGCATGTAGCTTTTTCAGAAAACGGAAATTCACGATGACAGGTTCTATGTAAATTGCAAGTCTATTGGGTAGAACTCGCTCCAAGAGGATTTTTCTGCGAAAACTGCATGATTTAAAAACTGACATTAGGGGAAATCTACTTAATCAGAAAAAACTTTCTATGTATAAATATGCATTGTAAGGTGGATGTAAGTTCGTTAATACACATGTTCACAACTCATTAAAGAATGTTTGTCGAATCCGTGATGCATGTAACGTGTTCAGAACACGGAATGTCACGGTGAGTGAAACTAGGTTTATTACATATCTTTTGGTTAGAACTCGCACCAAGAGCATTTTCCTGCCAAATCTGCCTCATTTTCAAACCTGGCATTTAAACTAACCTGTGAAATCTGAGAAAAGTCTTCAAAGTGTCATTAAGCAATCTATGGTCAATGAAAGTAATGTAATCCACTTGCTAACAATTATGTAGTGAATATTTTTGAATCTGAGATGCATGTAGCGTGTTCGGAACACGGAATTTCATGGTGTGCGAATCCATGTAAATTACATGTGTATTGTTTTGTACCCGCTCCAAGAGGTTTTGGTCGTGAAATCTGCCTCAGTTTCGAAACTGTCTTTGGAAAGCTATGTGAAATCAGAGAAAATGCTTCTAAGCATCAATATGCCTTGTATTGTGATGAAAGTCCTGTAATCCAAATGCAAACAACTCTGTAGTGTATTTTGTCGAATCCTATCTGCATGTAGAGTGTGCGAAACACGAAATTTCACAGCGGGAGAATCTATGTAATTTACATATCTATTGGGTAGAACACGCTCCAACAGTTTTTTCCTTAGGAAACTGCCTGTTTTTTGAAACTCCTATTAGGAAAAAGCTGCAAACTCAGAGTTAATATTTCTAGGTGTAAATATGCCTTGTATGGTGGATGAAAGTTCTGTAATACACATGTACACAACTCATTAAAAATGTTTCTCAAATCCGTGATGTATGTAGTATATTCAGAACACGGAATGTCACGTTGATGGAAACTATGTAAATTACATATGTATTGGTGAGAAACCACTCTAGCAGCATTTTACTGTAAAATCTACCTCTGTTTGGAAACTGGTGTTATGAAAACACTGCAAAACCTGAGCCAATCTTTAAGGTGACAATATGTCTTCAGTGGTTTATTAGAGATGTGTAATTCACATTCTAACAACTCAGGAGTGAATATTTCTTGAATCCATGGTGCATGTACCTTTTTCGGAACACGGGATGTTACGGTGAGAGTATCTATGAAAATGGGATATCTATTGGATCGAACATGCAGCAACAGAATTTTTCTGGGAAATCTGCCTGATTTTCGTAACTGACGTTAGGGAAAATCTGCGAAAACTAAGTTAATATTTCTAGGTGTAAATATGCCTTGTATTGTGGTTGAAACATCGGTAATCCACATGCTCACGGTCATTAAATAATGTTTGTCGAAGCCATGATTAATGTAACGTTTTTGGAACACGGAATGTGTCGGTGAGTGAAACTCGGAAAATAACAATTCTACTGGATAGAACTGGCTTGAATTGAATTTTTCTGCGAAAATTTCATGATTTTCGGAAATGGATGTTAGGGAAAACCTGCGAAATCAGAATAACTACATCTAGGGATAAATATGCCTTGTATGGTGAATGAAATTGTGGTAATCCAGATGCTCACACTCATTAGAGAATGTTTGTCGAATTCGTGATGCATGTAACTTGTACGGAATACAGAGTGTCATATTGAAGGAAACAATGTAAATTACATGTCTATTGGGTAGAACTCGCTTGAAGAGGATTTTTCTACGAAATGTGCCTCATTTTCAAAACTGCCATTAGGAGAACCCTGTGAAATCTGAGAAAATGCTTCTAAGTGTCAATATGCCTTGAATGGTGAATGAAAGTCCGGTAATCCACATGTTAATAAGAGTGTAGTAATAATTTTTCAAACCGTGATTCATGTAGCGCTTTTTGAAATGGAATTTCACGGTAATGAAACAATTTAAATTAAAATTCTATTGCGTAGAACTAGCTAGAATAGAATTTTTCAGTGAAAATTGCATGATTATCGAATCTGAAGTTTGGAGAAAGCTTCAAAATGAGAGTAAATATTTCTAGGTATAAATATGCCTTTATGTTGAAAGACAGTTCGGTAATCCACATTTTCACAACATATTAAAGAATCATTTTCTAATCCATGGTGCATGTAACTTGTTTGGAACGTGGAATTTCACGGTGACTGAAACAATGTAAACTACTTCTCTATAGGGTAGAACTCGCTCCAAGAGAATTTTTCTATGAAAACTGCATCATTTTAGAAACTGGCGTTTGGAAAACGCAGCAAAATCTGAGAAAATACTACTAAGTATCAATATTCAATCTATTGTGATGAAAGTTCGATAATCCACATGCTAACAAATCTGTAGTGAATATTTGTCGAATCCATTATGCATGTAGCATGTTCGGAACACGGAATTTCATGGCCAGGGATTTTATGTAAATTACATTTCTCTTGGTTAGAAATCACTCCAAGAGATTTTTCCTGAGAAATCTGCCTGATTTTCGAAACTGGCATTAGGAAAACACTGCGAACTCAGATGAATAGATTCTCGGTGTACATATGCCTTGTAGGGTGGATGAAAGTTCGGTAATCTGCATGCTAACAACTCTGTAGTGAATATTTGTCGAATCCAAGATACATGAAGCGTGTTTGGGACACAGAATATCACGGTGAGCGAATCTATGTAAAATACATGTCACTTGGGTAGAACTCGCTCCAAGAGCTTTTCCTGCGAATTCTGCCTCATTTTCAAAACTGGCATTAGGAAAAACTTTTGAAATATGAGAAAATGCTTCAAAGTGTCAATATGGCTTTTATGGTGGATGAAAGTACGGTAATCCTTATGCTAACAACTCTGTAGTGAATATTTGTCGAATCCGTGATGCATGTATCTTTTTCGGAACACGGAATTTCACGATGACGGGTTCTATGTAAATTGCATGTCTATTGGGTAGAACTCGCTCCAAGAGGATTTTTCTGCGAAAACTGCATGATTTAAAAACTGACATTATGGGAAATCTACTAAATGAGAAAAAACTTTCTATGTATAAATATGCATTGTAAGGTAAATGAAAGTTCGGTAATACACATGTTCACAACTCACTAAAGAATGTTTGTCGAATCCGTGATGCATGTAACGTGTTCAGAACACGGAATGTCACGGTGAGTGAAACTAGGTATATTACATATCTTTTGGTTAGAACTCGCACCAAAAGCATTTTCCTGCCAAATCTGCCTCATTTTCAAACCTGGCATTTAAACTAACCTGTGAAATCTGAGAAAAGTCTTCAAAGTGTCAGTAAGCCATGTATGGTGGATGAAAGTGCTGTAATCCACTTGCTAACAACTCTGAAGTGAGTATTTTTCGAATCCGAGATGCATGTAGCGTGTTCAGAACACAGAATTTCACGGTGAGCGAATCCATGTAAATTACATGTGTATGGTTTTGAACCCGCTCCAAGAGGTTTTTGCCGTGAAATCTGCCTCAGTTTCGAAACTGGCGTTTGGAAAGCTCTGTGAAATCAGAGAAAATGCTTCTAAGCATCAATATGCCTTGTATTGTGATGAAAGCCCTGTAATCCACATGCAAACAACTCTGTAGTGTATTTTTGTCGAATCCTATCTGCATGTAGCGTGTGCGAAACACGGAATTTCACAGCGGGAGAATCTATGTAATTTACATATCTATTGGGTAGGACATGCTTCAACAGATTTTTCCTTAGGAAATTGCCTGAGTTTGACACTGCTATTAGGAAAAAGCTGCAAACTCAGAGTTAATTTTTCTAGGTGTAAATATGCCTTGTATGGTGGATGAAAGTTCTGTAATACACATGTACACAACTCATTAAAAATGTTTCTCAAATCCGTGATATATGTAGTGTGTTCGGAGCACGGAATGTCACGTTGAAGGAAACTATGTAAATTACATATCTATTGGTGAGAACCCACTCCAGGAGCATTTTACTGTAAAATCTACCTCTGTTTGGAAACTGGTGTTATGAAAATGCTGCAAAACCTGAGCAAAAGCTTTAGGTGACAATATGTGTTCAATGATTTATTAAAGATGTGTAATTCACATTCTAACAACTCAGGAGTGAATACTTGTTGAATCCATGGTGCATGTACCTTTTTCGGAACAAGGAATGTTACGGTGACGGTATCTATGAAAATGGGATGTCTATTGGATCGAACATGCAGCAAGAGTATTTTTCTGCGAAATCTGCCTGATTTTCGTAACCGACATTAGGAAAAACCTGCGAAATTTAAGTAAATATTTCTAGGTGTAAATATCCCTTGTATTGTGGTTGAAACATCGGTAATCCACATGCTCACTGTCATTAAATAATGTTTGTCAAAGCCATGATTAATGTAACGTTTTCTGAGCACAAAATGTCTCGGTGAATGAAACGCGGAAAATAACAATTCTACTGGATAGAACTGGCTTGAATTGAATTTTTCTGCCAAAATTTCATGATTTTCGGAAATGGATGTTAAGGAAAACCTGCGAAATCAGAATAACTACATCTAGGGATAAATATGCCTTGTATGGTGAATGAAATTGTGGTAATCCAGATGCTCACACTCATTAGAGAATGTTTGTCGAATTCGTGATGCATGTAACGTGTACAGAATACAGAGTGTCATATTGAAGGAAACAATGTAAATTACATGTCTATTGGGTAGAACTCGCTTGAAGAGAATTTTTCTGCGAAATGTGCCTCATTTTCAAAACTGCCATTAGGAGAACCCTGTGAAATCTGAGAAAATGCTTCTAAGTGACAATATGCCTTGAATGGTGAAAGAAAGTCCGGTAATCCACATGTTAATAACAGTGTAGTAATTATTTTTCAAACCGTGATTCATGTAGCGCTTTTTGAAATGGAATTTCACGGTAATGAAACAATTTAAATTAAAATTCTATTGCGTAGAACTAGCTAGAATAGAATTTTTCGGTGAAAATTGCATGATTATCGAATCTGAAGTTTGGAGAAAGCTTCAAAATGAGAGTAAATATTTCTAGGTATAAATATGCCTTTATGTTGAAAGACAGTTCGGTAATCCACATTTTCACAACATATTAAAGAATCATTTTCTAATCCATGGTGCATGTAACTTGTTTGGAACGTGGAATTTCACGGTGACTGAAATAATGTAAACTACTTCTCTATAGGGTAGAACTCGCTCCAAGAGAATTTTTCTATGAAAACTGCATCATTTTAGAAACTGGCGTTTGGAAAACGCAGCAAAATCTGAGAAAATACTACTAAGTATCAATATTCAATCTATTGTGATGAAAGTTCGGTAATCCACATGCTAAAATATCTGTAGTGAATATTTGTCGAATCCATTATGCATGAAGCATGTTCGGAACACGGAATTTCATGGCCAGGGATTTTATGTAAATTACATTTCTCTTGGTTAGAAATCACTCCAAGAGATTTTTCCTGAGAAATCTGCCTGATTTTCGAAACTGGCATTAGGAAAACACTGCGAACTCAGATGAATAGATTCTCGGTGTACATATGCCTTGTAGGGTGGATGAAAGTTCGGTAATCTGCATGCTAACAACTCTGTAGTGAATATTTGTCGAATCCAAGATACATGAAGCGTGTTTGGGACACAGAATATCACGGTGAGCGAATCTATGTAAAATACATGTCACTTGGGTAGAACTCGCTCCAAGAGCTTTTCCTGCGAATTCTGCCTCATTTTCAAAACTGGCATTAGGAAATACTTTCGAAATATGAGAAAATGCTTCAAAGTGTCAATATGGCTTTTATGGTGGATGAAAGTACGGTAATCCTTATGCTAACAACTCTGTAGTGAATATTTGTCGAATCCGTGATGCATGTAGCTTTTTCGGAACACGGAATTTCACGATGACGGGTTCTATGTAAATTGCATGTCTATTGGGTAGAACTCGCTCCAAGAGGATTTTTCTGCGAAAACTGCATGATTTAATAACTGACATTAACGGAAATCTACTAAATCAGAAAAAACTTTCTATGTATAATTATGCATTGTAAAGTGGATGAAAGTTCGGTAATACACATGTTCACAACTCACTAAAGAATGTTTGTCGAACCCGTGATGCATGTAACGTGTTCAGAACACGGAATGTCACGGTGAGAGAAACTAGGTATATTACATATCTTTTGGTTAGAACTCGCACCAAGAGCATTTTCCTGCCAAATCTGCCTCATTTTCAAACCTGGCATTTAAACTAACCTGTGAAATCTGAGAAAAGTCTTCAAAGTGTCATTAAGCAATCTATGGTCAATGAAAGTGATGTAATCCACTTGCTAACAACTATGTAGTGAATATTTTTGAATCCAAGATGCATGTAGCGTGTTCGGAACACGGAATTTCATGGTGTGCGAATCCATGTAAATTACATGTGTATTGTTTTGAACCCGTTCCAAGAGGATTTTGCCGTGAAATCTGCCTCAGTTTCGAAACTGTCGTTGGAAAGCTCTGTGAAATCAGAGAAAATGCTTCTAAGCATCAATATGCCTTGTATTGTGATGAAAGTCCTGTAATCCACATGCAAACAACTCTGTAGTGTATTTTGTCGAATCCTATCTGCATGTAGAGTGTGCGAAACACGAAATTTCACAGCGGGAGAATCTATGTAATTTACATATCTATTGGGTAGAACACGCTCCAACAGTTTTTTCCTTAGGAAACTGCCTGATTTTTGAAACTGCTATTAGGAAAAAGCTGCAAACTCAGAGTTAATGTTTCTAGGTGTAAATATGCCTTGTATGGTGGATGAAAGTTCTGTAATACACATGTACACAACTCATTAAAAATGTTTCTCAAATCCGTGATGTATGTAGTGTATTCAGAACACGGAATGTCACGTTGATGGAAACTATGTAAATTACATATCTATTGGTGAGAAACCACTCTAGCAGCATTTTACTGTAAAATCTACCTCTGTTTGGAAACTCGTGTTATGAAAACACTGCAAAACCTGAGCCAAAGTTTAAGGTGACAATATGTCTTCAATGGTTTATTAAAGATGTGTAATTCACATTCTAACAACTCAGGAGTGAATATTTGTTGAATCCATGGTGCATGTAACTTTTTCAGAACACGGGATGTTACGGTGACGGTATCTATGAAAATGGGATGTCTATTGGATCGAACATGCAGCAAGAGAATTTTTCTGCGAAAACTGCCTGATTTTCGTAACTGACGTTAGGAAAAATCTGCGAAATCTTAGTAAATATTTTTAGGTGTAAATATGCCTTGTATTGTGGTTGAAACATCGGTAATCCACATGCTCACGGTCATTAAATAATGTTTGTCGAAGCCGTGCTTAATGGAATGATTTTGGAACACGGAATGTGTCGGTGTGTGAAACTCGGAAAATAACAATTCTACTGGATAGAACTCGCTTGAATTGAATTTTTCTGCGAAAATTTCATGATTTTCGGAAATGGATGTTAGGGAAAACCTGCGAAATCAGAATAACTACATCTAGGGATAAATATGCCTTTTATGGTGAATGAAATTGTGGTAATCCAGATGCTCACACTCATTAGAGAATGTTTGTCGAATTCGTGATGCATGTAACGTGTACGGAATACAGATTGTCATATTGAAGGAAACAATGTAAATTACATGTCTAGAGGGTAGAACTCGCTTGAAGAGAATTTTTCTGCGAAATGTGCCTCATTTTCAAAACTGCCATTAGGAGAACCCTGTGAAATCTGAGAAAATGCTTCTAAGTGTCAATATGCCTTGAATGGTGAATGAAAGTCCGGTAATCCACATGTTAATAACAGTGTAGTAATTATTTTTCAAACCGTGATTCATGTAGCGCTTTTTGAAATGGAATTTCATGGTAATGAAACAATTTAAATTAAAATTCTATTGCGTAGAACTAGCTAGAATAGAATTTTTCGGTGAAAATTGCATGATTATCGAATCTGAAGTTTGGAGAAAGCTTCAAAATGAGAGTAAATATTTCTAGGTGTAAATATGCCTTTATGTTGAAAGACAGTTCGGTAATCCACATTTTCACAACATATTAAAGAATCATTTTCTAATCCGTGGTGCATGTATCTTGTTCGGAACGTGGAATTTCACGGTGACTGAAACAATGTAAACTACTTCTCTATTGTGTAGAACTCTCTCCAAGAGAATTTTTCTGTGAAAACTGCATCATTTTTGAAACTGGCGTTTGGAAAACGCAGCAAAATCTGAGAAAATAATTCTAAGTATCAATATTCAATCTATTGTGATGAAAGTTCGGTAATCCACACGCTAACAAATCTGTAGTGAATATTTGTCGAATCCATTATGCATGTAGCATGTTTGGAACACGTAAATTCATGGCCAGGGATTTTATGTAAATTACATTTCTCTTGGTTAGAAATCACTCCAAGAGATTTTTCCTGAGAAATCTGCCTGATTTTCAAAACTGGCATTAGGAAAACACTACGAACTCAGATGAATAGATTCTCGGTGTACATATGCCTTGTAGGGTGGATGAAAGTTCGGTAATCTGCATGCTAACAACTCTGTAGTGAATATTTGTCGAATCCAAGATACATGAAGCGTGTTTGGGACTCAGAATATCACGGAGAGCGAATCTATGTAAAATGCATGTCACTTGGGTAGAACTCGCTCCAAGAGCTTTTCCTGCGAATTCTGCCTCATTTTCAAAACTGGCATTAGGAAAAACTTTCGAAATATGAGAAAATGCTTCAAAGTGTCAATATGGCTTTTATGGTGGATGAAAGTGCGGTAATCCTTATGCTAACAACTCTGTAGTGAATATTTGTAGAATCCGTGATGCATGTAGCTTTTTCGGAACACGGAATTTCACGATGACGGGTTCTATGTAAATTGCATGTCTATTGGGTAGAACTCGCTCCAAGAGGATTTTTCTGCGAAAACTGCATGATTTAATAACTGACATTAGGAGAAATCTACTAAATCAGAAAAAACTTTCTATGTATAAATATGCATTGTAAGCTGGATGAAAGTTCGGTAATACACATGTTCACAACTCATTAAAGAATGTTTGTCGAATCCGTGATGCATGTAACGTGTTCAGAACACAGAATGTCACGGTGAGTGAAACTAGGTATATTACATATCTTTTGGTTAGAACTCGCGCCAAGAGCATTTTCCTGACAAATCTGCCTCATTTTCAAACCTGGCATTTAAACTAACCTGTGAAATCTGAGAAAAGCCTTCAAAGTGTCATTAAGCATTCTATGGTCAATGAAAGTGATGTAATCCACTTGCTAACAACTATGTAGTGAATATTTTTGAATCTGAGATGCATGTAGCATGTTCGGAACATGGAATTTCATGGTGTGCGAATCCATGTAAATTACATGTGTATTGTTTTGAACCCGTTCCAAGAGGATTTTTCTGTGAAATCTGCCTCAGTTTCAAAACTGTCGTTTGGAAAGCTCTGTGACATCGGAGAAAATGCTTCTAAGCATCAATATGCCTTGTATTGTGATAAAAGCCCTGTAATACACATGCAAACAACTCTGCAGTGTATTTTTGTCGAATCCTATCTGCATGTAGCGTGTGCGAAACACGAAATTTCACAGCGGGAGAATCTATGTAATTTACATATCTATTGGGTAGAACACGCTCCAAAGGTTTTTTCCTTAGGAAACTGCCTGATTTTTGAAACTGCTATTAGGAAAAAGCTGCAAACTCAGAGTTAATATTTCTAGGTGTAAATATGCCTTGTATGGTGGATGAAAGTTCTGTAATACACATGTACACAACTCATAAAAATGTTTCTCAAATCCGTGATGTATGTAGTTTATTCAGAACACGGAATGTCACGTTGATGGAAACTATGTAAATTACACATCTATTGGTGAGAAACCGCTCCAGGAGCATTTTACTGTAAAATCTACCTCTGTTTTGAAACTGGTGTTATGAAAACACTGCAAAACCTGAGCCAAAATTTAAGGTGAGAATATGTCTTCAATGGTTTATTAAAGATGTGTAATTCACATTCTAACAACTCAGGAGTGAATATTTGTTGAATCCATGTTGCATGTATCTTTTTTGGAACATGGGATGTTACGGTGACGGTATCTATGAAAATGGGATGTCTATTGGATCGAACATGCAGCAAGAGAATTTTTCTGCGAAAACTGCCTGATTATCGTAACTGACGTTAGAAAAATCTGCGAAATCTAAGTAAATATTTCTAGGTGTAAATATGCTTTGTATTGTGGTTGAAACATCGGTAATCCACATGCTCACGGTCATTAAATAATGTTTGTCGAAGCCGTGATTAATGTAACGTTTTTGGAACACGGAATGTGTCGGTGAATGAAACTCAGAAAATAACAATTCTACTGGATAGAACTGGCTTGAATTGAATTTTTCTGCCAAAATTTCATGATTTTCGGAAATGGATGTTAGGGAAAACCTGCGAAATCAGAATAACTACATCTAGGGATAAATATGCCTTGTATGGTGAATGAAACTGTGGTAATCCAGATGCTCACACTCATTAGAGAATGTTTGTCGAATTCGTGATGCATGTAACGTGTACGGAATACAGAGTGTCATATTGAAGGAAACAATGTAAATTACATGTCTAGTGGGTAGAACTCGCTTGAAGAGTATTTTTATGAGAAATGTGCCTCATTTTCAAAACTGCCATTAGGAGAACCCTGTGAAATCTGAGAAAATGCTTCTAAGTGTCAATATGCCTTGAATGGTGAATGAAAGTCCTGTTATCCACATGTTAATAAGAGTGTAGTAATTATTTTTCAAACCGTGATTCATGTAGCGCTTTTTGAAATGGAATTTCACGGTAATGAAACAATTTAAATTAAAATTCTATTGCTTAGAACTGGCTAGAATAGAATTTTTCGGTGAAAATTGCATGATTATCGAATCTGAAGTTTGGAGAAAGCTTCAAAATGAGAGTAAATACTTCTAGGTGTAAATATGCCTTTATGTTGAAAGACAGTTCGGTAATCCACATTTTCACAACATATTAAAGAATCTTTTTCTAATCCGTGGTGCATGTAACTTGTTCGGAATGTGGAATTTCACGGTGACTGAAACAATGTAAACTACTGCTCTAATGGGTAGAACTCGCTCCAAGAGAATTTTTCTGTGAAAACTGCATCATTTTTGAACCTGGCGATTGGAAAACGCAGCAAAATCTGAGAAAATACTTCTAAGTATCAATATTCAATCTATTGTGATGAAAGTTCTGTAATCCATATGCCAACAAATCTGTAGTGAATATTTGTCGAATCCATTATGCATGTAGCATGATCGGAACACGGAATTTCATGGCCAGGGATTTTATGTAAATTACATTTCTCTTGGTTAGAAATCACTCCAAGAGATTTTTCCTGAGAAATCTGCCTGATTTTCGAAACTGGCATTAGGAAAACACTGCGAACTCAGATGAATAGATTCTCGGTGTACATATGCCTTGTAGGGTGGATGAAAGTTCGGTAATCTGCATGCTAACAAATCTGTAGTGAATATTTGTCGAATCCAAGATACATGAAGCGTGTTTGGGACACAGAATATCACGGTGAGCGAATCTATGTAAAATACATGTCACTTGGGTAGAACTCGCTCCAAGAGCTTTTCCTGCGAATTCTGCCTCATTTTCAAAACTGGCATTAGGAAAAACTTTCGAAATATGAGAAAATGCTTCAAAGTGTCAATATGGCTTTTCTGGTGGATGAAAGTATGGTAATCCTTATGCTAACAACTCTGTAGTGAATATTTGTCGAATCCGTGATGCATGTAGCTTTTTCGGAACACGGAATTTCACGATGACGGGTTCTATGTAAATTGCATGTCTATTGGGTAGAACTCGTTCCAAGAGGATTTTTCTGCGAAAACTGCATGATTTAAAAACTGACATTAACGGAAATCTAGAAAATCAGAAAAAACTTTCTATGTATAAATATGCATTGTAAGGTGGATGAAAGTTCGGTAATACACATGTTCACAACTCATTAAAGAATGTTTGTAGAATCCGTGATGCATGTAACGTGTTCAGAACACGGAATGTCACGGTGAGTGAAACTAGGTATATTACATATCTTTTGGTTAGAACTCGCACCAAGAGCATTTTCCTGCCAAATCTGCCTCATTTACAAACCTGGCATTTAAACTAACCTGTGAAATCTGAGAAAAGTCTTCAAAGTGTCATTAAGCAATCTATGGTCAATGAAAGTGATGTAATCCACTTGCTAACTACTATGTAGTGAATATTTTTGAATCCTAGATGCATGTAGAGTGTTCGGAACACGGAATTTCATGGTGTGCGAATCAATGTAAATTAAATGTGTATTGTTTTGAACCCGTTCCAAGAGGATTTTGCCGTGAAATCTGCCTCAGTTTCGAAACTGTCGTTGGAAATCTCTGTGAAATCAGAGAAAATGCTTCTAAGCATCAATATGCCTTGTATTGTGATGAAAGTCCTGTAATCCACATGCAAACAACTCTGTAGTGTATTTTGTCGAATCCTATCTGCATGTAGAGTGTGCGAAACACGAAATTTCACAGCGGGAGAATCTATGTAATTTACATATCTATTGGGTAGAACACGCTCCAACAGTTTTTTCCTTAGGAAACTGCCTGATTTTTGAAACTGCTATTAGGAAAAAGCTGCAAACTCAGAGTTAATGTTTCTAGGTGTAAATATGCCTTGTATGGTGGATGAAAGTTCTGTAATACACATGTACACAACTCATTAAAAATGTTTCTCAAATCCGTGATGTATGTAGTGTATTCAGAACACGGAATGTCACGTTGATGGACACTATGTAAATTACATATCTATTGGTGAGAAACCACTCTAGCAGAATTTTACTGTAAAATCTACCTCTGTTTGGAAACTCGTGTTATGAAAACACTGCAAAACATGAGCCAAAGTTTAAGGTGACAATATGTCTTCAATGGTTTATTAAAGATGTGTAATTCACATTCTAACAACTCAGGAGTGAATATTTGTTGAATCCATGGTGCATGTAACTTTTTCAGAACACGGGATGTTACGGTGACGGTATCTATGAAAATGGGATGTCTATTGGATCGAAC
The DNA here is from genome assembly GCF_036321535.1 of Camelus dromedarius. Classification (NCBI taxonomy): domain Eukaryota; kingdom Metazoa; phylum Chordata; class Mammalia; order Artiodactyla; family Camelidae; genus Camelus; species Camelus dromedarius. The sequence continues at coordinate 1,181,210 of NW_026989771.1, read as the reverse complement.
ATGCAGCGACAGAATTTTTCTGCGAAAACTGCCTGATTTTCGTAACTGACGTTAGGAAAAATCTGCGAAATCTAAGTAAATATTTCTAGGTGTAAATATGCCTTGTATTGTGGTTGAAACATCGGTAATCCACATGCTCACGGTCATTAAATAATGTTTGTCGAAGCCGTGCTTAATGTAATGTTTTTGGAACACGGAATGTGTCGGTATGTGAAACTCGGAAAATAACAATTCTACTGGATAGAACTGGCTTGAATTGAATTTTTCTGCCAAAATTTCATGATTTTCAGAAATGGATGTTAGAGAAAACCTGCGAAATCAGAATAACTACATCTAGGGATAAATATGCCTTGTATGGTGAATGAAATTGTGGTAATCCAGATGCTCACACTCATTAGAGAATGTTTGTCGAATTCGTGATGCATGTAACGTGTACGGAATACAGACTGTCATATTGAAGGAAACAATGTAAATTACATGTCTAGTGGGTAGAACTCGCTTGAAGAGAATTTTTCTGCGAAATGTGCCTCATTTTCAAAACTGCCATTAGGAGAACCCTGTGAAATCTGAGAAAATGCTTCTAAGTGTCAATATGCCTTCAATGGTGAATGAAAGTCCGGTAATCCACATGTTAATAACAGTGTAGTAATTATTTTTCAAACCGTGATTCATGTAGCGCTTTTTGAAATGGAATTTCACGGTAATGAAACAATTTAAATTAAAATTCTATTGCGTAGAACTAGCTAGAATAGAATTTTTCGGTGAAAATTGCATGATTATCGAATCTGAAGTTTGGAGAAAGCTTCAAAATGAGAGTAAATACTTCTAGGTGTAAATATGCCTTTATGTTGTAAGACAGTTCGGTAATCCACATTTTCACAACATATTAAAGAATCATTTTCTAATCCGTGGTGCATGTAACTTGTTCGGAACGTGGAATTTCACGGTGACTGAAACAATGTAAACTACTTCTCTATTGTGTAGAACTCGCTCCAAGAGAATTTTTCTGTGAAAACTGCATCATTTTTGAAACTGGCGTTTGGAAAACGCAGCAAAATCTGAGAAAATAATTCTAAGTATCAATATTCAATCTATTGTGATGAAAGTTCTGTAATCCACACGCTAACAAATCTGTAGTGAATATTTGTCGAATCCATTATGCATGTAGCATGTTTGGAACACGTAAATTCATGGCCAGGGATTTTATGTAAATTACATTTCTCTTGGTTAGAAATCACTCCAAGAGATTTTTCCTGAGAAATCTGCCTGATTTTCAAAACTGGCATTAGGAAAACACTACGAACTCAGATGAATAGATTCTCGGTGTACATATGCCTTGTAGGGTGGATGAAAGTTCGGTAATCTGCATGCTAACAACTCTGTAGTGAATATTTGTCGAATCCAAGATACATGAAGCGTGTTTGGGACTCAGAATATCACGGAGAGCGAATCTATGTAAAATGCATGTCACTTGGGTAGAACTCGCTCCAAGAGCTTTTCCTGCGAATTCTGCCTCATTTTCAAAACTGGCATTAGGAAAAACTTTCGAAATATGAGAAAATGCTTCAAAGTGTCAATATGGCTTTTATGGTGGATGAAAGTGCGGTAATCCTTATGCTAACAACTCTGTAGTGAATATTTGTAGAATCCGTGATGCATGTAGCTTTTTCGGAACACGGAATTTCACGATGACGGGTTCTATGTAAATTGCATGTCTATTGGGTAGAACTCGCTCCAAGAGGATTTTTCTGCGAAAACTGCATGATTTAATAACTGACATTAGGAGAAATCTACTAAATCAGAAAAAACTTTCTATGTATAAATATGCATTGTAAGCTGGATGAAAGTTCGGTAATACACATGTTCACAACTCATTAAAGAATGTTTGTCAAATCCGTGATGCATGTAACGTGTTCAGAACACAGAATGTCACGGTGAGTGAAACTAGGTATATTACATATCTTTTGGTTAGAACTCGCGCCAAGAGAATTTTCCTGCCAAATCTGCCTCATTTTCAAACCTGGCATTTAAACTAACCTGTGAAATCTGAGAAAAGCCTTCAAAGTGTCATTAAGCATTCTATGGTCAATGAAAGTGATGTAATCCACTTGCTAACAACTATGTAGTGAATATTTTTGAATCTGAGATGCATGTAGCTTTTTCGGAACATGGAATTTCATGGTGTGCGAATCCATGTAAATTACATGTGTATTGTTTTGAACCCGTTCCAAGAGGATTTTTCTGTGAAATCTGCCTCAGTTTCAAAACTGTCGTTTGGAAAGCTCTGTGACATCGGAGAAAATGCTTCTAAGGATCAATATGCCTTGTATTGTGATAAAAGCCCTGTAATACACATGCAAACAACAGTGCAGTGTATTTTTGTCGAAACAGTCGAGCGCTGCGTGTGTGCGAAACACGAAATTTCACAGCGGGAGAATCTATGTAATTTACATATCTATTGGGTAGAACACGCTCCAAAGGTTTTTTCCTTAGGAAACTGCCTGATTTTTGAAACTGCTATTAGGAAAAAGCTGCAAACTCAGAGTTAATATTTCTAGGTGTAAATATGCCTTGTATGGTGGATGAAAGTTCTGTAATACACATGTACACAACTCATAAAAATGTTTCTCAAATCCGTTATGTATGTAGTGTATTCAGAACACGGAATGTCACGTTGATGGAAACTATGTAAATTACACATCTATTGGTGAGAAACCGCTCCAGGAGCATTTTACTGTAAAATCTACCTCTGTTTTGAAACTGGTGTTATGAAAACACTGCAAAACCTGAGCCAAAATTTAAGGTGAGAATATGTCTTCAATGGTTTATTAAAGATGTGTAATTCACATTCTAACAACTCAGGAGTGAATATTTGTTGAATCCATGTTGCATGTATCTTTTTCGGAACATGGGATATTACGGTGACGGTATCTATGAAAATGGGATGTCTATTGGATCGAACATGCAGCAAGAGAATTTTTCTGCGAAAACTGCCTGATTATCGTAACTGACGTTAGTAAAAATCTGCGAAATCTAAGTAAATATTTCTAGGCGTAAATATGCCTTGTATTGTGGTTGAAACATCGGTAATCCACATGCTCACGGTCATTAAATAATGTTTGTCGAAGCCGTGATTAATGTAACGTTTTTGGAACACGGAATGTGTCGGTGAGTGAAACTCAGAAAATAACAATTCTACTGGATAGAACTGGCTTGAATTGAATTTTTCTGCCAAAATTTCATGATTTTCGGAAATGGATGTTAGGGAAAACCTGCGAAATCAGAATAACTACATCTAGGGATAAATATGCCTTGTATGGTGAATGAAACTGTGGTAATCCAGATGCTCACACTCATTAGAGAATGTTTGTCGAATTCGTGATGCATGTAACGTGTACGGAATACAGAGTGTCATATTGAAGGAAACAATGTAAATTACATGTCTAGTGGGTAGAACTCGCTTGAAGAGTATTTTTCTGAGAAATGTGCCTCATTTTCAAAACTGCCATTAGGAGAACCCTGTGAAATCTGAGAAAATGCTTCTAAGTGTCAATATGCCTTGAATGGTGAATGAAAGTCCTGTAATCCACATGTTAATAAGAGTGTAGTAATTATTTTTCAAACCGTGATTCATGTAGCGCTTTTTGAAATGGAATTTCACGGTAATGAAACAATTTAAATTAAAATTCTATTGCTTAGAACTGGCTAGAATAGAATTTTTCGGTGAAAATTGCATGATTATCGAATCTGAAGTTTGGAGAAAGCTTCAAAATGAGAGTAAATACTTCTAGGTGTAAATATGCCTTTATGTTGAAAGACAGTTCGGTAATCCACATTTTCACAACATATTAAAGAATCTTTTTCTAATCCGTGGTGCATGTAACTTGTTCGGAATGTGGAATTTCACGGTGACTGAAACAATGTAAACTACTGCTCTAATGGGTAGAACTCGCTCCAAGAGAATTTTTCTGTGAAAACTGCATCATTTTTGAAACTGGCGATTGGAAAACGCAGCAAAATCTGAGAAAATACTTCTAAGTATCAATATTCAATCTATTGTGATGAAAGTTCTGTAATCCATATGCCAACAAATCTGTAGTGAATATTTGTCGAATCCATTATGCATGTAGCATGATCGGAACACGGAATTTCATGGCCAGGGATTTTATGTAAATTACATTTCTCTTGGTTAGAAATCACTCCAAGAGATTTTTCCTGAGAAATCTGCCTGATTTTCAAAACTGGCATTAGGAAAACACTACGAACTCAGATGAATAGATTCTCGGTGTACATATGCCTTGTAGGGTGGATGAAAGTTCGGTAATCTGCATGCTAACAACTCTGTAGTGAATATTTGTCGAATCCAAGATACATGAAGCGTGTTTGGGACTCAGAATATCACGGAGAGCGAATCTATGTAAAATGAATGTCACTTGGGTAGAACTCGCTCCAAGAGCTTTTCCTGCGAATTCTGCCTCATTTTCAAAACTGGCATTAGGAAAAACTTTCGAAATATGAGAAAATGCTTCAAAGTGTCAATATGGCTTTTATGGTGGATGAAAGTGCGGTAATCCTTATGCTAACAACTCTGTAGTGAATATTTGTAGAATCCGTGATGCATGTAGCTTTTTCGGAACACGGAATTTCACGATGACGGGTTCTATGTAAATTGCATGTCTATTGGGTAGAACTCGCTCCAAGAGGATTTTTCTGCGAAAACTGCATGATTTAATAACTGACATTAGGAGAAATCTACTAAATCAGAAAAAACTTTCTATGTATAAATATGCATTGTAAGCTGGATGAAAGTTCGGTAATACACATGTTCACAACTCATTAAAGAATGTTTGTCGAATCCGTGATGCATGTAACGTGTTCAGAACACAGAATGTCACGGTGAGTGAAACTAGGTATATTACATATCTTTTGGTTAGAACTCGCGCCAAGAGCATTTTCCTGACAAATCTGCCTCATTTTCAAACCTGGCATTTAAACTAACCTGTGAAATCTGAGAAAAGCCTTCAAAGTGTCATTAAGCATTCTATGGTCAATGAAAGTGATGTAATCCACTTGCTAACAACTATGTAGTGAATATTTTTGAATCTGAGATGCATGTAGCATTTTCGGAACATGGAATTTCATGGTGTGCGAATCCATGTAAATTACATGTGTATTGTTTTGAACCCGTTCCAAGAGGATTTTTCTGTGAAATCTGCCTCAGTTTCAAAACTGTCGTTTGGAAAGCTCTGTGACATCGGAGAAAATGCTTCTAAGCATCAATATGCCTTGTATTGTGATAAAAGCCCTGTAATACACATGCAAACAACTCTGCAGTGTATTTTTGTCGAATCCTATCTGCATGTAGCGTGTGCGAAACACGAAATTTCACAGCGGGAGAATCTATGTAATTTACATATCTATTGGGTAGAACACGCTCCAAAGGTTTTTTCCTTAGGAAACTGCCTGATTTTTGAAACTGCTATTAGGAAAAAGCTGCAAACTCAGAGTTAATATTTCTAGGTGTAAATATGCCTTGTATGGTGGATGAAAGTTCTGTAATACACATGTACACAACTCATAAAAATGTTTCTCAAATCCGTGATGTATGTAGTGTATTCAGAACACGGAATGTCACGTTGATGGAAACTATGTAAATTACACATCTATTGGTGAGAAACCGCTCCAGGAGCATTTTACTGTAAAATCTACCTCTGTTTTGAAACTGGTGTTATGAAAACACTGCAAAACCTGAGCCAAAATTTAAGGTGAGAATATGTCTTCAATGGTTTATTAAAGATGTGTAATTCACATTCTAACAACTCAGGAGTGAATATTTGTTGAATCCATGTTGCATGTATCTTTTTCGGAACATGGGATGTTACGGTGACGGTATCTATGAAAATGGGATGTCTATTGGATCGAACATGCAGCAAGAGAATTTTTCTGCGAAAACTGCCTGATTATCGTAACTGACGTTAGTAAAAATCTGCGAAATCTAAGTAAATATTTCTAGGTGTAAATATGCCTTGTATTGTGGTTGAAACATCGGTAATCCACATGCTCACGGTCATTAAATAATGTTTGTCAAAGCCGTGATTAATGTAACGTTTTTGGAACACGGAATGTGTCGGTGAGTGAAACTCAGAAAATAACAATTCTACTGGATAGAACTGGCTTGAATTGAATTTTTCTGCCAAAATTTCATGATTTTCGGAAATGGATGTTAGGGAAAACCTGCGAAATCAGAATAACTACATCTAGGGATAAATATGCCTTGTATGGTGAATGAAACTGTGGTAATCCAGATGCTCACACTCATTAGAGAATGTTTGTCGAATTCGTGATGCATGTAACGTGTACGGAATACAGAGTGTCATATTGAAGGAAACAATGTAAATTACATGTCTAGTGGGTAGAACTCGCTTGAAGAGTATTTTTCTGAGAAATGTGCCTCATTTTCAAAACTGCCATTAGGAGAACCCTGTGAAATCTGAGAAAATGCTTCTAAGTGTCAATATGCCTTGAATGGTGAATGAAAGTCCTGTAATCCACATGTTAATAAGAGTGTAGTAATTATTTTTCAAACCGTGATTCATGTAGCGCTTTTTGAAATGGAATTTCACGGTAATGAAACAATTTAAATTAAAATTCTATTGCTTAGAACTGGCTAGAATAGAATTTTTCGGTGAAAATTGCATGATTATCGAATCTGAAGTTTGGAGAAAGCTTCAAAATGAGAGTAAATACTTCTAGGTGTAAATATGCCTTTATGTTTAAAGACAGTTCGGTAATCCACATTTTCACAACATATTAAAGAATCTTTTTCTAATCCGTGGTGCATGTAACTTGTTCGGAATGTGGAATTTCACGGTGACTGAAACAATGTAAACTACTGCTCTAATGGGTAGAACTCGCTCCAAGAGAATTTTTCTGTGAAAACTGCATCATTTTTGAAACTGGCGATTGGAAAACGCAGCAAAATCTGAGAAAATACTTCTAAGTATCAATATTCAATCTATTGTGATGAAAGTTCTGTAATCCATATGCCAACAAATCTGTAGTGAATATTTGTCGAATCCATTATGCATGTAGCATGATCGGAACACGGAATTTCATGGCCAGGGATTTTATGTAAATTACATTTCTCTTGGTTAGAAATCACTCCAAGAGATTTTTCCTGAGAAATCTGCCTGATTTTCGAAACTGGCATTAGGAAAACACTGCGAACTCAGATGAATAGATTCTCGGTGTACATATGCCTTGTAGGGTGAATGAAAGTTCGGTAATCTGCATGCTAACAAATCTGTAGTGAATATTTGTCGAATCCAAGATACATGAAGCGTGTTTGGGACACAGAATATCACGGTGAGCGAATCTATGTAAAATACATGTCACTTGGGTAGAACTCGCTCCAAGAGCTTTTCCTGCGAATTCTGCCTCATTTTCAAAACTGGCATTAGGAAAAACTTTCGAAATATGAGAAAATGCTTCAAAGTGTCAATATGGCTTTTATGGTGGATGAAAGTATGGTAATCCTTATGCTAACAACTCTGTAGTGAATATTTGTCGAATCCGTGATGCATGTAGCTTTTTCGGAACACGGAATTTCACGATGACGGGTTCTATGTAAATTGCATGTCTATTGGGTAGAACTCGCTCCAAGAGGATTTTTCTGCGAAAACTGCATGATTTAAAAACTGACATTAACGGAAATCTAGGAAATCAGAAAAAACTTTCTATGTATAAATATGCATTGTAAGGTGGATGAAAGTTCGGTAATACACATGTTCACAACTCATTAAAGAATGTTTGTCGAATCCGTGATGCATGTAACGTGTTCAGAACACGGAATGTGACGGTGAGTGAAACTAGGTATATTACATATCTTTTGGTTAGAACTCGCACCAAGAGCATTTTCCTGCCAAATCTGCCTCATTTACAAACCTGGCATTTAAACTAACCTGTGAAATCTAAGAAAAGTCTTCAAAGTGTCATTAAGCAATCTATGGTCAATGAAAGTGATGTAATCCACTTGCTAACTACTATGTAGTGAATATATTTGAATCCTAGATGCATGTAGAGTGTTCGGAACACGGAATTTCATGGTGTGCGAATCAATGTAAATTAAATGTGTATTGTTTTGAACCCGTTCCAAGAGGATTTTTCTGTGAAATCTGCCTCAGTTTCGAAACTGTCGTTGGAAAGCTCTGTGAAATCAGAGAAAATGCTTCTAAGCATCAATATGCCTTGTATTGTGATGAAAGTCCTGTAATCCACATGCAAACAACTCTGTAGTGTATTTTGTCGAATCCTATCTGCATGTAGAGTGTGCGAAACACGAAATTTCACAGCGGGAGAATCTATGTAATATACATATCTATTGGGTAGAACACGCTCCAACAGTTTTTTCCTTAGGAAACTGCCTGATTTTTGAAACTGCTATTAGGAAAAAGCTGCAAACTCAGAGTTAATGTTTCTAGGTGTAAATATGCCTTGTACGGTGGATGAAAGTTCTGTAATACACATGTACACAACTCATTAAAAATGTTTCTCAAATCCGTGATGTATGTAGTGTATTCAGAACACGGAATGTCACGTTGATGGAAACTATGTAAATTACATATCTATTGGTGAGAAACCACTCTAGCAGAATTTAATGTAAAATCTACCTCTGTTTGGAAACTCGTGTTATGAAAACACTGCAAAACATGAGCCAAAGTTTAAGGTGACAATATGTCTTCAATGGTTTATTAAAGATGTGTAATTCACATTCTAACAACTCAGGAGTGAATATTTGTTGAATCCATGGTGCATGTAACTTTTTCATAACACGGGATGTTACGGTGACGGTATCTATGAAAATGGGATGTCTATTGGATCGAACATGCAGCGACAGAATTTTTCTGCGAAAACTGCCTGATTTTCGTAACTGACGTTAGGAAAAATCTGCGAAATCTAAGTAAATATTTCTAGGTGTAAATATGCCTTGTATTGTGGTTGAAACATCGGTAATCCACATGCTCACGGTCATTAAATAATGTTTGTCGAAGCCGTGCTTAATGTAATGTTTTTGGAACACGGAATGTGTCGGTATGTGAAACTCGGAAAATAACAATTCTACTGGATAGAACTGGCTTGAATTGAATTTTTCTGCCAAAATTTCATGATTTTCAGAAATGGATGTTAGAGAAAACCTGCGAAATCAGAATAACTACATCTAGGGATAAATATGCCTTGTATGGTGAATGAAATTGTGGTAATCCAGATGCTCACACTCATTAGAGAATGTTTGTCGAATTCGTGATGCATGTAACGTGTACGGAATACAGACTGTCATATTGAAGGAAACAATGTAAATTACATGTCTAGTGGGTAGAACTCGCTTGAAGAGAATTTTTCTGCGAAATGTGCCTCATTTTCAAAACTGCCATTAGGAGAACCCTGTGAAATCTGAGAAAATGCTTCTAAGTGTCAATATGCCTTCAATGGTGAATGAAAGTCCGGTAATCCACATGTTAATAACAGTGTAGTAATTATTTTTCAAACCGTGATTCATGTAGCGCTTTTTGAAATGGAATTTCACGGTAATGAAACAATTTAAATTAAAATTCTATTGCGTAGAACTAGCTAGAATAGAATTTTTCGGTGAAAATTGCATGATTATCGAATCTGAAGTTTGGAGAAAGCTTCAAAATGAGAGTAAATACTTCTAGGTGTAAATATGCCTTTATGTTGAAAGACAGTTCGGTAATCCACATTTTCACAACATATTAAAGAATCATTTTCTAATCCGTGGTGCATGTAACTTGTTCGGAACGTGGAATTTCACGGTGACTGAAACAATGTAAACTACTTCTCTATTGTGTAGAACTCGCTCCAAGAGAATTTTTCTGTGAAAACTGCATCATTTTTGAAACTGGCGTTTGGAAAACGCAGCAAAATCTGAGAAAATACTTCTAAGTATCAATATTCAATCTATTGTGATGAAAGTTCGGTAATCCACACGCTAACAAATCTGTAGTGAATATTTGTCGAATCCATTATGCATGTAGCATGTTTGGAACACGTAAATTCATGGCCAGGGATTTTATGTAAATTACATTTCTCTTGGTTAGAAATCACTCCAAGAGATTTTTCCTGAGAAATCTGCCTGATTTTCAAAACTGGCATTAGGAAAACACTACGAACTCAGATGAATAGATTCTCGGTGTACATATGCCTTGTAGGGTGGATGAAAGTTCGGTAATCTGCATGCTAACAACTCTGTAGTGAATATTTGTCGAATCCAAGATACATGAAGCGTGTTTGGGACTCAGAATATCACGGAGAGCGAATCTATGTAAAATGCATGTCACTTGGGTAGAACTCGCTCCAAGAGCTTTTCCTGCGAATTCTGCCTCATTTTCAAAACTGGCATTAGGAAAAACTTTCGAAATATGAGAAAATGCTTCAAAGTGTCAATATGGCTTTTATGGTGGATGAAAGTGCGGTAATCCTTATGCTAACAACTCTGTAGTGAATATTTGTAGAATCCGTGATGCATGTAGCTTTTTCGGAACACGGAATTTCACGATGACGGGTTCTATGTAAATTGCATGTCTATTGGGTAGAACTCGCTCCAAGAGGATTTTTCTGCGAAAACTGCATGATTTAATAACTGACATTAGGAGAAATCTACTAAATCAGAAAAAACTTTCTATGTATAAATATGCATTGTAAGCTGGATGAAAGTTCGGTAATACACATGTTCACAACTCATTAAAGAATGTTTGTCGAATCCGTGATGCATGTAACGTGTTCAGAACACAGAATGTCACGGTGAGTGAAACTAGGTATATTACATATCTTTTGGTTAGAACTCGCGCCAAGAGCATTTTCCTGACAAATCTGCCTCATTTTCAAACCTGGCATTTAAACTAACCTGTGAAATCTGAGAAAAGCCTTCAAAGTGTCATTAAGCATTCTATGGTCAATGAAAGTGATGTAATCCACTTGCTAACAACTATGTAGTGAATATTTTTGAATCTGAGATGCATGTAGCATGTTCGGAACATGGAATTTCATGGTGTGCGAATCCATGTAAATTACATGTGTATTGTTTTGAACCCGTTCCAAGAGGATTTTTCTGTGAAATCTGCCTCAGTTTCAAAACTGTCGTTTGGAAAGCTCTGTGACATCGGAGAAAATGCTTCTAAGCATCAATATGCCTTGTATTGTGATAAAAGCCCTGTAATACACATGCAAACAACTCTGCAGTGTATTTTTGTCGAATCCTATCTGCATGTAGCGTGTGCGAAACACGAAATTTCACAGCGGGAGAATCTATGTAATTTACATATCTATTGGGTAGAACACGCTCCAAAGGTTTTTTCCTTAGGAAACTGCCTGATTTTTGAAACTGCTATTAGGAAAAAGCTGCAAACTCAGAGTTAATATTTCTAGGTGTAAATATGCCTTGTATGGTGGATGAAAGTTCTGTAATACACATGTACACAACTCATAAAAATGTTTCTCAAATCCGTGATGTATGTAGTGTATTCAGAACACGGAATGTCACGTTGATGGAAACTATGTAAATTACACATCTATTGGTGAGAAACCGCTCCAGGAGCATTTTACTGTAAAATCTACCTCTGTTTTGAAACTGGTGTTATGAAAACACTGCAAAACCTGAGCCAAAATTTAAGGTGAGAATATGTCTTCAATGGTTTATTAAAGATGTGTAATTCACATTCTAACAACTCAGGAGTGAATATTTGTTGAATCCATGTTGCATGTATCTTTTTCGGAACATGGGATGTTACGGTGACGGTATCTATGAAAATGGGATGTCTATTGGATCGAACATGCAGCAAGAGAATTTTTCTGCGAAAACTGCCTGATTATCGTAACTGACGTTAGTAAAAATCTGCGAAATCTAAGTAAATATTTCTAGGTGTAAATATGCCTTGTATTGTGGTTGAAACATCGGTAATCCACATGCTCACAGTCATTAAATAATGTTTGTCGAAGCCGTGATTAATGTAACGTTTTTGGAACACGGAATGTGTCGGTGAGTGAAACTCAGAAAATAACAATTCTACTGGATAGAACTGGCTTGAATTGAATTTTTCTGCCAAAATTTCATGATTTTCGGAAATGGATGTTAGGGAAAACCTGCGAAATCAGAATAACTACATCTAGGGATAAATATGCCTTGTATGGTGAATGAAACTGTGGTAATCCAGATGCTCACACTCATTAGAGAATGTTTGTCGAATTCGTGATGCATGTAACGTGTACGGAATACAGAGTGTCATATTGAAGGAAACAATGTAAATTACATGTCTAGTGGGTAGAACTCGCTTGAAGAGTATTTTTCTGAGAAATGTGCCTCATTTTCAAAACTGCCATTAGGAGAACCCTGTGAAATCTGAGAAAATGCTTCTAAGTGTCAATATGCCTTGAATGGTGAATGAAAGTCCTGTAATCCACATGTTAATAAGAGTGTAGTAATTATTTTTCAAACCGTGATTCATGTAGCGCTTTTTGAAATGGAATTTCACGGTAATGAAACAATTTAAATTAAAATTCTATTGCTTAGAACTGGCTAGAATAGAATTTTTCGGTGAAAATTGCATGATTATCGAATCTGAAGTTTGGAGAAAGCTTCAAAATGAGAGTAAATACTTCTAGGTGTATATATGCCTTTATGTTGAAAGACAGTTCGGTAATCCACATTTTCACAACATAGTAAAAAATCATTTTCTAATCCGTGGTGCATGTAACTTGTTCGGAATGTGGAATTTCACAGTGACTGAAACAATGTAAACTACTGCTCTAATGGGTAGAACTCGCTCCAAGGGAATTTTTCTGTGAAAACTGCATCATTTTTGAAACTGGCGATTGGAAAACGCAGCAAAATCTGAGAAAATACTTCTAAGTATCAATATTCAATCTATTGTGATGAAAGTTCTGTAATCCATATGCCAACAAATCTGTAGTGAATATTTGTCGAATCCATTATGCATGTAGCATGATCGGAACATGGAATTTCATGGCCAGGGATTTTATGTAAATTACATTTCTCTTGGTTAGAAATCACTCCAAGAGATTTTTCCTGAGAAATCTGCCTGATTTTCGAAACTGGCATTAGGAAAACACTGCGAACTCAGATGAATAGATTCTCGGTGTACATATGCCTTGTAGGGTGGATGAAAGTTCGGTAATCTGCATGCTAACAACTCTGTAGTGAATATTTGTCGAATCCAAGATACATGAAGCGTGTTTGGGACACAGAATATCACGGTGAGCGAATCTATGTAAAATAAATGTCACTTGGGTAGAACTCGCTCCAAGAGGTTTTCCTGCGAATTCTGCCTCATTTTCAAAACTGGCATTAGGAAAAACTTTCGAAATATGAGAAAATGCTTCAAAGTGTCAATATGGCTTTTATGGTGGATGAAAGTATGGTAATCCTTATGCTAACAACTCTGTAGTGAATATTTGTCGAATCCGTGATGCATGTAGCTTTTTCGGAACACGGAATTTCACGATGACGGGTTCTATGTAAATTGCATGTCTATTGGGTAGAACTCGCTCCAAGAGGATTTTTCTGCGAAAACTGCATGATTTAAAAACTGACATTAACGGAAATCTAGGAAATCAGAAAAAACTTTCTATGTATAAATATGCATTGTAAGGTGGATGAAAGTTCGGTAATACACATGTTCACAACTCATTAAAGTATGTTTGTCGAATCCGTGATGCATGTAACGTGTTCAGAACACGGAATGTCACGGTGAATGAAACTAGGTATATTACATATCTTTTGGTTAGAACTCGCACCAAGAGCATTTTCCTGCCAAATCTGCCTCATTTACAAACCTGGCATTTAAACTAACCTGTGAAATCTGAGAAAAGTCTTCAAAGTGTCATTAAGCAATCTATGGTCAATGAAAGTGATGTAATCCACTTGCTAACTACTATGTAGTGAATATTTTTGAATCCTAGATGCATGTAGAGTGTTCGGAACACGGAATTTCATGGTGTGCGAATCAATGTAAATTAAATGTGTATTGTTTTGAACCCGTTCCAAGAGGATTTTGCCGTGAAATCTGCCTCAGTTTCGAAACTGTCGTTGGAAAGCTCTGTGAAATCAGAGAAAATGCTTCTAAGCATCAATATGCCTTGTATTGTGATGAAAGTCCTGTAATCCACATGCAAAAAACTCTGTAGTGTATTTTGTCGAATCCTATCTGCATGTAGAGTGTGCGAAACACGAAATTTCACAGCGGGAGAATCTATGTAATTTACATATCTATTGGGTAGAACACGCTCCAACAGTTTTTTCCTTAGGAAACTGCCTGTTTTTTGAAACTCCTATTAGGAAAAAGCTGCAAACTCAGAGTTAATATTTCTAGGTGTAAATATGCCTTGTATGGTGGATGAAAGTTCTGTAATACACATGTACACAACTCATTAAAAATGTTTCTCAAATCCGTGATGTATGTAGTATATTCAGAACACGGAATGTCACGTTGATGGAAACTATGTAAATTACATATGTATTGGTGAGAAACCACTCTAGCAGCATTTTACTGTAAAATCTACCTCTGTTTGGAAACTGGTGTTATGAAAACACTGCAAAACCTGAGCCAATCTTTAAGGTGACAATATGTCTTCAGTGGTTTATTAGAGATGTGTAATTCACATTCTAACAACTCAGGAGTGAATATTTCTTGAATCCATGGTGCATGTACCTTTTTCGGAACACGGGATGTTACGGTGAGAGTATCTATGAAAATGGGATATCTATTGGATCGAACATGCAGCAACAGAATTTTTCTGGGAAATCTGCCTGATTTTCGTAACTGACGTTAGGGAAAATCTGCGAAAACTAAGTTAATATTTCTAGGTGTAAATATGCCTTGTATTGTGGTTGAAACATCGGTAATCCACATGCTCACGGTCATTAAATAATGTTTGTCGAAGCCATGATTAATGTAACGTTTTTGGAACACGGAATGTGTCGGTGAGTGAAACTCGGAAAATAACAATTCTACTGGATAGAACTGGCTTGAATTGAATTTTTCTGCGAAAATTTCATGATTTTCGGAAATGGATGTTAGGGAAAACCTGCGAAATCAGAATAACTACATCTAGGGATAAATATGCCTTGTATGGTGAATGAAATTGTGGTAATCCAGATGCTCACACTCATTAGAGAATGTTTGTCGAATTAGTGATGCATGTAACTTGTACGGAATACAGAGTGTCATATTGAAGGAAACAATGTAAATTACATGTCTATTGGGTAGAACTCGCTTGAAGAGGATTTTTCTACGAAATGTGCCTCATTTTCAAAACTGCCATTAGGAGAACCCTGTGAAATCTGAGAAAATGCTTCTAAGTGTCAATATGCCTTGAATGGTGAATGAAAGTCCGGTAATCCACATGTTAATAAGAGTGTAGTAATAATTTTTCAAACCGTGATTCATGTAGCGCTTTTTGAAATGGAATTTCACGGTAATGAAACAATTTAAATTAAAATTCTATTGCGTAGAACTAGCTAGAATAGAATTTTTCAGTGAAAATTGCATGATTATCGAATCTGAAGTTTGGAGAAAGCTTCAAAATGAGAGTAAATATTTCTAGGTATAAATATGCCTTTATGTTGAAAGACAGTTCGGTAATCCACATTTTCACAACATATTAAAGAATCATTTTCTAATCCATGGTGCATGTAACTTGTTTGGAACGTGGAATTTCACGGTGACTGAAACAATGTAAACTACTTCTCTATAGGGTAGAACTCGCTCCAAGAGAATTTTTCTATGAAAACTGCATCATTTTAGAAACTGGCGTTTGGAAAACGCAGCAAAATCTGAGAAAATACTACTAAGTATCAATATTCAATCTATTGTGATGAAAGTTCGATAATCCACATGCTAACAAATCTGTAGTGAATATTTGTCGAATCCATTATGCATGTAGCATGTTCGGAACACGGAATTTCATGGCCAGGGATTTTATGTAAATTACATTTCTCTTGGTTAGAAATCACTCCAAGAGATTTTTCCTGAGAAATCTGCCTGATTTTCGAAACTGGCATTAGGAAAACACTGCGAACTCAGATGAATAGATTCTCGGTGTACATATGCCTTGTAGGGTGGATGAAAGTTCGGTAATCTGCATGCTAACAACTCTGTAGTGAATATTTGTCGAATCCAAGATACATGAAGCGTGTTTGGGACACAGAATATCACGGTGAGCGAATCTATGTAAAATACATGTCACTTGGGTAGAACTCGCTCCAAGAGCTTTTCCTGCGAATTCTGCCTCATTTTCAAAACTGGCATTAGGAAAAACTTTTGAAATATGAGAAAATGCTTCAAAGTGTCAATATGGCTTTTATGGTGGATGAAAGTACGGTAATCCTTATGCTAACAACTCTGTAGTGAATATTTGTCGAATCCGTGATGCATGTATCTTTTTCGGAACACGGAATTTCACGATGACGGGTTCTATGTAAATTGCATGTCTATTGGGTAGAACTCGCTCCAAGAGGATTTTTCTGCGAAAACTGCATGATTTAAAAACTGACATTAGGGGAAATCTACTAAATGAGAAAAAACTTTCTATGTATAAATATGCATTGTAAGGTAAATGAAAGTTCGGTAATACACATGTTCACAACTCACTAAAGAATGTTTGTCGAATCCGTGATGCATGTAACGTGTTCAGAACACGGAATGTCACGGTGAGTGAAACTAGGTATATTACATATCTTTTGGTTAGAACTCGCACCAAAAGCATTTTCCTGCCAAATCTGCCTCATTTTCAAACCTGGCATTTAAACTAACCTGTGAAATCTGAGAAAAGTCTTCAAAGTGTCAGTAAGCCATGTATGGTGGATGAAAGTGCTGTAATCCACTTGCTAACAACTCTGAAGTGAGTATTTTTCGAATCCGAGATGCATGTAGCGTGTTCAGAACACAGAATTTCACGGTGAGCGAATCCATGTAAATTACATGTGTATGGTTTTGAACCCGCTCCAAGAGGTTTTTGCCGTGAAATCTGCCTCAGTTTCGAAACTGGCGTTTGGAAAGCTCTGTGAAATCAGAGAAAATGCTTCTAAGCATCAATATGCCTTGTATTGTGATGAAAGCCCTGTAATCCACATGCAAACAACTCTGTAGTGTATTTTTGTCGAATCCTATCTGCATGTAGCGTGTGCGAAACACGGAATTTCACAGCGGGAGAATCTATGTAATTTACATATCTATTGGGTAGGACATGCTTCAACAGATTTTTCCTTAGGAAATTGCCTGAGTTTGACACTGCTATTAGGAAAAAGCTGCAAACTCAGAGTTAATTTTTCTAGGTGTAAATATGCCTTGTATTGTGGATGAAAGTTCTGTAATACACATGTACACAACTCATTAAAAATGTTTCTCAAATCCGTGATATATGTAGTGTGTTCGGAGCACGGAATGTCACGTTGAAGGAAACTATGTAAATTACATATCTATTGGTGAGAACCCACTCCAGGAGCATTTTACTGTAAAATCTACCTCTGTTTGGAAACTGGTGTTATGAAAATGCTGCAAAACCTGAGCAAAAGCTTTAGGTGACAATATGTGTTCAATGATTTATTAAAGATGTGGAATTCACATTCTAACAACTCAGGAGTGAATACTTGTTGAATCCATGGTGCATGTACCTTTTTCGGAACAAGGAATGTTACGGTGACGGTATCTATGAAAATGGGATGTCTATTGGATCGAACATGCAGCAAGAGTATTTTTCTGCGAAATCTGCCTGATTTTCGTAACCGACATTAGGAAAAACCTGCGAAATTTAAGTAAATATTTCTAGGTGTAAATATCCCTTGTATTGTGGTTGAAACATCGGTAATCCACATGCTCACTGTCATTAAATAATGTTTGTCAAAGCCATGATTAATGTAACGTTTTCTGAGCACAAAATGTCTCGGTGAATGAAACGCGGAAAATAACAATTCTACTGGATAGAACTGGCTTGAATTGAATTTTTCTGCCAAAATTTCATGATTTTCGGAAATGGATGTTAAGGAAAACCTGCGAAATCAGAATAACTACATCTAGGGATAAATATGCCTTGTATGGTGAATGAAATTGTGGTAATCCAGATGCTCACACTCATTAGAGAATGTTTGTCGAATTCGTGATGCATGTAACGTGTACAGAATACAGAGTGTCATATTGAAGGAAACAATGTAAATTACATGTCTATTGGGTAGAACTCGCTTGAAGAGAATTTTTCTGCGAAATGTGCCTCATTTTCAAAACTGCCATTAGGAGAACCCTGTGAAATCTGAGAAAATGCTTCTAAGTGACAATATGCCTTGAATGGTGAAAGAAAGTCCGGTAATCCACATGTTAATAACAGTGTAGTAATTATTTTTCAAACCGTGATTCATGTAGCGCTTTTTGAAATGGAATTTCACGGTAATGAAACAATTTAAATTAAAATTCTATTGCGTAGAACCAGCTAGAATAGAATTTTTCGGTGAAAATTGCATGATTATCGAATCTGAAGTTTGGAGAAAGCTTCAAAATGAGAGTAAATATTTCTAGGTATAAATATGCCTTTATGTTGAAAGACAGTTCGGTAATCCACATTTTCACAACATATTAAAGAATCATTTTCTAATCCATGGTGCATGTAACTTGTTTGGAACGTGGAATTTCACGGTGACTGAAATAATGTAAACTACTTCTCTATAGGGTAGAACTCGCTCCAAGAGAATTTTTCTATGAAAACTGCATCATTTTAGAAACTGGCGTTTGGAAAACGCAGCAAAATCTGAGAAAATACTACTAAGTATCAATATTCAATCTATTGTGATGAAAGTTCGGTAATCCACATGCTAAAATATCTGTAGTGAATATTTGTCGAATCCATTATGCATGAAGCATGTTCGGAACACGGAATTTCATGGCCAGGGATTTTATGTAAATTACATTTCTCTTGGTTAGAAATCACTCCAAGAGATTTTTCCTGAGAAATCTGCCTGATTTTCGAAACTGGCATTAGGAAAACACTGCGAACTCAGATGAATAGATTCTCGGTGTACATATGCCTTGTAGGGTGGATGAAAGTTCGGTAATCTGCATGCTAACAACTCTGTAGTGAATATTTGTCGAATCCAAGATACATGAAGCGTGTTTGGGACACAGAATATCACGGTGAGCGAATCTATGTAAAATACATGTCACTTGGGTAGAACTCGCTCCAAGAGCTTTTCCTGCGAATTCTGCCTCATTTTCAAAACTGGCATTAGGAAATACTTTCGAAATATGAGAAAATGCTTCAAAGTGTCAATATGGCTTTTATGGTGGATGAAAGTACGGTAATCCTTATGCTAACAACTCTGTAGTGAATATTTGTCGAATCCGTGATGCATGTAGCTTTTTCGGAACACGGAATTTCACGATGACGGGTTCTATGTAAATTGCATGTCTATTGGGTAGAACTCGCTCCAAGAGGATTTTTCTGCGAAAACTGCATGATTTAATAACTGACATTAACGGAAATCTACTAAATCAGAAAAAACTTTCTATGTATAATTATGCATTGTAAAGTGGATGAAAGTTCGGTAATACACATGTTCACAACTCACTAAAGAATGTTTGTCGAACCCGTGATGCATGTAACGTGTTCAGAACACGGAATGTCACGGTGAGAGAAACTAGGTATATTACATATCTTTTGGTTAGAACTCGCACCAAGAGCATTTTCCTGCCAAATCTGCCTCATTTTCAAACCTGGCATTTAAACTAACCTGTGAAATCTGAGAAAAGTCTTCAAAGTGTCATTAAGCAATCTATGGTCAATGAAAGTGATGTAATCCACTTGCTAACAACTATGTAGTGAATATTTTTGAATCCAAGATGCATGTAGCGTGTTCGGAACACGGAATTTCATGGTGTGCGAATCCATGTAAATTACATGTGTATTGTTTTGAACCCGTTCCAAGAGGATTTTGCCGTGAAATCTGCCTCAGTTTCGAAACTGTCGTTGGAAAGCTCTGTGAAATCAGAGAAAATGCTTCTAAGCATCAATATGCCTTGTATTGTGATGAAAGTCCTGTAATCCACATGCAAACAACTCTGTAGTGTATTTTGTCGAATCCTATCTGCATGTAGAGTGTGCGAAACACGAAATTTCACAGCGGGAGAATCTATGTAATTTACATATCTATTGGGTAGAACACGCTCCAACAGTTTTTTCCTTAGGAAACTGCCTGATTTTTGAAACTGCTATTAGGAAAAAGCTGCAAACTCAGAGTTAATGTTTCTAGGTGTAAATATGCCTTGTATGGTGGATGAAAGTTCTGTAATACACATGTACACAACTCATTAAAAATGTTTCTCAAATCCGTGATGTATGTAGTGTATTCAGAACACGGAATGTCACGTTGATGGAAACTATGTAAATTACATATCTATTGGTGAGAAACCACTCTAGCAGAATTTTACTGTAAAATCTACCTCTGTTTGGAAACTCGTGTTATGAAAACACTGCAAAACATGAGCCAAAGTTTAAGGTGACAATATGTCTTCAATGGTTTATTAAAGATGTGTAATTCACATTCTAACAACTCAGGAGTGAATATTTGTTGAATCCATGGTGCATGTAACTTTTTCAGAACACGGGATGTTACGGTGACGGTATCTATGAAAATGGGATGTCTATTGGATCGAACATGCAGCGACAGAATTTTTCTGCGAAAACTGCCTGATTTTCGTAACTGACGTTAGGAAAAATCTGTGAAATCTAAGTAAATATTTCTAGGTGTAAATATGCCTTGTATTGTGGTTGAAACATCGGTAATCCACATGCTCACGGTCATTAAATAATGTTTGTCGAAGCCGTGCTTAATGTAATGTTTTTGGAACACGGAATGTGTCGGTATGTGAAACTCGGAAAATAACAATTCTACTGGATAGAACTGGCTTGAATTGAATTTTTCTGCCAAAATTTCATGATTTTCAGAAATGGATGTTAGAGAAAACCTGCGAAATCAGAATAACTACATCTAGGGATAAATATGCCTTGTATGGTGAATGAAATTGTGGTAATCCAGATGCTCACACTCATTAGAGAATGTTTGTCGAATTCGTGATGCATGTAACGTGTACGGAATACAGACTGTCATATTGAAGGAAACAATGTAAATTACATGTCTAGTGGGTAGAACTCGCTTGAAGAGAATTTTTCTGCGAAATGTGCCTCATTTTCAAAACTGCCATTAGGAGAACCCTGTGAAATCTGAGAAAATGCTTCTAAGTGTCAATATGCCTTCAATGGTGAATGAAAGTCCGGTAATCCACATGTTAATAACAGTGTAGTAATTATTTTTCAAACCGTGATTCATGTAGCGCTTTTTGAAATGGAATTTCACGGTAATGAAACAATTTAAATTAAAATTCTATTGCGTAGAACTAGCTAGAATAGAATTTTTTGGTGAAAATTGCATGATTATCGAATCTGAAGTTTGGAGAAAGCTTCAAAATGAGAGTAAATACTTCTAGGTGTAAATATGCCTTTATGTTGAAAGACAGTTCGGTAATCCACATTTTCACAACATATTAAAGAATCATTTTCTAATCCGTGGTGCATGTAACTTGTTCGGAACGTGGAATTTCACGGTGACTGAAACAATGTAAACTACTTCTCTATTGTGTAGAACTCGCTCCAAGAGAATTTTTCTGTGAAAACTGCATCATTTTTGAAACTGGCATTTGGAAAATGCAGCAAAATCTGAGAAAATAATTCTAAGTATCAATATTCAATCTATTGTGATGAAAGTTCGGTAATCCACACGCTAACAAATCTGTAGTGAATATTTGTCGAATCCATTATGCATGTAGCATGTTTGGAACACGTAAATTCATGGCCAGGGATTTTATGTAAATTACATTTCTCTTGGTTAGAAATCACTCCAAGAGATTTTTCCTGAGAAATCTGCCTGATTTTCAAAACTGGCATTAGGAAAACACTACGAACTCAGATGAATAGATTCTCGGTGTACATATGCCTTGTAGGGTGGATGAAAGTTCGGTAATCTGCATGCTAACAACTCTGTAGTGAATATTTGTCGAATCCAAGATACATGAAGCGTGTTTGGGACTCAGAATATCACGGAGAGCGAATCTATGTAAAATGCATGTCACTTGGGTAGAACTCGCTCCAAGAGCTTTTCCTGCGAATTCTGCCTCATTTTCAAAACTGGCATTAGGAAAAACTTTTGAAATATGAGAAAATGCTTCAAAGTGTCAATATGGCTTTTATGGTGGATGAAAGTGCGGTAATCCTTATGCTAACAACTCTGTAGTGAATATTTGTAGAATCCGTGATGCATGTAGCTTTTTCGGAACACGGAATTTCACGATGACGGGTTCTATGTAAATTGCATGTCTATTGGGTAGAACTCGCTCCAAGAGGATTTTTCTGCGAAAACTGCATGATTTAATAACTGACATTAGGAGAAATCTACTAAATCAGAAAAAACTTTCTATGTATAAATATGCATTGTAAGCTGGATGAAAGTTCGGTAATACACATGTTCACAACTCATTAAAGAATGTTTGTCGAATCCGTGATGCATGTAACGTGTTCAGAACACAGAATGTCACGGTGAGTGAAACTAGGTATATTACATATCTTTTGGTTAGAACTCGCGCCAAGAGCATTTTCCTGACAAATCTGCCTCATTTTCAAACCTGGCATTTAAACTAACCTGTGAAATCTGAGAAAAGCCTTCAAAGTGTCATTAAGCATTCTATGGTCAATGAAAGTGATGTAATCCACTTGCTAACAACTATGTAGTGAATATTTTTGAATCTGAGATGCATGTAGCATGTTTGGAACATGGAATTTCATGGTGTGCGAATCCATGTAAATTACATGTGTATTGTTTTGAACCCGTTCCAAGAGGATTTTTCTGTGAAATCTGCCTCAGTTTCAAAACTGTCGTTTGGAAAGCTCTGTGACATCGGAGAAAATGCTTCTAAGCATCAATATGCCTTGTATTGTGATAAAAGCCCTGTAATACACATGCAAACAACTCTGCAGTGTATTTTTGTCGAATCCTATCTGCATGTAGCGTGTGCGAAACACGAAATTTCACAGCGGGAGAATCTATGTAATT
Source organism: Camelus dromedarius (assembly GCF_036321535.1). Classification (NCBI taxonomy): domain Eukaryota; kingdom Metazoa; phylum Chordata; class Mammalia; order Artiodactyla; family Camelidae; genus Camelus; species Camelus dromedarius. The sequence continues at coordinate 1,158,031 of NW_026989771.1, read as the reverse complement.
TACATATCTATTGGGTAGAACACGCTCCAAAGGTTTTTTCCTTAGGAAACTGCCTGATTTTTGAAACTGCTATTAGGAAAAAGCTGCAAACTCAGAGTTAATATTTCTAGGTGTAAATATGCCTTGTATGGTGGATGAAAGTTCTGTAATACACATGTACACAACTCATAAAAATGTTTCTCAAATCCGTGATGTATGTAGTGTATTCAGAACACGGAATGTCACGTTGATGGAAACTATGTAAATTACACATCTATTGGTGAGAAACCGCTCCAGGAGCATTTTACTGTAAAATCTACCTCTGTTTTGAAACTGGTGTTATGAAAACACTGCAAAACCTGAGCCAAAATTTAAGGTGAGAATATGTCTTCAATGGTTTATTAAAGATGTGTAATTCACATTCTAACAACTCAGGAGTGAATATTTGTTGAATCCATGTTGCATGTATCTTTTTCGGAACATGGGATGTTACGGTGACGGTATCTATGAAAATGGGATGTCTATTGGATCGAACATGCAGCAAGAGAATTTTTCTGCGAAAACTGCCTGATTATCGTAACTGACGTTAGTAAAAATCTGCGAAATCTAAGTAAATATTTCTAGGTGTAAATATGCCTTGTATTGTGGTTGAAACATCGGTAATCCACATGCTCACGGTCATTAAATAATGTTTGTCGAAGCCGTGATTAATGTAACGTTTTTGGAACACGGAATGTGTCGGTGAGTGAAACTCAGAAAATAACAATTCTACTGGATAGAACTGGCTTGAATTGAATTTTTCTGCCAAAATTTCATGATTTTCGGAAATGGATGTTAGGGAAAACCTGCGAAATCAGAATAACTACATCTAGGGATAAATATGCCTTGTATGGTGAATGAAACTGTGGTAATCCAGATGCTCACACTCATTAGAGAATGTTTGTCGAATTCGTGATGCATGTAACGTGTACGGAATACAGAGTGTCATATTGAAGGAAACAATGTAAATTACATGTCTAGTGGGTAGAACTCGCTTGAAGAGTATTTTTCTGAGAAATGTGCCTCATTTTCAAAACTGCCATTAGGAGAACCCTGTGAAATCTGAGAAAATGCTTCTAAGTGTCAATATGCCTTGAATGGTGAATGAAAGTCCTGTAATCCACATGTTAATAAGAGTGTAGTAATTATTTTTCAAACCGTGATTCATGTAGCGCTTTTTGAAATGGAATTTCACGGTAATGAAACAATTTAAATTAAAATTCTATTGCTTAGAACTGGCTAGAATAGAATTTTTCGGTGAAAATTGCATGATTATCGAATCTGAAGTTTGGAGAAAGCTTCAAAATGAGAGTAAATACTTCTAGGTGTAAATATGCCTTTATGTTGAAAGACAGTTCGGTAATCCACATTTTCACAACATATTAAAGAATCTTTTTCTAATCCGTGGTGCATGTAACTTGTTCGGAATGTGGAATTTCACGGTGACTGAAACAATGTAAACTACTGCTCTAATGGGTAGAACTCGCTCCAAGAGGATTTTTCTGTGAAAACTGCATCATTTTTGAAACTGGCGATTGGAAAACGCAGCAAAATCTGAGAAAATACTTCTAAGTATCAATATTCAATCTATTGTGATGAAAGTTCTGTAATCCATATGCCAACAAATCTGTAGTGAATATTTGTCGAATCCATTATGCATGTAGCATGATCGGAACACGGAATTTCATGGCCAGGGATTTTATGTAAATTACATTTCTCTTGGTTAGAAATCACTCCAAGAGATTTTTCCTGAGAAATCTGCCTGATTTTCGAAACTGGCATTAGGAAAACACTGCGAACTCAGATGAATAGATTCTCGGTGTACATATGCCTTGTAGGGTGGATGAAAGTTCTGTAATCTGCATGCTAACAAATCTGTAGTGAATATTTGTCGAATCCAAGATACATGAAGCGTGTTTGGGACACAGAATATCACGGTGAGCGAATCTATGTAAAATACATGTCACTTGGGTAGAACTCGCTCCAAGAGCTTTTCCTGCGAATTCTGCCTCATTTTCAAAACTGGCATTAGGAAAAACTTTTGAAATATGAGAAAATGCTTCAAAGTGTCAATATGGCTTTTATGGTGGATGAAAGTATGGTAATCCTTATGCTAACAACTCTGTAGTGAATATTTGTCGAATCCGTGATGCATGTAGCTTTTTCGGAACACGGAATTTCACGATGACGGGTTCTATGTAAATTGCATGTCTATTGGGTAGAACTCGCTCCAAGAGGATTTTTCTGCGAAAACTGCATGATTTAAAAACTGACATTAACGGAAATCTAGGAAATCAGAAAAAACTTTCTATGTATAAATATGCATTGTAAGGTGGATGAAAGTTCGGTAATACACATGTTCACAACTCATTAAAGAATGTTTGTCGAATCCGTGATGCATGTAACGTGTTCAGAACACGGAATGTCACGGTGAGTGAAACTAGGTATATTACATATCTTTTGGTTAGAACTCGCACCAAGAGCATTTTCCTGCCAAATCTGCCTCATTTACAAACCTGGCATTTAAACTAACCTGTGAAATCTGAGAAAAGTCTTCAAAGTGTCATTAAGCAATCTATGGTCAATGAAAGTGATGTAATCCACTTGCTAACTACTATGTAGTGAATATTTTTGAATCCTAGATGCATGTAGAGTGTTCGGAACACGGAATTTCATGGTGTGCGAATCAATGTAAATTAAATGTGTATTGTTTTGAACCCGTTCCAAGAGGATTTTGCCGTGAAATCTGCCTCAGTTTCGAAACTGTCGTTGGAAAGCTCTGTGAAATCAGAGAAAATGCTTCTAAGCATCAATATGCCTTGTATTGTGATGAAAGTCCTGTAATCCACATGCAAACAACTCTGTAGTGTATTTTGTCGAATCCTATCTGCACGTAGAGTGTGCGAAACACGAAATTTCACAGCGGGAGAATCTATGTAATTTACATATCTATTGGGTAGAACACGCTCCAACAGTTTTTTCCTTAGGAAACTGCCTGATTTTTGAAACTGCTATTAGGAAAAAGCTGCAAACTCAGAGTTAATGTTTCTAGGTGTAAATATGCCTTGTATGGTGGATGAAAGTTCTGTAATACACATGTACACAACTCATTAAAAATGTTTCTCAAATCCGTGATGTATGTAGTGTATTCAGAACACGGAATGTCACGTTGATGGAAACTATGTAAATTACATATCTATTGGTGAGAAACCACTCTAGCAGAATTTTACTGTAAAATCTACCTCTGTTTGGAAACTCGTGTTATGAAAACACTGCAAAACATGAGCCAAAGTTTAAGGTGACAATATGTCTTCAATGGTTTATTAAAGATGTGTAATTCACATTCTAACAACTCAGGAGTGAATATTTGTTGAATCCATGGTGCATGTAACTTTTTCAGAACACGGGATGTTACGGTGACGGTATCTATGAAAATGGGATGTCTATTGGATCGAACATGCAGCGACAGAATTTTTCTGCGAAAACTGCCTGATTTTCGTAACTGACGTTAGGAAAAATCTGCGAAATCTAAGTAAATATTTCTAGGTGTAAATATGCCTTGTATTGTGGTTGAAACGTCGGTAATCCACATGCTCACGGTCATTAAATAATGTTTGTCGAAGCCGTGCTTAATGTAATGTTTATGGAACACGGAATGTGTCGGTATGTGAAACTCGGAAAATAACAATTCTACTGGATAGAACTGGCTTGAATTGAATTTTTCTGCCAAAATTTCATGATTTTCAGAAATGGATGTTAGAGAAAACCTGCGAAATCAGAATAACTACATCTAGGGATAAATATGCCTTGTATGGTGAATGAAATTGTGGTAATCCAGATGCTCACACTCATTAGAGAATGTTTGTCGAATTCGTGATGCATGTAACGTGTACGGAATACAGACTGTCATATTGAAGGAAACAATGTAAATTACATGTCTAGTGGGTAGAACTCGCTTGAAGAGAATTTTTCTGCGAAATGTGCCTCATTTTCAAAACTGCCATTAGGAGAACCCTGTGAAATCTGAGAAAATGCTTCTAAGTGTCAATATGCCTTCAATGGTGAATGAAAGTCCGGTAATCCACATGTTAATAACAGTGTAGTAATTATTTTTCAAACCGTGATTCATGTAGCGCTTTTTGAAATGGAATTTCACGGTAATGAAACAATTTAAATTAAAATTCTATTGCGTAGAACTAGCTAGAATAGAATTTTTCGGTGAAAATTGCATGATTATCGAATCTGAAGTTTGGAGAAAGCTTCAAAATGAGAGTAAATACTTCTAGGTGTAAATATACCTTTATGTTGAAAGACAGTTCGGTAATCCACATTTTCACAACATATTAAAGAATCATTTTCTAATCCGTGGTGCATGTAACTTGTTCGGAACGTGGAATTTCACGGTGACTGAAACAATGTAAACTACTTCTCTATTGTGTAGAACTCGCTCCAAGAGAATTTTTCTGTGAAAACTGCATCATTTTTGAAACTGGCGTTTGGAAAACGCAGCAAAATCTGAGAAAATAATTCTAAGTATCAATATTCAATCTATTGTGATGAAAGTTCGGTAATCCACACGCTAACAAATCTGTAGTGAATATTTGTCGAATCCATTATGCATGTAGCATGTTTGGAACACGTAAATTCATGGCCAGGGATTTTATGTAAATTACATTTCTCTTGGTTAGAAATCACTCCAAGAGATTTTTCCTGAGAAATCTGCCTGATTTTCAAAACTGGCATTAGGAAAACACTACGAACTCAGATGAATAGATTCTCGGTGTACATATGCCTTGTAGGGTGGATGAAAGTTCGGTAATCTGCATGCTAACAACTCTGTAGTGAATATTTGTCGAATCCAAGATACATGAAGCGTGTTTGGGACTCAGAATATCACGGAGAGCGAATCTATGTAAAATGCATGTCACTTGGGTAGAACTCGCTCCAAGAGCTTTTCCTGCGAATTCTGCCTCATTTTCAAAACTGGCATTAGGAAAAACTTTCGAAATATGAGAAAATGCTTCAAAGTGTCAATATGGCTTTTATGGTGGATGAAAGTGCGGTAATCCTTATGCTAACAACTCTGTAGTGAATATTTGTAGAATCCGTGATGCATGTAGCTTTTTCGGAACACGGAATTTCACGATGACGGGTTCTATGTAAATTGCATGTCTATTGGGTAGAACTCGCTCCAAGAGGATTTTTCTGCGAAAACTGCATGATTTAATAACTGACATTAGGAGAAATCTACTAAATCAGAAAAAACTTTCTATGTATAAATATGCATTGTAAGCTGGATGAAAGTTCGGTAATACACATGTTCACAACTCATTAAAGAATGTTTGTCGAATCCGTGATGCATGTAACGTGTTCAGAACACAGAATGTCACGGTGAGTGAAACTAGGTATATTACATATCTTTTGGTTAGAACTCGCGCCAAGAGCATTTTCCTGACAAATCTGCCTCATTTTCAAACCTGGCATTTAAACTAACCTGTGAAATCTGAGAAAAGCCTTCAAAGTGTCATTAAGCATTCTATGGTCAATGAAAGTGATGTAATCCACTTGCTAACAACTATGTAGTGAATATTTTTGAATCTGAGATGCATGTAGCATGTTCGGAACATGGAATTTCATGGTGTGCGAATCCATGTAAATTACATGTGTATTGTTTTGAACCCGTTCCAAGAGGATTTTTCTGTGAAATCTGCCTCAGTTTCAAAACTGTCGTTTGGAAAGCTCTGTGACATCGGAGAAAATGCTTCTAAGCATCAATATGCCTTGTATTGTGATAAAAGCCCTGTAATACACATGCAAACAACTCTGCAGTGTATTTTTGTCGAATCCTATCTGCATGTAGCGTGTGCGAAACACGAAATTTCACAGCGGGAGAATCTATGTAATTTACATATCTATTGGGTAGAACACGCTCCAAAGGTTTTTTCCTTAGGAAACTGCCTGATTTTTGAAACTGCTATTAGGAAAAAGCTGCAAACTCAGAGTCAATATTTCTAGGTGTAAATATGCCTTGTATGGTGGATGAAAGTTCTGTAATACACATGTACACAACTCATAAAAATGTTTCTCAAATCCGTGATGTATGTAGTGTATTCAGAACACGGAATGTCACGTTGATGGAAACTATGTAAATTACACATCTATTGGTGAGAAACCGCTCCAGGAGCATTTTACTGTAAAATCTACCTCTGTTTTGAAACTGGTGTTATGAAAACACTGCAAAACCTGAGCCAAAATTTAAGGTGAGAATATGTCTTCAATGGTTTATTAAAGATGTGTAATTCACATTCTAACAACTCAGGAGTGAATATTTGTTGAATCCATGGTGCATGTATCTTTTTCGGAACATGGGATGTTACGGTGACGGTATCTATGAAAATGGGATGTCTATTGGATCGAACATGCAGCAAGAGAATTTTTCTGCGAAAACTGCCTGATTATCGTAACTGACGTTAGTAAAAATCTGTGAAATCTAAGTAAATATTTCTAGGTGTAAATATGCCTTGTATTGTGGTTGAAACATCGGTAATCCACATGCTCACGGTCATTAAATAATGTTTGTCGAAGCCGTGATTAATGTAACGTTTTTGGAACACGGAATGTGTCGGTGAGTGAAACTCAGAAAATAACAATTCTACTGGAAAGAACTGGCTTGAATTGAATTTTTCTGCCAAAATTTCATGATTTTCGGAAATGGATGTTAGGGAAAACCTGCGAAATCAGAATAATTACATCTAGGGATAAATATGCCTTGTATGGTGAATGAAACTGTGGTAATCCAGATGCTCACACTCATTAGAGAATGTTTGTCGAATTCGTGATGCATGTAACGTGTACGGAATACAGAGTGTCATATTGAAGGAAACAATGTAAATTACATGTCTAGTGGGTAGAACTCGCTTGAAGAGTATTTTTCTGAGAAATGTGCCTCATTTTCAAAACTGCCATTAGGAGAACCCTGTGAAATCTGAGAAAATGCTTCTAAGTGTCAATATGCCTTGAATGGTGAATGAAAGTCCTGTAATCCACATGTTAATAAGAGTGTAGTAATTATTTTTCAAACCGTGATTCATGTAGCGCTTTTTGAAATGGAATTTCACGGTAATGAAACAATTTAAATTAAAATTCTATTGCTTAGAACTGGCTAGAATAGAATTTTTCGGTGAAAATTGCATGATTATCGAATCTGAAGTTTGGAGAAAGCTTCAAAATGAGAGTAAATATTTCTAGGTGTAAATATGCCTTTATGTTGAAAGACAGTTCGGTAATCCACATTTTCACAACATATTAAAGAATCTTTTTCTAATTAGTGGTGCATGTAACTTGTTCGGAATGTGGAATTTCACGGTGACTGAAACAATGTAAACTACTGCTCTAATGGGTAGAACTCGCTCCAAGAGAATTTTTCTGTGAAAACTGCATCATTTTTGAAACTGGCGATTGGAAAACGCAGCAAAATCTGAGAAAATACTTCTAAGTATCAATATTCAATCTATTGTGATGAAAGTTCTGTAATCCATATGCCAACAAATCTGTAGTGAATATTTGTCGAATCCATTATGCATGTAGCATGATCGGAACACGGAATTTCATGGCCAGGGATTTTATGTAAATTACATTTCTCTTGGTTAGAAATCACTCCAAGAGATTTTTCCTGAGAAATCTGCCTGATTTTCGAAACTGGCATTAGGAAAACACTGCGAACTCAGATGAATAGATTCTCGGTGTACATATGCCTTGTAGGGTGGATGAAAGTTCGGTAATCTGCATGCTAACAACTCTGTAGTGAATATTTGTCGAATCCAAGATACATGAAGCGTGTTTGGGACACAGAATATCACGGTGAGCGAATCTATGTAAAATACATGTCACTTGGGTAGAACTCGCTCCAAGAGCTTTTCCTGCGAATTCTGCCTCATTTTCAAAACTGGCATTAGGAAAAACTTTCGAAATATGAGAAAATGCTTCAAAGTGTCAATATGGCTTTTATGGTGGATGAAAGTACGGTAATCCTTATGCTAACAACTCTGTAGTGAATATTTGTCGAATCCGTGATGCATGTAGCTTTTTCGGAACACGGAATTTCACGATGACGGGTTCTATGTAAATTGCATGTCTATTGGGTAGAACTCGCTCCAAGAGGATTTTTCTGCGAAAACTGCATGATTTAAAAACTGACATTAACGGAAATCTAGGAAATCAGAAAAAACTTTCTATGTATAAATATGCATTGTAAGGTGGATGAAAGTTCGGTAATACACATGTTCACAACTCATTAAAGAATGTTTGTCGAATCCGTGATGCATGTAACGTGTTCAGAACACGGAATGTCACGGTGAGTGAAACTAGGTATATTACATATCTTTTGGTTAGAACTCGCACCAAGAGCATTTTCCTGCCAAATCTGCCTCATTTACAAACCTGGCATTTAAACTAACCTGTGAAATCTGAGAAAAGTCTTCAAAGTGTCATTAAGCAATCTATGGTCAATGAAAGTGATGTAATCCACTTGCTAACTACTATGTAGTGAATATTTTTGAATCCTAGATGCATGTAGAGTGTTCGGAACACGGAATTTCATGGTGTGCGAATCAATGTAAATTAAATGTGTATTGTTTTGAACCCGTTCCAAGAGGATTTTGCCGTGAAATCTGCCTCAGTTTCGAAACTGTCGTTGGAAAGCTCTGTGAAATCAGAGAAAATGCTTCTAAGCATCAATATGCCTTGTATTGTGATGAAAGTCCTGTAATCCACATGCAAACAACTCTGTAGTGTATTTTGTCGAATCCTATCTGCATGTAGAGTGTGCGAAACACGAAATTTCACAGCGGGAGAATCTATGTAATTTACATATCTATTGGGTAGAACACGCTCCAACAGTTTTTTCCTTAGGAAACTGCCTGATTTTTGAAACTGCTATTAGGAAAAAGCTGCAAACTCAGAGTTAATGTTTCTAGGTGTAAATATGCCTTGTATGGTGGATGAAAGTTCTGTAATACACATGTACACAACTCATTAAAAATGTTTCTCAAATCCGTGATGTATGTAGTGTATTCAGAACACGGAATGTCACGTTGATGGAAACTATGTAAATTACATATCTATTGGTGAGAAACCACTCTAGCAGAATTTTACTGTAAAATCTACCTCTGTTTGGAAACTGGTGTTATGAAAACACTGCAAAACATGAGCCAAAGTTTAAGGTGACAATATGTCTTCAATGGTTTATTAAAGATGTGTAATTCACATTCTAACAACTCAGGAGTGAATATTTGTTGAATCCATGGTGCATGTAACTTTTTCATAACACGGGATGTTACGGTGACGGTATCTATGAAAATGGGATGTCTATTGGATCGAACATGCAGCGACAGAATTTTTCTGCGAAAACTGCCTGATTTTCGTAACTGACGTTAGGAAAAATCTGCGAAATCTAAGTAAATATTTCTAGGTGTAAATATGCCTTGTATTGTGGTTGAAACATCGGTAATCCACATGCTCACGGTCATTAAATAATGTTTGTCGAAGCCGTGCTTAATGTAATGTTTTTGGAACACGGAATGTGTCGGTATGTGAAACTCGGAAAATAACAATTCTACTGGATAGAACTGGCTTGAATTGAATTTTTCTGCCAAAATTTCATGATTTTCAGAAATGGATGTTAGAGAAAACCTGCGAAATCAGAATAACTACATCTAGGGATAAATATGCCTTGTATGGTGAATGAAATTGTGGTAATCCAGATGCTCACACTCATTAGAGAATGTTTGTCGAATTCGTGATGCATGTAACGTGTACGGAATACAGACTGTCATATTGAAGGAAACAATGTAAATTACATGTCTAGTGGGTAGAACTCGCTTGAAGAGAATTTTTCTGCGAAATGTGCCTCATTTTCAAAACTGCCATTAGGAGAACCCTGTGAAATCTGAGAAAATGCTTCTAAGTGTCAATATGCCTTCAATGGTGAATGAAAGTCCGGTAATCCACATGTTAATAACAGTGTAGTAATTATTTTTCAAACCGTGATTCATGTAGCGCTTTTTGAAATGGAATTTCATGGTAATGAAACAATTTAAATTAAAATTCTATTGCGTAGAACTAGCTAGAATAGAATTTTTCGGTGAAAATTGCATGATTATCGAATCTGAAGTTTGGAGAAAGCTTCAAAATGAGAGTAAATACTTCTAGGTGTAAATATACCTTTATGTTGAAAGACAGTTCGGTAATCCACATTTTCACAACATATTAAAGAATCATTTTCTAATCCGTGGTGCATGTAACTTGTTCGGAACGTGGAATTTCACGGTGACTGAAACAATGTAAACTACTTCTCTATTGTGTAGAAATCGCTCCAAGAGATTTTTTCTGTGAAAACTGCATCATTTTTGAAACTGGCGTTTGGAAAACGCAGCAAAATCTGAGAAAATACTTCTAAGTATCAATATTCAATCTATTGTGATGAAAGTTCGGTAATCCACACGCTAACAAATCTGTAGTGAATATTTGTCGAATCCATTATGCATGTAGCATGTTTGGAACACGTAAATTCATGGCCAGGGATTTTATGTAAATTACATTTCTCTTGGTTAGAAATCACTCCAAGAGATTTTTCCTGAGAAATCTGCCTGATTTTCAAAACTGGCATTAGGAAAACACTACGAACTCAGATGAATAGATTCTCGGTGTACATATGCCTTGTAGGGTGGATGAAAGTTCGGTAATCTGCATGCTAACAACTCTGTAGTGAATATTTGTCGAATCCAAGATACATGAAGCGTGTTTGGGACTCAGAATATCACGGAGAGCGAATCTATGTAAAATGCATGTCACTTGGGTAGAACTCGCTCCAAGAGCTTTTCCTGCGAATTCTGCCTCATTTTCAAAACTGGCATTAGGAAAAACTTTCGAAATATGAGAAAATGCTTCAAAGTGTCAATATGGCTTTTATGGTGGATGAAAGTGCGGTAATCCTTATGCTAACAACTCTGTAGTGAATATTTGTAGAATCCGTGATGCATGTAGCTTTTTCGGAACACGGAATTTCACGATGACGGGTTCTATGTAAATTGCATGTCTATTGGGTAGAACTCGCTCCAAGAGGATTTTTCTGCGAAAACTGCATGATTTAATAACTGACATTAGGAGAAATCTACTAAATCAGAAAAAACTTTCTATGTATAAATATGCATTGTAAGCTGGATGAAAGTTCGGTAATACACATGTTCACAACTCATTAAAGAATGTTTGTCGAATCCGTGATGCATGTAACGTGTTCAGAACACAGAATGTCACGGTGAGTGAAACTAGGTATATTACATATCTTTTGGTTAGAACTCGCGCCAAGAGCATTTTCCTGACAAATCTGCCTCATTTTCAAACCTGGCATTTAAACTAACCTGTGAAATCTGAGAAAAGCCTTCAAAGTGTCATTAAGCATTCTATGGTCAATGAAAGTGATGTAATCCACTTGCTAACAACTATGTAGTGAATATTTTTGAATCTGAGATGCATGTAGCATGTTCGGAACATGGAATTTCATGGTGTGCGAATCCATGTAAATTACATGTGTATTGTTTTGAACCCGTTCCAAGAGGATTTTTCTGTGAAATCTGCCTCAGTTTCAAAACTGTCGTTTGGAAAGCTCTGTGACATCGGAGAAAATGCTTCTAAGCATCAATATGCCTTGTATTGTGATAAAAGCCCTGTAATACACATGCAAACAACTCTGCAGTGTATTTTTGTCGAATCCTATCTGCATGTAGCGTGTGCGAAACACGAAATTTCACAGCGGGAGAATCTATGTAATTTACATATCTATTGGGTAGAACACGCTCCAAAGTTTTTTTCCTTAGGAAACTGCCTGATTTTTGAAACTGCTATTAGGAAAAAGCTGCAAACTCAGAGTTAATATTTCTAGGTGTAAATATGCCTTGTATGGTGGATGAAAGTTCTGTAATACACATGTACACAACTCATAAAAATGTTTCTCAAATCCGTGATGTATGTAGTGTATTCAGAACACGGAATGTCACGTTGAAGGAAACTATGTAAATTACACATCTATTGGTGAGAAACCGCTCCAGGAGCATTTTACTGTAAAATCTACCTCTGTTTTGAAACTGGTGTTATGAAAACACTGCAAAACCTGAGCCAAAATTTAAGGTGAGAATATGTCTTCAATGGTTTATTAAAGATGTGTAATTCACATTCTAACAACTCAGGAGTGAATATTTGTTGAATCCATGGTGCATGTATCTTTTTCGGAACATGGGATGTTACGGTGACGGTATCTATGAAAATGGGATGTCTATTGGATCGAACATGCAGCAAGAGAATTTTTCTGCGAAAACTGCCTGATTATCGTAACTGACGTTAGTAAAAATCTGCGAAATCTAAGTAAATATTTCTAGGTGTAAATATGCCTTGTATTGTGGTTGAAACATCGGTAATCCACATGCTCACGGTCATTAAATAATGTTTGTCGAAGCCGTGATTAATGTAACGTTTTTGGAACACGGAATGTGTCGGTGAGTGAAACTCAGGAAATAACAATTCTACTGGATAGAACTGGCTTGAATTGAATTTTTCTGCCAAAATTTCATGATTTTTGGAAATGGATGTTAGGGAAAACCTGCGAAATCAGAATAACTACATCTAGGGATAAATATGCCTTGTATGGTGAATGAAACTGTGGTAATCCAGATGCTCACACTCATTAGAGAATGTTTGTCGAATTCATGATGCATGTAACGTGTACGGAATACAGAGTGTCATATTGAAGGAAACAATGTAAATTACATGTCTAGTGGGTAGAACTCGCTTGAAGAGTATTTTTCTGAGAAATGTGCCTCATTTTCAAAACTGCCATTAGGAGAACCCTGTGAAATCTGAGAAAATGCTTCTAAGTGTCAATATGCCTTGAATGGTGAATGAAAGTCCTGTAATCCACATGTTAATAAGAGTGTAGTAATTATTTTTCAAACCGTGATTCATGTAGCGCTTTTTGAAATGGAATTTCACGGTAATGAAACAATTTAAATTAAAATTCTATTGCTTAGAACTGGCTAGAATAGAATTTTTCGGTGAAAATTGCATGATTATCGAATCTGAAGTTTGGAGAAAGCTTCAAAATGAGAGTAAATACTTCTAGGTGTAAATATGCCTTTATGTTGAAAGACAGTTCGGTAATCCACATTTTCACAACATATTAAAGAATCTTTTTCTAATCCGTGGTGCATGTAACTTGTTCGGAATGTGGAATTTCACGGTGACTGAAACAATGTAAACTACTGCTCTAATGGGTAGAACTCGCTCCAAGAGAATTTTTCTGTGAAAACTGCATCATTTTTGAAACTGGCGATTGGAAAACGCAGCAAAATCTGAGAAAATACTTCTAAGTATCAATATTCAATCTATTGTGATGAAAGTTCTGTAATCCATATGCCAACAAATCTGTAGTGAATATTTGTCGAATCCATTATGCATGTAGCATGATCGGAACACGGAATTTCATGGCCAGGGATTTTATGTAAATTACATTTCTCTTGGTTAGAAATCACTCCAAGAGATTTTTCCTGAGAAATCTGCCTGATTTTCGAAACTGGCATTAGGAAAACACTGCGAACTCAGATGAATAGATTCTCGGTGTACATATGCCTTGTAGGGTGGATGAAAGTTCGGTAATCTGCATGCTAACAAATCTGTAGTGAATATTTGTTGAATCCAAGATACATGAAGCGTGTTTGGGACACAGAATATCACGGTGAGCGAATCTATGTAAAATACATGTCACTTGGGTAGAACTCGCTCCAAGAGCTTTTCCTGCGAATTCTGCCTCATTTTCAAAACTGGCATTAGGAAAAACTTTCGAAATATGAGAAAATGCTTCAAAGTGTCAATATGGCTTTTATGGTGGATGAAAGTACGGTAATCCTTATGCTAACAACTCTGTAGTGAATATTTGTCGAATCCGTGATGCATGTAGCTTTTTCGGAACACGGAATTTCACGATGACGGGTTCTATGTAAATTGCATGTCTATTGGGTAGAACTCGCTCCAAGAGGATTTTTCTGCGAAAACTGCATGATTTAAAAACTGACATTAACGGAAATCTAGGAAATCAGAAAAAACTTTCTATGTATAAATATGCATTGTAAGGTGGATGAAAGTTCGGTAATACACATGTTCACAACTCATTAAAGAATGTTTGTCGAATCCGTGATGCATGTAACGTGTTCAGAACACGGAATGTCACGGTGAGTGAAACTAGGTATATTACATATCTTTTGGTAAGAACTCGCACCAAGAGCATTTTCCTGCCAAATCTGCCTCATTTACAAACCTGGCATTTAAACTAACCTGTGAAATCTGAGAAAAGTCTTCAAAGTGTCATTAAGCAATCTATGGTCAATGAAAGTGATGTAATCCACTTGCTAACTACTATGTAGTGAATATTTTTGAATCCTAGATGCATGTAGAGTGTTCGGAACACGGAATTTCATGGTGTGCGAATCAATGTAAATTAAATGTGTATTGTTTTGAACCCGTTCCAAGAGGATTTTGCCGTGAAATCTGCCTCAGTTTCGAAACTGTCGTTGGAAAGCTCTGTGAAATCAGAGAAAATGCTTCTAAGCATCAATATGCCTTGTATTGTGATGAAAGTCCTGTAATCCACATGCAAACAACTCTGTAGTGTATTTTGTCGAATCCTATCTGCATGTAGAGTGTGCGAAACACGAAATTTCACAGCGGGAGAATCTATGTAATTTACATATCTATTCGGTAGAACACGCTCCAACAGTTTTTTCCTTAGGAAACTGCCTGATTTTTGAAACTGCTATTAGGAAAAAGCTGCAAACTCAGAGTTAATGTTTCTAGGTGTAAATATGCTTGTATGGTGGATGAAAGTTCTGTAATACACATGTACACAACTCATTAAAAATGTTTCTCAAATCCGTGATGTATGTAGTGTATTCAGAACACGGAATGTCACGTTGATGGAAACTATGTAAATTACATATCTATTGGTGAGAAACCACTCTAGCAGAATTTTACTGTAAAATCTACCTCTGTTTGGAAACTCGTGTTATGAAAACACTGCAAAACATGAGCCAAAGTTTAAGGTGACAATATGTCTTCAATGGTTTATTAAAGATGTGTAATTCACATTCTAACAACTCAGGAGTGAATATTTGTTGAATCCATGGTGCATGTAACTTTTTCAGAACACGGGATGTTACGGTGACGGTATCTATGAAAATGGGATGTCTATTGGATCGAACATGCAGCGACAGAATTTTTCTGCGAAAACTGCCTGATTTTCGTAACTGACGTTAGGAAAAATCTGTGAAATCTAAGTAAATATTTCTAGGTGTAAATATGCCTTGTATTGTGGTTGAAACATCGGTAATCCACATGCTCACGGTCATTAAATAATGTTTGTCGAAGCCGTGCTTAATGTAATGTTTTTGGAACACGGAATGTGTCGGTATGTGAAACTCGGAAAATAACAATTCTACTGGATAGAACTGGCTTGAATTGAATTTTTCTGCCAAAATTTCATGATTTTCAGAAATGGATGTTAGAGAAAACCTGCGAAATCAGAATAACTACATCTAGGGATAAATATGCCTTGTATGGTGAATGAAATTGTGGTAATCCAGATGCTCACACTCATTAGAGAATGTTTGTCGAATTCGTGATGCATGTAACGTGTACGGAATACAGACTGTCATATTGAAGGAAACAATGTAAATTACATGTCTAGTGGGTAGAACTCGCTTGAAGAGAATTTTTCTGCGAAATGTGCCTCATTTTCAAAACTGCCATTAGGAGAACCCTGTGAAATCTGAGAAAATGCTTCTAAGTGTCAATATGCCTTCAATGGTGAATGAAAGTCCGGTAATCCACCTGTTAATAACAGTGTAGTAATTATTTTTCAAACCGTGATTCATGTAGCGCTTTTTGAAATGGAATTTCACGGTAATGAAACAATTTAAATTAAAATTCTATTGCGTAGAACTAGCTAGAATAGAATTTTTCGGTGAAAATTGCATGATTATCGAATCTGAAGTTTGGAGAAAGCTTCAAAATGAGAGTAAATACTTCTAGGTGTAAATATGCCTTTATGTTGAAAGACAGTTCGGTAATCCACATTTTCACAACATATTAAAGAATCATTTTCTAATCCGTGGTGCATGTAACTTGTTCGGAACGTGGAATTTCACGGTGACGGAAACAATGTAAACTACTTCTCTATTGTGTAGAACTCGCTCCAAGAGAATTTTTCTGTGAAAACTGCATCATTTTTGAAACTGGCGTTTGGAAAACGCAGCAAAATCTGAGAAAATAATTCTAAGTATCAATATTCAATCTATTGTGATGAAAGTTCGGTAATCCACATGCTAACAAATCTGTTGTGAATATTTGTCGAATCCATTATGCATGTAGCATGTTTGGAACACGTAAATTCATGGCCAGGGTTTTTATGTAAATTACATTTCTCTTGGTTAGAAATCACTCCAAGAGATTTTTCCTGAGAAATCTGCCTGATTTTCAAAACTGGCATTAGGAAAACACTGCGAACTCAGATGAATAGATTCTCGGTGTACATATGCCTTGTAGGGTGGATGAAAGTTCGGTAATCTGCATGCTAACAACTCTGTAGTGAATATTTGTCGAATCCAAGATACATGAAGCATGTTTGGGACTCAGAATATCACGGAGAGCGAATCTATGTAAAATGCATGTCACTTGGGTAGAACTCGCTCCAAGAGATTTTCCTGCGAATTCTGCCTCATTTTCAAAACTGGCATTAGGAAAAACTTTCGAAATATGAGAAAATGCTTCAAAGTGTCAATATGGCTTTTATGGTGGATGAAAGTGCGGTAATCATTATGCTAACAACTCTGAAGTGAATATTTGTCGGATCCGTGATGCATGTAGCTTTTTCGGAACACGGAATTTCACGATGACGGGTTCTATGCAAATTGCCTGTCTATTGGGTAGAAGTCGCTCCAAGAGGATTTTTCTGCGACAACTGCATGATTTAATATCTGACATTAGGAGAAATCTACTAAAACAGAAAAAACTTTCTATGTATAAATATGCATTGTAAGGTGGATGAAAGTTCGGTAATACACATGTTCACAACTCATTAAAGAATGTTTGTCGAATCCGTGATGCATGTAATGTGTTCAGAACACAGAATGTCACGGTGAGTGAAACTAGCTATATTACATATCTTTTGGTTAGAACTCGCTCCAAGAGCATTTTCCTGACAAATCTGCCTCATTTTCAAACCTGGCATTTAAACTAACCTGTGAAATCTGAGAAAAGCCTTCAAAGTGTCATTAAGCATTCTATGGTCAATGAAAGTGATGTAATCCACTTGCTAACAACTATGTAGTGAATATTTTTGAATCTGAGATGCATGTAGCATGTTCGGAACATGGAATTTCATGGTGTGCGAATCCATGTAAATTAAAAGTGTATTGTTTTGAACCCGTTCCAAGAGGATTTTTCTGTGAAATCTGCCTCAGTTTCAAATCTGTCATTTGGAAAACTCTGTGACATCGGAGAAAATGCTTCTAAGCATCAATATGCCTTGTATTGAGATAAAAGCCCTGTAATACACATGCAAACAACTCTGCAGTGTATTTTTGTCGAATCCTATCTGCATGTAGCGTGTGCGAAACACGAAATTTCACAGCGGGAGAATCTATGTAATTTACATATCTATTGGGTAGAACACGCTCCAAAGGTTTTTTCCTTAGGAAACTGCCTGATATTTGAAACTGCTATTAGGAAAAAGCTGCAAACTCAGAGTTAATATTTCTAGGTGTAAATATGCCTTGTATGGTGGATGAAAGTTCTGTAATACACATGTACACAACTCATTAAAAATGTTTCTCAAATCCGTGATGTATGTAGTGTATTCAGAACACGGAATGTCACGTTGTTGGAAACTATGTAAATTACACATCTATTGGTGAGAAACCGCTCCAGGAGCATTTTACTGTAAAATCTACCTCTGTTTTGAAACTGGTGTTATGAAAACACTGCAAAACCTGAGCCAAAATTTAAGGTGAGAATATGTCTTCAATGGTTTATTAAAGATGTGTAATTCACATTCTAACAACTCAGGAGTGAATATTTGTTGAATCCATGTTGCATGTATCTTTTTCGGAACATGGGATGTTACGGTGACGGTATCTATGAAAATGGGATGTCTATTGGATCGAACATGCAGCAAGAGAATTTTTCTGCGAAAACTGCCTGATTTTCGTAACTGACGTTAGAAAAATCTGCGAAATCTAAGTAAATATTTCTAGGTGTAAATATGCCTTGTATTGTGGTTGAAACATCGGTAATCCACATGCTCACGGTCATTAAATAATGTTTGTCGAAGCCGTGATTAATGTAACGTTTTTGGAACACGGAATGTGTCGGTGAGTGAAACTCGGAAAATAACAATTCTACTGGATAGAACTGGCTTGAATTGAATTTTTCTGCCAAAATTTCATGATTTTCGGAAATGGATTTTAGGGAAAACCTGCGAAATCAGAATAACTACATCTAGGGATAAATATGCCTTGTATGGTGAATGAAATTATGGTAATCCAGATGCTCACACTCATTAGAGAATGTTTGTCGAATTCATGATGCATGTAACGTGTACAGAATACAGAGTGTCATATTGAAGGAAACAATGTAAATTACAAGTCTAGTGGGTAGAACTCGCTTGAAGAGTATTTTTCTGAGAAATGTGCCTCATTTTCAAAACTGCCATTAGGAGAACCCTGTGAAATCTGAGAAAATGCTTCTAAGTGTCAATATGCCTTGAATGGTGAATGAAAGTCCTGTAATCCACATATTAATAAGAGTGTAGTAATTATTTTTCAAACCGTGATTCATGTAGCGCTTTTTGAAATGGAATTTCTCGGTAATGAAACAATTTAAATTAAAATTCTATTGCTTAGAACTGGCTAGAATAGAATTTTTCGGTGAAAATTGCATGATTATCGAATCTGAAGTTTGGAGAAAGCTTCAAAATGAGAGTAAATACTTCTAGGTGTAAATATGCCTTTATGTTGAAAGACAGTTCGGTAATCCACATTTTCACAACATATTAAAGAATCTTTTTCTAATCCGTGGTGCATGTAACTTGTTCGGAACGTGGAATTTCACGGTGACTGAAACAATGTAAACTACTTCTCTATTGGGTAGAACTCGCTCCAAGAGAATTTTTCTGTGAAAACTGCATCATTTTTGAAACTGGCGTTTGGAAAACGCAGCAAAATCTGAGAAAATACTTCTAAGTATCAATATTCAATCTATTGTGATGAAAGTTCTGTAATCCACATGCCAACAAATCTGTAGTGAATATTTGTCGAATCCATTATGCATGTAGCATGTTCGGAACACGGAATTTCATGGCCAGGGATTTTATGTAAATTACATTTCTCTTGGTTAGAAATCACTCCAAGAGATTTTTCCTGAGAAATCTGCCTGATTTTAGAAACTGGCATTAGGAAAACACTGCGAACTCAGATGAATAGATTCTCGGTGTACATATGCCTTGTAGGGTGGATGAAAGTTCGGTAATCTGCATGCTAACAACTCTGTAGTGAATATTTGTCGAATCCAAGATACATGAAGCGTGTTTGGGACACAGAATATCACGGTGAGCGAATCTATGTAAAATACATGTCACTTGGGTAGAACTCGCTCCAAGAGCTTTTCCTGCGAATTCTGCCTCATTTTCAAAACTGGCATTAGGAAAAACTTTCGAAATATGAGAAAATGCTTCAAAGTGTCAATATGGCTTTTATGGTGGATGAAAGTATGGTAATCCTTATGCTAACAACTCTGTAGTGAATATTTGTCGAATCCGTGATGCATGTAGCTTTTTCGGAACACGGAATTTCACGATGACGGGTTCTATGTAAATTGCATGTCTATTGGGTAGAACTCGCTCCAAGAGGATTTTTCTGCGAAAACTGCATGATTTAAAAACTGACATTAACGGAAATCTAGGAAATCAGAAAAAACTTTCTATGTATAAATATGCATTGTAAGGTGGATGAAAGTTCGGTAATACACATGTTCACAACTCATTAAAGAATGTTTGTCGAATCCGTGATGCATGTAACGTGTTCAGAACACGGAATGTCACGGTGAGTGAAACTAGGTATATTACATATCTTTTGGTTAGAACTTGCACCAAGAGCATTTTCCTGCCAAATCTGCCTCATTTTCAAACCTGGCATTTAAACTAACCTGTGAAATCTGAGAAAAGTCTTCAAAGTGTCATTAAGCAATCTATGGTCAATGAAAGTGATGTAATCCACTTGCTAACAACTCTGTAGTGAATATTTTTGAATCCGAGATGCATGTAGCGTGTTCGGAACACGGAATTTCATGGTGTGCGAATCAATGTAAATTAAATGTGTATTGTTTTGAACCCGTTCCAAGAGGATTTTGCCGTGAAATCTGCCTCAGTTTCGAAACTGTCGTTTGAAAGCTCTGTGAAATCAGAGAAAATGCTTCTAAGCATCAATATGCCTTGTATTGTGATGAAAGTCCTGTAATCCACATGCAAACAACTCTGTAGTGTATTTTGTCGAATCCTATCTGCAGGTAGAGTGTGCGAAACACGAAATTTCACAGCGGGAGAATCTATGTAATTTACATATCTATTGGGTAGAACACGCTCCAACAGTTTTTTCCTTAGGAAACTGCCTGATTTTTGAAACTGCTATTAGGAAAAAGCTGCAAACTCAGAGTTAATGTTTCTAGGTGTAAATATGCCTTGTATGGTGGATGAAAGTTCTGTAATACACATGTACACAACTCATTAAAAATGTTTCTCAAATCCGTGATGTATGTAGTGTATTCAGAACACGGAATGTCACGTTGATGGAAACTATGTAAATTACATATCTATAGGTGAGAAACCACTCTAGCAGCATTTTACTGTAAAATCTAACTCTGTTTGGAATCTGGTGTTATGAAAATGCTGCAAAACCTGAGCCAAACTTTAAGGTGACAATATGTCTTCAATGGTTTATTAAAGATGTGTAATTCACATTCTAACAACTCAGGAGTGAATATTTGTTGAATCCATGGTGCATGTAACTTTTTCGGAACACGGGATGTTACGGTGACGGTATCTATTAAAATGGGATGTCTATTGGATCGAACATGCAGCAACAGAATTTTTCTGCGAAAACTGCCTGATTTTCGTAACTGACGTTAGGAATAATCTGCGAAATCTAAGTAAATATTTCTAGGTGTAAATATGCCTTGTATTGTGGTTGAAACATCGGTAATCCACATGCTCACGGTCATTAAATAATGTTTGTCGAAGCCGTGATTAATGTAACGTATTTAGAACACGGAATGTGTCGGTGAGTGAAACTTGGAAAATAACAATTCCACTGGATAGAACTCGCTTGAATTGAATTTTTCTGCGAAAATTTCATGATTTTCGGAAATGGATGTTAGGGAAAACCTGCGAAATCAGAATAACTACATCTAGGGATAAATATGCCTTGTATGGTGAATGAAACTGTGGTAATCCAGATGCTCACACTCATTAGAGAATGTTTGTCGAATTCATGATGCATGTAACGTGTACGGAATACAGAGTGTCATATTGAAGGAAACAATGTAAATTACATGTCTAGTGGGTAGAACTCGCTTGAAGAGTATTTTTCTGAGAAATGTGCCTCATTTTCAAAACTGCCATTAGGAGAACCCTGTGAAATCTGAGAAAATGCTTCTAAGTGTCAATATGCCTTGAATGGTGAATGAAAGTCCTGTAATCCACATGTTAATAAGAGTGTAGTAATTATTTTTCAAACCGTGATTCATGTAGCGCTTTTTGAAATGGAATTTCACGGTAATGAAACAATTTAAATTAAAATTCTATTGCTTAGAACTGGCTAGAATAGAATTTTTCGGTGAAAATTGCATGATTATCGAATCTGAAGTTTGGAGAAAGCTTCAAAATGAGAGTAAATACTTCTAGGTGTAAATATGCCTTTATGTTGAAAGACAGTTCGGTAATCCACATTTTCACAACATATTAAAGAATCTTTTTCTAATCCGTGGTGCATGTAACTTGTTCGGAATGTGGAATTTCACGGTGACTGAAACAATGTAAACTACTGCTCTAATGGGTAGAACTCGCTCCAAGAGAATTTTTCTGTGAAAACTGCATCATTTTTGAAACTGGCGATTGGAAAACGCAGCAAAATCTGAGAAAATACTTCTAAGTATCAATATTCAATCTATTGTGATGAAAGTTCTGTAATCCATATGCCAACAAATCTGTAGTGAATATTTGTCGAATCCATTATGCATGTAGCATGATCGGAACACGGAATTTCATGGCCAGGGATTTTATGTAAATTACATTTCTCTTGGTTAGAAATCACTCCAAGAGATTTTTCCTGAGAAATCTGCCTGATTTTCGAAACTGGCATTAGGAAAACACTGCGAACTCAGATGAATAGATTCTCGGTGTACATATGCCTTGTAGGGTGGATGAAAGTTCGGTAATCTGCATGCTAACAAATCTGTAGTGAATATTTGTTGAATCCAAGATACATGAAGCGTGTTTGGGACACAGAATATCACGGTGAGCGAATCTATGTAAAATACATGTCACTTGGGTAGAACTCGCTCCAAGAGCTTTTCCTGCGAATTCTGCCTCATTTTCAAAACTGGCATTAGGAAAAACTTTCGAAATATGAGAAAATGCTTCAAAGTGTCAATATGGCTTTTATGGTGGATGAAAGTACGGTAATCCTTATGCTAACAACTCTGTAGTGAATATTTGTCGAATCCGTGATGCATGTAGCTTTTTCGGAACACGGAATTTCACGATGACGGGTTCTATGTAAATTGCATGTCTATTGGGTAGAACTCGCTCCAAGAGGATTTTTCTGCGAAAACTGCATGATTTAAAAACTGACATTAACGGAAATCTAGGAAATCAGAAAAAACTTTCTATGTATAAATATGCATTGTAAGGTGGATGAAAGTTCGGTAATACACATGTTCACAACTCATTAAAGAATGTTTGTCGAATCCGTGATGCATGTAACGTGTTCAGAACACGGAATGTCACGGTGAGTGAAACTAGGTATATTACATATCTTTTGGTAAGAACTCGCACCAAGAGCATTTTCCTGCCAAATCTGCCTCATTTACAAACCTGGCATTTAAACTAACCTGTGAAATCTGAGAAAAGTCTTCAAAGTGTCATTAAGCAATCTATGGTCAATGAAAGTGATGTAATCCACTTGCTAACTACTATGTAGTGAATATTTTTGAATCCTAGATGCATGTAGAGTGTTCGGAACACGGAATTTCATGGTGTGCGAATCAATGTAAATTAAATGTGTATTGTTTTGAACCCGTTCCAAGAGGATTTTGCCGTGAAATCTGCCTCAGTTTCGAAACTGTCGTTGGAAAGCTCTGTGAAATCAGAGAAAATGCTTCTAAGCATCAATATGCCTTGTATTGTGATGAAAGTCCTGTAATCCACATGCAAACAACTCTGTAGTGTATTTTGTCGAATCCTATCTGCATGTAGAGTGTGCGAAACACGAAATTTCACAGCGGGAGAATCTATGTAATTTACATATCTATTCGGTAGAACACGCTCCAACAGTTTTTTCCTTAGGAAACTGCCTGATTTTTGAAACTGCTATTAGGAAAAAGCTGCAAACTCAGAGTTAATGTTTCTAGGTGTAAATATGCTTGTATGGTGGATGAAAGTTCTGTAATACACATGTACACAACTCATTAAAAATGTTTCTCAAATCCGTGATGTATGTAGTGTATTCAGAACACGGAATGTCACGTTGATGGAAACTATGTAAATTACACATCTATTGGTGAGAAACCACTCTAGCAGAATTTTACTGTAAAATCTACCTCTGTTTGGAAACTCGTGTTATGAAAACACTGCAAAACATGAGCCAAAGTTTAAGGTGACAATATGTCTTCAATGGTTTATTAAAGATGTGTAATTCACATTCTAACAACTCAGGAGTGAATATTTGTTGAATCCATGGTGCATGTAACTTTTTCAGAACACGGGATGTTACGGTGACGGTATCTATGAAAATGGGATGTCTATTGGATCGAACATGCAGCGACAGAATTTTTCTGCGAAAACTGCCTGATTTTCGTAACTGACGTTAGGAAAAATCTGTGAAATCTAAGTAAATATTTCTAGGTGTAAATATGCCTTGTATTGTGGTTGAAACATCGGTAATCCACATGCTCACGGTCATTAAATAATGTTTGTCGAAGCCGTGCTTAATGTAATGTTTTTGGAACACGGAATGTGTCGGTATGTGAAACTCGGAAAATAACAATTCTACTGGATAGAACTGGCTTGAATTGAATTTTTCTGCCAAAATTTCATGATTTTCAGAAATGGATGTTAGAGAAAACCTGCGAAATCAGAATAACTACATCTAGGGATAAATATGCCTTGTATGGTGAATGAAATTGTGGTAATCCAGATGCTCACACTCATTAGAGAATGTTTGTCGAATTCGTGATGCATGTAACGTGTACGGAATACAGACTGTCATATTGAAGGAAACAATGTAAATTACATGTCTAGTGGGTAGAACTCGCTTGAAGAGAATTTTTCTGCGAAATGTGCCTCATTTTCAAAACTGCCATTAGGAGAACCCTGTGAAATCTGAGAAAATGCTTCTAAGTGTCAATATGCCTTCAATGGTGAATGAAAGTCCGGTAATCCACCTGTTAATAACAGTGTAGTAATTATTTTTCAAACCGTGATTCATGTAGCGCTTTTTGAAATGGAATTTCACGGTAATGAAACAATTTAAATTAAAATTCTATTGCGTAGAACTAGCTAGAATAGAATTTTTCGGTGAAAATTGCATGATTATCGAATCTGAAGTTTGGAGAAAGCTTCAAAATGAGAGTAAATACTTCTAGGTGTAAATATGCCTTTATGTTGAAAGACAGTTCGGTAATCCACATTTTCACAACATATTAAAGAATCATTTTCTAATCCGTGGTGCATGTAACTTGTTCGGAACGTGGAATTTCACGGTGACGGAAACAATGTAAACTACTTCTCTATTGTGTAGAACTCGCTCCAAGAGAATTTTTCTGTGAAAACTGCATCATTTTTGAAACTGGCGTTTGGAAAACGCAGCAAAATCTGAGAAAATAATTCTAAGTATCAATATTCAATCTATTGTGATGAAAGTTCGGTAATCCACATGCTAACAAATCTGTTGTGAATATTTGTCGAATCCATTATGCATGTAGCATGTTTGGAACACGTAAATTCATGGCCAGGGTTTTTATGTAAATTACATTTCTCTTGGTTAGAAATCACTCCAAGAGATTTTTCCTGAGAAATCTGCCTGATTTTCAAAACTGGCATTAGGAAAACACTGCGAACTCAGATGAATAGATTCTCGGTGTACATATGCCTTGTAGGGTGGATGAAAGTTCGGTAATCTGCATGCTAACAACTCTGTAGTGAATATTTGTCGAATCCAAGATACATGAAGCATGTTTGGGACTCAGAATATCACGGAGAGCGAATCTATGTAAAATGCATGTCACTTGGGTAGAACTCGCTCCAAGAGATTTTCCTGCGAATTCTGCCTCATTTTCAAAACTGGCATTAGGAAAAACTTTCGAAATATGAGAAAATGCTTCAAAGTGTCAATATGGCTTTTATGGTGGATGAAAGTGCGGTAATCATTATGCTAACAACTCTGAAGTGAATATTTGTCGGATCCGTGATGCATGTAGCTTTTTCGGAACACGGAATTTCACGATGACGGGTTCTATGCAAATTGCCTGTCTATTGGGTAGAAGTCGCTCCAAGAGGATTTTTCTGCGACAACTGCATGATTTAATATCTGACATTAGGAGAAATCTACTAAAACAGAAAAAACTTTCTATGTATAAATATGCATTGTAAGGTGGATGAAAGTTCGGTAATACACATGTTCACAACTCATTAAAGAATGTTTGTCGAATCCGTGATGCATGTAATGTGTTCAGAACACAGAATGTCACGGTGAGTGAAACTAGCTATATTACATATCTTTTGGTTAGAACTCGCTCCAAGAGCATTTTCCTGACAAATCTGCCTCATTTTCAAACCTGGCATTTAAACTAACCTGTGAAATCTGAGAAAAGCCTTCAAAGTGTCATTAAGCATTCTATGGTCAATGAAAGTGATGTAATCCACTTGCTAACAACTATGTAGTGAATATTTTTGAATCTGAGATGCATGTAGCATGTTCGGAACATGGAATTTCATGGTGTGCGAATCCATGTAAATTAAAAGTGTATTGTTTTGAACCCGTTCCAAGAGGATTTTTCTGTGAAATCTGCCTCAGTTTCAAATCTGTCATTTGGAAAACTCTGTGACATCGGAGAAAATGCTTCTAAGCATCAATATGCCTTGTATTGAGATAAAAGCCCTGTAATACACATGCAAACAACTCTGCAGTGTATTTTTGTCGAATCCTATCTGCATGTAGCGTGTGCGAAACACGAAATTTCACAGCGGGAGAATCTATGTAATTTACATATCTATTGGGTAGAACACGCTCCAAAGGTTTTTTCCTTAGGAAACTGCCTGATATTTGAAACTGCTATTAGGAAAAAGCTGCAAACTCAGAGTTAATATTTCTAGGTGTAAATATGCCTTGTATGGTGGATGAAAGTTCTGTAATACACATGTACACAACTCATTAAAAATGTTTCTCAAATCCGTGATGTATGTAGTGTATTCAGAACACGGAATGTCACGTTGTTGGAAACTATGTAAATTACACATCTATTGGTGAGAAACCGCTCCAGGAGCATTTTACTGTAAAATCTACCTCTGTTTTGAAACTGGTGTTATGAAAACACTGCAAAACCTGAGCCAAAATTTAAGGTGAGAATATGTCTTCAATGGTTTATTAAAGATGTGTAATTCACATTCTAACAACTCAGGAGTGAATATTTGTTGAATCCATGTTGCATGTATCTTTTTCGGAACATGGGATGTTACGGTGACGGTATCTATGAAAATGGGATGTCTATTGGATCGAACATGCAGCAAGAGAATTTTTCTGCGAAAACTGCCTGATTTTCGTAACTGACGTTAGAAAAATCTGCGAAATCTAAGTAAATATTTCTAGGTGTAAATATGCCTTGTATTGTGGTTGAAACATCGGTAATCCACATGCTCACGGTCATTAAATAATGTTTGTCGAAGCCGTGATTAATGTAACGTTTTTGGAACACGGAATGTGTCGGTGAGTGAAACTCGGAAAATAACAATTCTACTGGATAGAACTGGCTTGAATTGAATTTTTCTGCCAAAATTTCATGATTTTCGGAAATGGATGTTAGGGAAAACCTGCGAAATCAGAATAACTACATCTAGGGATAAATATGCCTTGTATGGTGAATGAAATTATGGTAATCCAGATGCTCACACTCATTAGAGAATGTTTGTCGAATTCATGATGCATGTAACGTGTACAGAATACAGAGTGTCATATTGAAGGAAACAATGTAAATTACAAGTCTAGTGGGTAGAACTCGCTTGAAGAGTATTTTTCTGAGAAATGTGCCTCATTTTCAAAACTGCCATTAGGAGAACCCTGTGAAATCTGAGAAAATGCTTCTAAGTGTCAATATGCCTTGAATGGTGAATGAAAGTCCTGTAATCCACATATTAATAAGAGTGTAGTAATTATTTTTCAAACCGTGATTCATGTAGCGCTTTTTGAAATGGAATTTCTCGGTAATGAAACAATTTAAATTAAAATTCTATTGCTTAGAACTGGCTAGAATAGAATTTTTCGGTGAAAATTGCATGATTATCGAATCTGAAGTTTGGAGAAAGCTTCAAAATGAGAGTAAATACTTCTAGGTGTAAATATGCCTTTATGTTGAAAGACAGTTCGGTAATCCACATTTTCACAACATATTAAAGAATCTTTTTCTAATCCGTGGTGCATGTAACTTGTTCGGAACGTGGAATTTCACGGTGACTGAAACAATGTAAACTACTTCTCTATTGGGTAGAACTCGCTCCAAGAGAATTTTTCTGTGAAAACTGCATCATTTTTGAAACTGGCGTTTGGAAAACGCAGCAAAATCTGAGAAAATACTTCTAAGTATCAATATTCAATCTATTGTGATGAAAGTTCTGTAATCCACATGCCAACAAATCTGTAGTGAATATTTGTCGAATCCATTATGCATGTAGCATGTTCGGAACACGGAATTTCATGGCCAGGGATTTTATGTAAATTACATTTCTCTTGGTTAGAAATCACTCCAAGAGATTTTTCCTGAGAAATCTGCCTGATTTTAGAAACTGGCATTAGGAAAACACTGCGAACTCAGATGAATAGATTCTCGGTGTACATATGCCTTGTAGGGTGGATGAAAGTTCGGTAATCTGCATGCTAACAACTCTGTAGTGAATATTTGTCGAATCCAAGATACATGAAGCGTGTTTGGGACACAGAATATCACGGTGAGCGAATCTATGTAAAATACATGTCACTTGGGTAGAACTCGCTCCAAGAGCTTTTCCTGCGAATTCTGCCTCATTTTCAAAACTGGCATTAGGAAAAACTTTCGAAATATGAGAAAATGCTTCAAAGTGTCAATATGGCTTTTATGGTGGATGAAAGTATGGTAATCCTTATGCTAACAACTCTGTAGTGAATATTTGTCGAATCCGTGATGCATGTAGCTTTTTCGGAACACGGAATTTCACGATGACGGGTTCTATGTAAATTGCATGTCTATTGGGTAGAACTCGCTCCAAGAGGATTTTTCTGCGAAAACTGCATGATTTAAAAACTGACATTAACGGAAATCTAGGAAATCAGAAAAAACTTTCTATGTATAAATATGCATTGTAAGGTGGATGAAAGTTCGGTAATACACATGTTCACAACTCATTAAAGAATGTTTGTCGAATCCGTGATGCATGTAACGTGTTCAGAACACGGAATGTCACGGTGAGTGAAACTAGGTATATTACATATCTTTTGGTTAGAACTTGCACCAAGAGCATTTTCCTGCCAAATCTGCCTCATTTTCAAACCTGGCATTTAAACTAACCTGTGAAATCTGAGAAAAGTCTTCAAAGTGTCATTAAGCAATCTATGGTCAATGAAAGTGATGTAATCCACTTGCTAACAACTCTGTAGTGAATATTTTTGAATCCGAGATGCATGTAGCGTGTTCGGAACACGGAATTTCATGGTGTGCGAATCAATGTAAATTAAATGTGTATTGTTTTGAACCCGTTCCAAGAGGATTTTGCCGTGAAATCTGCCTCAGTTTCGAAACTGTCGTTTGAAAGCTCTGTGAAATCAGAGAAAATGCTTCTAAGCATCAATATGCCTTGTATTGTGATGAAAGTCCTGTAATCCACATGCAAACAACTCTGTAGTGTATTTTGTCGAATCCTATCTGCAGGTAGAGTGTGCGAAACACGAAATTTCACAGCGGGAGAATCTATGTAATTTACATATCTATTGGGTAGAACACGCTCCAACAGTTTTTTCCTTAGGAAACTGCCTGATTTTTGAAACTGCTATTAGGAAAAAGCTGCAAACTCAGAGTTAATGTTTCTAGGTGTAAATATGCCTTGTATGGTGGATGAAAGTTCTGTAATACACATGTACACAACTCATTAAAAATGTTTCTCAAATCTGTGATGTATGTAGTGTATTCAGAACACGGAATGTCACGTTGATGGAAACTATGTAAATTACATATCTATAGGTGAGAAACCACTCTAGCAGCATTTTACTGTAAAATCTAACTCTGTTTGGAATCTGGTGTTATGAAAATGCTGCAAAACCTGAGCCAAACTTTAAGGTGACAATATGTCTTCAATGGTTTATTAAAGATGTGTAATTCACATTCTAACAACTCAGGAGTGAATATTTGTTGAATCCATGGTGCATGTAACTTTTTCGGAACACGGGATGTTACGGTGACGGTATCTATTAAAATGGGATGTCTATTGGATCGAACATGCAGCAACAGAATTTTTCTGCGAAAACTGCCTGATTTTCGTAACTGACGTTAGGAATAATCTGCGAAATCTAAGTAAATATTTCTAGGTGTAAATATGCCTTGTATTGTGGTTGAAACATCGGTAATCCACATGCTCACGGTCATTAAATAATGTTTGTCGAAGCCGTGATTAATGTAACGTATTTAGAACACGGAATGTGTCGGTGAGTGAAACTTGGAAAATAACAATTCCACTGGATAGAACTCGCTTGAATTGAATTTTTCTGCGAAAATTTCATGATTTTCGGAAATGGATGTTAGGGAAAACCTGCGAAATCAGAATAACTACATCTAGGGATAAATATGCCTTGTATGGTGAATGAAATTGTGGTAATCCTGATGCTCACACTCATTAGACAATGTTTGTCGAATTCGTGATGCATGTAACGTGTACGGAATACAGAGTGTCATATTGAAGGAAACAATGTAAATTACATGTCTAGTGGGTAGAACTCGCTTGAAGAGAATTTTTCTGCGAAATGTGCCTCATTTTCAAAACTGCCATTAGGAGAAACCTGTGAAATCTGAGAAAATGCTTCTAAGTGTCAATATGCTTTCAATGGTGAATGAAAGTCCTGTAATCCACATGTTAATAAGGGTGTAGTAATTATTTTTCAAACCGTGATTCATGTAGCGCTTTTTCAAATGGAATTTCACGGTAATGAAACAATTTAAATTAAAATTCTATTGCGTAGAACTAGCTAGAATAGAATTTTTTGGTGAAAATTGCATGATTAACGAATCTGAAGTTTGGAGAAAGCTTCAAAATGAGAGTAAATATTTCTAGGTGTAAATATGCCTTTATGTTTAAAGACAGTTCGGTAATCCACATCTTCACAACATACTAAAGAATCATTTTCTAATCCGTGGTGCATGTAACTTGTTCAGAACGTGGAATTTCACGGCGACTTAAACAATGTAAACTACTTCTCTATTGGGTAGAACTCGCTCCAAGAGAATTTTTCTGTGAAAACTGCATCATTTTTGAAACTGGCGTTTGGAAAACGCAGCAAAATCTGAGAAAATACTACTAAGTATCAATATTCAATCTATTGTGATGAAAGTTCGGTAATCCACATGCTAACAATTCTGTAGTGAATATTTCTCGAATCCATTATGCATGTAGCATGTTCGGAACATGGAATTACATGGCCAGGGATTTTATGTAAATTACATTTCTCTTGGTTAGAAATCACTCCAAGAGATTTTCCCTGAGAAATCTGCCTGATTTTCAAAACTGGCATTAGGAAAACACTGCGAACTCAGATGAATAGATTCTCGGTGTACATATGCCTTGTAGGGTGGATGAAAGATCGGTAATCTGCATGCTAACAACTCTGTAGCGAATATTTGTCGAATCCAAAATACATGAAGCGTGTTTGGGACACAGAATATCACTGTGAGCGAATCTGTATAAAACGCATGTCACTTCGGTAGAACTCGCTCCAAGAGTTTTTCCTGCGGATTCTGCTTCATTTTCAAAACTGTCAATAGGAAAAATTTTCGAAATGTGAGAAAATGCTTCAAAGTGTCAATATGGCTTTTATGGTGGATGAAAGTACGGTAATCCTTATGCTAACAACTCTGTAGTGAACATTTGTCGAATCCGTGATGCATGTAGCTTTTTCGGAACACGGAATTTCACGATGACGGGTTCTATGTAAATTGCATGTCTATTGGGTAGAACTCGCTCCAAGAGGATTTTTCTGCGAAAACTGCATGATTTAAAAACTGACATTAACGGAAATCTAGGAAATCAGAAAAAAATTTCTATGTATAAATATGCATTGTAAGGTGGATGAAAGTTCGGTAATACACATGTTCACAACTCATTAAAGAATGTTTGTCGAATCCGTGATGCATGTAACGTGTTCAGAACACGGAATGTCACGGTGAGTGAAACTAGGTATATTACATATCTTTTGGTTAGAACTCGCACCAAGAGCATTTTCCTGCCAAATCTGCCTCATTTACAAACCTGGCATTTAAACTAACCTGTGAAATCTGAGAAAAGTCTTCAAAGTGCCATTAAGCAATCTATGGACAATGAAAGTGATGTAATCCACTTGCTAACAACTATGTAGTGAATATTTTTGAATCCGAGATGCATGTAGCGTGTTCGGAACACGGAATTTCATGGTGTGCGAATAAATGTAAATTAAATGTGTATTGTTTTGAACCCGTTCCAAGAGAATTTTGCCGTGAAATCTGCCTCAGTTTCGAAACTGTCGTTGGAAAGCTCTGTGAAATCAGAGAAAATGCTTCTAAGCATCAATATGCCTTGTATTGTGATGAAAGTCCTGTAATCCACATGCAAACAACCCTGTAGTGTATTTTGTCGAATCCTATCTGCATGTAGAGTGTGCGAAACACGGAATTTCACAGCGGGAGACTCTATGTAATTTACATATCTATTGGGTAGAACACGCTCCAACAGTTTTTTCCTTAGGAAACTGCCTGATTTTTGAAACTGCTATTAGGAAAAAGCTGCAAACTCAGAGTTAATGTTTCTAGGTGTAAATATGCCTTGTATGGTGGATGAAAGTTCTGTAATACACATGTACACAACTCATTAAAAATGTTTCTCAAATCCGTGTTGTATGTAGTTTATTCAGAACACGGAATGTCACGTTGATGGAAACTATGTAAATTACATATCTATTGGTGAGAGACCGCTCCAGGAGCATTTTACTGTAAAATCTACCTCTGTTTGGAAACTGGTGTTATGAAAACACTGCAAAACCTGAGCAAATGCTTTAAGGTGACAATATGTCTTCAATGGTTTATTAAAGATGTGTAATTCACATTCTAACAACTCAGGAGTGAATATTTGTTGAATCCATGGTGCATGTACCTTTTTCGGAACACGGGATGTTACGGTGACGGTATCTATGAAAATGGGATGTCTATTGGATCGAACATGCAGCAAGAGAATTTTTCTGCGAAAACTGCCTGATTTTCGTAACTGACGTTAGGAAAAATCTGCGAAATCTAAGTAAATATTTCTAGGTGTAAATATGCCTTGTATTGTGGTTGAAACATCGGTAATCAACATGCTCACGGTCATTAAATAATGTTTGTCGAAGCCGTGATTAATGTAAAGTTTTTGGAACACGGAATGTGTCGGTGAGTGAAACTCGGAAAATAACAATTCTACTGGATAGAACTCGCTTGAATTGAATTTTTCTGCGAAAATTTCATGATTTTCGAAACTGGATGTTAGGGAAAACCTGCGAAATCAGAATAACTACATCTAGGGATAAATATGCCTTGTATGGTGAATGAAATTTTGGTAATCCAGATGCTCACACTCATTAGAGAATGTTTGTCGAATTCGTGATGCATGTAACGTGTACGGAATACAGAGTGTCATATTGAAGGAAACAATGTAAATTACATGTCTATTGGGTAGAACTAGCTTGAAGAGAATTTTTCTGTGAAATGTGCCTCATTTTCAAAACAGCCATTAGGAGAACCCTGTGAAATCTGAGAAAATGCTTCTAAGTGTCAATATGCCTTGAATGGTGAATGAAGGTCCGGTAATCCACCTGTTAATAACAGTGTAGTAATTATTTTTCAAACCGTGATTCATGTAGCACTTTTGGAAAACGGAATTTCACCGTAATGGAACAATTTAAATTAAAAATCTATTGCGTAGAACTAGCTAGAATAGAATATTTCGGTGAAAATTGCATGATTATCGAATCTGAAGTTTGGAGAAAGCTTCAAAATGAGAGTAAATATTTCTAGGTGTAAATATGCCTTTATGTTTAAAGACAGTTCGGTAATCCACATTTTCACAACATATTAAAGAATCTATTTCTAAACCGTTGTGCATGTAACTTGTTTGGAACGTGGAATTTCACGGTGACTGAAACAATGTAAACTACTTCTCTATTGGGTAGAACTCGCTCCAAGAGAATTTTTCTGTGAAAACTGCATCATTTTTGAAACTGGCGTTTGGAAAACGCAGCAAAATCTGAGAAAATACTTCTAAGTATCAATATTCAATCTATTGTGATGAAAGTTCGGTAATCCACATGCTAACAAATCTGTAGTGAATATTTGTCGAATCCATTATGCATGTAGCATGTTCGGAACACAGAATTTCATGGCCAGGGGTTTTATGTAAATTACATTTCTCTTGGTTAGAAATCACTCCAAGAGATTTTTCCTGAGAAATCTGCCTGATTTTCGAAACTGGCATTAGGGAAACACTGCGAACTCAGATGAATAGATTCTCGGTGTACATATGCCTTGTAGGGTGGATGAAAGTTCGGTAATCTGCATGCTAACAACTCTGTAGCGAATATTTGTCGAATCCAAGATACATTAACCGTGTTTGGGACACAGAATATCACGGTGAGCAAATCTATGTAAAATGCATGTCACTTGGGATTGAACCCTCTCCAACAGCTTTTTCTTCGTAATCTGCCTCATTTTAAAAACTGGCATTAGGAAAAATTTTCGAAATATGAGAAAATGCTTCAAAGTGTCAATATGGCTTTTATGGTGCATGAAAGTACGGTAATCCTTATGCTAACAACTCTGTAGTGAATATTTGTCGAATCCGTGATGCATGTAGCTTTTTCGGAACACGTAATTTCACGATGATGGATTCTATGTAAATTGCATGTCTATTGGGTAGAACTCGCTCCAAGTGGATTTTTCTGCGAAAACTGCATGATTTAAAAACTGACATTAGGAGAAATCTACTAAATCAGGAAAAACTTTCTATGTATAAATATGCATTGTAAGGTGGATGAAAGTTCGGTAATACACATGTTCACAACTCATAAAGAATGTTTGTCGAATCCGTGATGCATGTAACGTGTTCAGATCACGGAATGTCACGGTGAGTGAAACTAGGTATATTACATATCTTTTGGTTAGAACTCGCTCCAAGAGCATTTTCCTGCCAAATCTGCCTCATTTTCAAACCTGGCATTTAAACTAACCTGTGAAATCTGAGAACAGTCTTCAAAGTGTCATTAAGCAATCTATGGTCAATGAAAGTGATGTAATCCACTTGCTAACAACACTGTAGTGAATATTTTTGAATCCGAGATGCATGTAGCGTGTTCGGAACAAGGAATTTCATGGTGTGCGAATCCATGTAA
The DNA here is from genome assembly GCF_036321535.1 of Camelus dromedarius. Lineage (NCBI taxonomy): Eukaryota > Metazoa > Chordata > Mammalia > Artiodactyla > Camelidae > Camelus > Camelus dromedarius. Next base: position 1,122,743 of record NW_026989771.1, on the reverse strand, counting down.
ATTACATGTCTATTGTTTTGAACCCGTTCCAAGAGGATTTTGCCGTGAAATCTGCCTCAGTTTCGAAACTGTCGTTTGGAAAGCTCTGTGAAATCAGAGAAAATGCTTCTAAGCATCAATATGCCTTGTATTGTGATGAAAGTCCTGTAATCCACATGCAAACATATCTAGTGTATTTTTGTCGAATCCTATCTGCATGTAGAGTGTGCGAAACACGGAATTTCACAGCGGGAGACTCTATGTAATTTACATATCTATTGGGTAGAACATGCTCCAAAAGTTTTTTCCTTAGGAAACTGCCTGATTTTTGAAACTGCTATTAGGAAAAAGCTGCAAACTCAGAGTTAATGTTTCTAGGTGTAAATATGCCTTGTATGGTGGATGAAAGTTCTGTAATACACATGTACACAACTCATTAAAAATGTTTCTCAAATCCGTGTTGTATGTAGTTTATTCAGAACACGGAATGTCACGTTGATGGAAACTATGTAAATTACATATCTATTGGTGAGAGACCGCTCCAGGAGCATTTTACTGTAAAATCTACCTCTGTTTGGAAACTGGTGTTATGAAAACACTGCAAAACCTGAGCAAATGCTTTAAGGTGACAATATGTCTTCAATGGTTTATTAAAGATGTGTAATTCACATTCTAACAACTCAGGAGTGAATATTTGTTGAATCCATGCTGCATGTACCTTTTTCGGAACACGGGATGTTACGGTGACGGTATCTATGAAAATGGGATGTCTATTGGATCGAACATGCAGCAAGAGAATTTTTCTGCGAAAACTGCCTGATTTTCGTAACTGACGTTAGGAAAAATCTGCGAAATCTAAGTAAATATTTCTAGGTGTAAATATGCCTTGTATTGTGGTTGAAACATCGGTAATCCACATGCTCACGGTCATTAAATAATGTTTGTCGAAGCCGTGATTAATGTAAAGTTTTTGGAACACGGAATGTGTCGGTGAGTGAAACTCGGAAAATAACAATTCTACTGGATAGAACTCGCTTGAATTGAATTTTTCTGCGAAAATTTCATGATTTTCGAAACTGGATGTTAGGGAAAACCTGCGAAATCAGAATAACTACATCTAGGGATAAATATGCCTTGTATGGTGAATGAAATTTTGGTAATCCAGATGCTCACACTCATTAGAGAATGTTTGTCGAATTCGTGATGCATGTAACGTGTACGGAATACAGAGTGTCATATTGAAGGAAACAATGTAAATTACATGTCTATTGGGTAGAACTAGCTTGAAGAGAATTTTTCTGTGAAATGTGCCTCATTTTCAAAACAGCCATTAGGAGAACCCTGTGAAATCTGAGAAAATGCTTCTAAGTGTCAATATGCCTTGAATGGTGAATGAAGGTCCGGTAATCCACCTGTTAATAACAGTGTAGTAATTATTTTTCAAACCGTGATTCATGTAGCACTTTTGGAAAACGGAATTTCACCGTAATGGAACAATTTAAATTAAAAATCTATTGCGTAGAACTAGCTAGAATAGAATATTTCGGTGAAAATTGCATGATTATCGAATCTGAAGTTTGGAGAAAGCTTCAAAATGAGAGTAAATATTTCTAGGTGTAAATATGCCTTTATGTTTAAAGACAGTTCGGTAATCCACATTTTCACAACATATTAAAGAATCTATTTCTAAACCGTTGTGCATGTAACTTGTTTGGAACGTGGAATTTCACGGTGACTGAAACAATGTAAACTACTTCTCTATTGGGTAGAACTCGCTCCAAGAGAATTTTTCTGTGAAAACTGCATCATTTTTGAAACTGGCGTTTGGAAAACGCAGCAAAATCTGAGAAAATACTTCTAAGTATCAATATTCAATCTATTGTGATGAAAGTTCGGTAATCCACATGCTAACAAATCTGTGGTGAATATTTGTCGAATCCATTATGCATGTAGCATGTTCGGAACACAGAATTTCATGGCCAGGGGTTTTATGTAAATTACATTTCTCTTGGTTAGAAATCACTCCAAGAGATTTTTCCTGAGAAATCTGCCTGATTTTCGAAACTGGCATTAGGGAAACACTGCGAACTCAGATGAATAGATTCTCGGTGTACATATGCCTTGTAGGGTGGATGAAAGTTCGGTAATCTGCATGCTAACAACTCTGTAGCGAATATTTGTCGAATCCAAGATACATTAACCGTGTTTGGGACACAGAATATCACGGTGAGCAAATCTATGTAAAATGCATGTCACTTGGGATTGAACCCTCTCCAACAGCTTTTTCTTCGTAATCGGCCTCATTTTAAAAACTGGCATTAGGAAAAATTTTCGAAATATGAGAAAATGCTTCAAAGTGTCAATATGGCTTTTATGGTGCATGAAAGTACGGTAATCCTTATGCTAACAACTCTGTAGTGAATATTTGTCGAATCCGTGATGCATGTAGCTTTTTCGGAACACGTAATTTCACGATGATGGATTCTATGTAAATTGCATGTCTATTGGGTAGAACTCGCTCCAAGTGGATTTTTCTGCGAAAACTGCATGATTTAAAAACTGACATTAGGAGAAATCTACTAAATCAGGAAAAACTTTCTATGTATAAATATGCATTGTAAGGTGGATGAAAGTTCGGTAATACACATGTTCACAACTCATAAAGAATGTTTGTCGAATCCGTGATGCATGTAACGTGTTCAGATCACGGAATGTCACGGTGAGTGAAACTAGGTATATTACATATCTTTTGGTTAGAACTCGCTCCAAGAGCATTTTCCTGCCAAATCTGCCTCATTTTCAAACCTGGCATTTAAACTAACCTGTGAAATCTGAGGACAGTCTTCAAAGTGTCATTAAGCAATCTATGGTCAATGAAAGTGATGTAATCCACTTGCTAACAACACTGTAGTGAATATTTTTGAATCCGAGATGCATGTAGCGTGTTCGGAACAAGGAATTTCATGGTGTGCGAATCCATGTAAATTACATGTCTATTGTTTTGAACCCGTTCCAAGAGGATTTTGCCGTGAAATCTGCCTCAGTTTCGAAACTGTCGTTTGGAAAGCTCTGTGAAATCAGAGAAAATGCTTCTAAGCATCAATATGCCTTGTATTGTGATGAAAGTCCTGTAATCCACATGCAAACATATCTAGTGTATTTTTGTCGAATCCTATCTGCATGTAGAGTGTGCGAAACACGGAATTTCACAGCGGGAGACTCTATGTAATTTACATATCTATTGGGTAGAACATGCTCCAAAAGTTTTTTCCTTAGGAAACTGCCTGATTTTTGAAACTGCTATTAGGAAAAAGCTGCAAACTCAGAGTTAATGTTTCTAGGTGTAAATATGCCTTGTATGGTGGATGAAAGTTCTGTAATACACATGTACACAACTCATTAAAAATGTTTCTCAAATCCGTGATGTATGTAATGTATTCAGAACACGGAATGTCACGTTGATGGAAACTATCTAAATTAAATATCTATTGGTGAGAAACCGCTCCAGGAGCATTTTACTGTAAAATCTACCTCTGTTTGGAAACTGGTGTTATGAAAACACTGCAAAACCTGAGCCAAAGTTTAAGGTGACAATATGTCTTCAATGGTTTATTAAAGATGTGTAATTCACATTCTAACAACTCAGGAGTGAATATTTGTTGAATCCATGCTGCATGTACCTTTTTCGGAACACGGGATGTTACGGTGACGGTATCTATGAAAATGGGATGTCTATTGGATCGAACATGCAGCAACAGAATTTTTCTGCGAAAACTGCCTGATTTTCGTAAATGACGTTAGGAAAAATCTGCGAAATCTAAGTAAATATTTCTAGGTGTAAATATGCCTTGTATTGTGGTTGAAACATCGGTAATCCACATGCTCACGGTCATTAAATAATGTTTGTCGAAGCCGTGATTAATGTAAAGTTTTTGGAACACGGAATGTGTCGGTGAGTGAAACTCGGAAAATAACAATTCTACTGGATAGAACTCGCTTGAATTGAATTTTTCTGCGAAAATTTCATGATTTTCGAAACTGGATGTTAGGGAAAACCTGCGAAATCAGAATAACTACATCTAGGGATAAATATGCCTTGTATGGTGAATGAAATTTTGGTAATCCAGATGCTCACACTCATTAGAGAATGTTTGTCGAATTCGTGATGCATGTAACGTGTACGGAATACAGAGTGTCATATTGAAGGAAACAATGTAAATTACATGTCTATTGGGTAGAACTAGCTTGAAGAGAATTTTTCTGCGAAATGTGCCTCATTTTCAAAACTGCCATTAGGAGAACCCTGTGAAATCTGAGAAAATGCTTCTAAGTGTCAATATGCCTTGAATGGTGAATGAAGGTCCGGTAATCCACCTGTTAATAACAGTGTAGTAATTATTTTTCAAACCGTGATTCATGTAGCACTTTTGGAAAACGGAATTTCACCGTAATGGAACAATTTAAATTAAAAATCTATTGCGTAGAACTAGCTAGAATAGAATATTTCTGCGAAAATTGCATGATTATCGAATCTGAAGTTTGGAGAAAGCTTCAAAATGAGAGTAAATATTTCTAGGTGTAAATATGCCTTTATGTTTAAAGACAGTTCGGTAATCCACATTTTCACAACATATTAAAGAATCTATTTCTAAACCGTTGTGCATGTAACTTGTTTGGAACGTGGAATTTCACGGTGACTGAAACAATGTAAACTACTTCTCTATTGGGTAGAACTCGCTCCAAGAGAATTTTTCTGTGAAAACTGCATCATTTTTGAAACTGGCGTTTGGAAAACGCAGCAAAATCTGAGAAAATACTTCTAAGTATCAATATTCAATCTATTGTGATGAAAGTTCGGTAATCCACATGCTAACAAATCTGTAGTGAATATTTGTCGAATCCATTATGCATGTAGCATGTTCGGAACACGGAATTTCATGGCCAGGGTTTTTATGTAAATTACATTTCTCTTGGTTAGAAATCACTCCAAGAGATTTTTCCTGAGAAATCTGCCTGATTTTCGAAACTGGCATTAGGGAAAAACTGCGAACTCAGATGAATAGATTCTCGGTGTACATATGCCTTGTAGGGTGGATGAAAGTTCGGTAATCTGCATGCTAACAACTCTGTAGTGAATATTTGTCGAATCCAAGATACATGAATCGTGTTTGGGACACAGAATATCACGGTGAGCGAATCTATGTAAAATGCATGTCACTTGGGTAGAACTCGCTCCAAGAGCTTTTCCTGCGAATTCTGCCTCATTTTCAAAACTGGCATTAGGAAAAACTTTCAAAATATGAGAAAATGCTTCAAAGAGTCAATATGGCTTTTATGGTGGATGAAAGTACGGTAATCCTTATGCTAACAACTCTGTAGTGAATATTTGTCGAATCCGTGATGCATGTAGATTTTTCGGAACACGGAATTTCACGATGACGGGTTCTATGTAAATTGCATGTCTATTGGGTAGAACTCGCTCCAAGAGGAATTTTCTGCGAAAACTGCATGATTTAAAAACTGACATTATGAGAAATCTACTAAATAAGGAAAAAATTTCTATGTATAAATATGCATTGTAAGGTGGATGAAAGTTCGGTAATACACATGTTCACAACTCATAAAGAATGTTTGTCGAATCCGTGATGCATTTAACGTGTTCAGAACACGGAATGTCACGGTGAGTGAAACTAGGTATAGTACATATCTTTTGGTTAGAAGTCGCTCCAAGAGAATTTTCCTGCCAAATCTGCCTCATTTTCAAACCTGGCATTTAAACTAACCTGTGAAATCTGAGAACAGTCTTCAAAGTGTCATTAAGCAATCTATGGTCAATGAAAGTGATGTAATCCACTTGCTAACAACTTTGTAGTGAATATTTTTGAATCCGAAATGCATGTAGCGTGTTCGGAACACGGAATTTCATGGTGTGCGAATCCATGTACATTACATGTCTATTGTTTTGAACCCGTTCCAAGAGGATTTTGCCGTGAAATCTGCCTCAGTTTCGAAACTGTCTTTTGGAAAGCTCTGTGAAATCAGAGAAAATGCTTCTAAGCATCAATATGCCTTGTATTGTGATGAAAGTCCTGTAATCCACATGCAAACATATCTAGTGTATTTTTGTCGAATCCTATCTGCATGTAGAGTGTGCGAAACACGGAATTTCACAGCGGGAGACTCTATGTAATTTACATATCTATTGGGTAGAACATGCTCCAAAAGTTTTTTCCTTAGGAAACTGCCTGATTTTTGAAACTGCTATTAGGAAAAAGCTGCAAACTCAGAGTTAATTTTTCTAGGTGTAAATATGCCTTGTATGGTGGATGAAAGTTCTGTAATACACATGTACACAACTCATTAAAAATGTTTCTCAAATCCGTGTTGTATGTAGTTTATTCAGAACACGGAATGTCACGTTGATGGAAACTATGTAAATTACATATCTATTGGTGAGAGACCGCTCCAGGAGCATTTTACTGTAAAATCTACCTCTGTTTTGAAACTGGTGTTATGAAAACACTGCAAAACCTGAGCCAAAATTTAAGGTGACAATATGTCTTCAATGGTTTATTAAAGATGTGTAATTCACATTCTAACAACTCAGGAGTGAATATTTGTTGAATCCATGGTGCATGTACCTTTTTCGGAACACGGGATGTTACGGTGACGGTATCTATGAAAATGGGATGTCTATTGGATCGAACATGCAGCAAGAGAATTTTTCTGCGAAAACTGCCTGATTTTCGTAACTGACGTTAGGAAAAATCTGCGAAATCTAAGTAAATATTTCTAGGTGTAAATATGCCTTGTATTGTTTTTGAAACATCGGTAATCCACATGCTCACGGTCATTAAATAATGTTTGTCGAAGCCGTGATTAATGTAAAGTTTTTGGAACACGGAATGTGTCAGTGAGTGAAACTCAGAAAATAACAATTCTACTGGATAGAACTCGCTTGAATTGAATTTTTCTGCGAAAATTTCATGATTTTCGAAACTGGATGTTAGGGAAAACCTGCGAAATCAGAATAACTACATCTAGGGATAAATATGCCTTGTATGGTGAATGAAATTTTGGTAATCCAGATGCTCACACTCATTAGAGAATGTTTGTCGAATTCGTGATGCATGTAACGTGTACGGAATACAGAGTGTCATATTGAAGGAAACAATGTAAATTACATGTCTATTGGGTAGAACTAGCTTGAAGAGAATTTTTCTGCGAAATGTGCCTCATTTTCAAAACTGCCATTAGGAGAACCCTGTGAAATCTGAGAAAATGCTTCTAAGTGTCAATATGCCTTGAATGGTGAATGAAGGTCCGGTAATCCACCTGTTAATAACAGTGTAGTAATTATTTTTCAAACCGTGATTCATGTAGCACTTTTGGAAAACGGAATTTCACCGTAATGGAACAATTTAAATTAAAATTCTATTGCGTAGAACTAGCTAGAATAGAATATTTCGGTGAAAATTGCATGATTATCGAATCTGAAGTTTGGAGAAAGCTTCAAAATGAGAGTAAATATTTCTAGGTGTAAATATGCCTTTATGTTTAAAGACAGTTCGGTAATCCACATTTTCACAACATATTAAAGAATCTATTTCTAAACCGTTGTGCATGTAACTTGTTTGGAACGTGGAATTTCACGGTGACTGAAACAATGTAAACTACTTCTCTATTGGGTAGAACTCGCTCCAAGAGAATTTTTCGTGAAAACTGCATCATTTTTGAAACTGGCGTTTGGAAAACGCAGCAAAATCTGAGAAAATACTTCTAAGTATCAATATTCAATCTATTGTGATGAAAGTTCGGTAATCCACATGCTAACAAATCTGTAGTGAATATTTGTCGAATCCATTATGCATGTAGCATGTTCGGAACACGGAATTTCATGGCCAGGGGTTTTATGTAAATTACATTTCTCTTGGTTAGAAATCACTCCAAGAGATTTTTCCTGAGAAATCTGCCTGATTTTCGAAACTGGCATTAGGGAAACACTGCGAACTCAGATGAATAGATTCTCGGTGTACATATGCCTTGTAGGGTGGATGAAAGTTCGGTAATCTGCATGCTAACAACTCTGTAGCGAATATTTGTCGAATCCAAGATACATTAATCGTGTTTGGGACACAGAATATCACGGTGAGCAAATCTATGTAAAACGCATGTCACTTGGGATTGAACCCTCTCCAACAGCTTTTTCTTCGTAATCTGCCTCATTTTAAAAACTGGCATTAGGATAAATTTTCGAAATATGAGAAAATGCTTCAAAGTGTCAATATGGCTTTTATGGTGCATGAAAGTACGGTAATCCTTATGCTAACAACTCTGTAGTGAATATTTGTCGAATCCGTGATGCATGTAGCTTTTTCGGAACACGTAATTTCACGATGACGGATTCTATGTAAATTGCATGTCTATTGGGTAGAACTCGCTCCAAGTGGATTTTTCTGCGAAAACTGCATGATTTAAAAACTGACATTAGGAGAAATCTACTAAATCAGGAAAAACTTTCTATGTATAAATATGCATTGTAAGGTGGATGAAAGTTCGGTAATACACATGTTCACAACTCATAAAGAATGTTTGTCGAATCCGTGATGCATGTAACGTGTTCAGATCACGGAATGTCACGGTGAGTGAAACTAGGTATATTACATATCTTTTGGTTAGAACTCGCTCCAAGAGCATTTTCCTGCCAAATCTGCCTCATTTTCAAACCTGGCATTTAAACTAACCTGTGAAATCTGAGAACAGTCTTCAAAGTGTCATTAAGCAATCTATGGTCAATGAAAGTGATGTATTCCACTTGCTAACAACACTGTAGTGAATATTTTTGAATCCAAGATGCATGTAGCGTGTTCGGAACACGGAATTTCATGGTGTGCGAATCCATGTAAATTAAATGTCTATTGTTTTGAACCCGTTCCAAGAGGATTTTGCCGTGAAATCTGCCTTAGTTTTGAAACTGTTGTTTGGAAAGCTCTGTGAAATCAGAGAAAATGCTTCTAAGCATCAATATGCCTTGTATTGTGATGAAAGTCCTGTAATCCACATGCAAACAACTCTGTAGTGTATTTTTGTCGAATCCTATCTGCATGTAGAGTGTGCGAAACACGGAATTTCACAGCGGGAGAATCTATGTAATTTACATATCTATTGGGTAGAACACGCTCCAACAGTTTTTTCCTTAGGAAACTGCCTGAATTTCGAAACTGCTATTAGGAAAAAGCTGCAAACTCAGAGTTAATGTTTCTAGGTGTAAATATGCCTTGTATGGTGGATGAAAGTTCTGTAATACACATGTACACAACTCATTAAAAATGTTTCTCAAATCCGTGATGTATGTAATGTATTCAGAACACGGAATGTCACGTTGATGGAAACTATCTAAATTAAATATCTATTGGTGAGAAACCGCTCCAGGAGCATTTTAGTGTAAAATCTACCTCTGTTTGGAAACTGGTGTTATGAAAACACTGCAAAACCTGAGCCAAAGTTTAAGGTGACAATATGTCTTCAATGGTTTATTAAAGATGTGTAATTCACATTCTAACAACTCAGGAGTGAATATTTGTTGAATCCATGCTGCATGTACCTTTTTCGGAACACGGGATGTTACGGTGACGGTATCTATGAAAATGGGATGTCTATTGGATCGAACATGCAGCAACAGAATTTTTCTGCGAAAACTGCCTGATTTTCGTAACTGACGTTAGGAAAAATCTGCGAAATCTAAGTAAATATTTCTAGGTGTAAATATGCCTTGTATTGTGGTTGAAACATCGGTAATCCACATGCTCACGGTCATTAAATAATGTTTGTCGAAGCCGTGATTAATGTAAAGTTTTTGGAACACGGAATGTGTCGGTGAGTGAAACTCGGAAAATAACAATTCTACTGGATAGAACTCGCTTGAATTGAATTTTTCTGCGAAAATTTCATGATTTTCGAAACTGGATGTTAGGGAAAACCTGCGAAATCAGAATAACTACATCTAGGGATAAATATGCCTTGTATGGTGAATGAAATTTTGGTAATCCAGATGCTCACACTCATTAGAGAATGTTTGTCGAATTCGTGATGCATGTAACGTGTACGGAATACAGAGTGTCATATTGAAGGAAACAATGTAAATTACATGTCTATTGGGTAGAACTAGCTTGAAGAGAATTTTTCTGCGAAATGTGCCTCATTTTCAAAACTGCCATTAGGAGAACCCTGTGAAATCTGAGAAAATGCTTCTAAGTGTCAATATGCCTTGAATGGTAAATGAAGGTCCGGTAATCCACCTGTTAATAACAGTGTAGTAATTATTTTTCAAACCGTGATTCATTTAGCACTTTTGGAAAACGGAATTTCACCGTAATGGAACAATTTAAATTAAAATTCTATTGCGTAGAACTAGCTAGAATAGAATATTTCGGTGAAAATTGCATGATTATCGAATCTGAAGTTTGGAGAAAGCTTCAAAATGAGAGTAAATATTTCTAGGTGTAAATATGCCTTTATGTTGAAAGACAGTTCGGTAATCCATGTTTTTACAACATATTAAAAATCTTTTTCTAATACTTGGTGCATGTAACTTGTTCGGAACGTGGAATTTCATGGTGACTGAAACAATGTAAACTACTTCTCTATTGGGTAGAACTCGCTCCAAGAGAATTTTTCTGTGAAAACTGCATCATTTTTGAAACTGGCGTTTGGAAAACGCAGCAAAATCTGAGAAAATACTTCTAAGTATCAATATTCAATCTATTGTGATGAAAGTTCGGTAATCCACATGCTAACAAATCTGTAGTGAATATTTGTCGAATCCATTATGCATGTAGCATGTTCGGAACACGGAATTTCATGGCCAGGGATTTTATGTAAATTACATTTCTCTTGGTTAGAAATCACTCCAAGAGATTTTTCCTGAGAAATCTGCCTGATTTTCGAAACTGGCATTAGGGAAACACTGCGAACTCAGATGAATAGATTCTCGGTGTACATATGCCTTGTAGGGTGGATGAAAGTTCGGTAATCTGCATGCTAACAACTCTGTAGTGAATATTTGTCGAATCCAAGATACATGAATCGTGTTTGGGACACAGAATATCACGGTGAGCGAATCTATGTAAAATGCATGTCACTTGGGTAGAACTCGCTCCAAGAGCTTTTCCTGCGAATTCTGCCTCATTTTCAAAACTGGCATTAGGAAAAACTTTCAAAATATGAGAAAATGCTTCAAAGAGTCAATATGGCTTTTATGGTGGATGAAAGTACGGTAATCCTTATGCTAACAACTCTGTAGTGAATATTTGTCGAATCCGTGATGCATGTAGATTTTTCGGAACACGGAATTTCACGATGACGGGTTCTATGTAAATTGCATGTCTATTGGGTAGAACTCGCTCCAAGAGGAATTTTCTGCGAAAACTGCATGATTTAAAAACTGACATTATGAGAAATCTACTAAATAAGGAAAAAATTTCTATGTATAAATATGCATTGTAAGGTGGATGAAAGTTCGGTAATACACATGTTCACAACTCATAAAGAATGTTTGTCGAATCCGTGATGCATTTAACGTGTTCAGAACACGGAATGTCACGGTGAGTGAAACTAGGTATAGTACATATCTTTTGGTTAGAACTCGCTCCAAGAGAATTTTCCTGCCAAATCTGCCTCATTTTAAAACCTGGCATTTAAACTAACCTGTGAAATCTGAGAACAGTCTTCAAAGTGTCATTAAGCAATCTATGGTCAATGAAAGTGATGTAATCCACTTGCTAACAACTTTGTAGTGAATATTTTTGAATCCGAAATGCATGTAGCGTGTTCGGAACACGGAATTTCATGGTGTGCGAATCCATGTACATTACATGTCTATTGTTTTGAACCCAATCCAAGAGGATTTTGCCGTGAAATCTGCCTCAGTTTTGAAACTGTCGTTTGGAAAGCTCTCTGAAATCAGAGAAAATGTTTCTAAGCATCAATATGCCTTGTATTGTGATGAAAGTCCTGTAATCCACATGCAAACAACTCTGTAGTGTATTTTTGTCGAATCCTATCTGCATGTAGAGTGTGCGAAACACGGAATTTCACAGCGGGAGAAACTATGTAATATAAATATCTATTGGTTAGAACACGCTCCAACAGATTTTTCCTTTGGAAACTGCCTGATTTTTGAAACTGCTATTAGGAAAAAGCTGCAAACTCAAAGTTAATGTTTCTAGGTGTAAATATGCCTTGTATGGTGGATGAAAGTTCTGTAATACACATGTACACAACTCATTAAAAATGTTTCTCAAATCCGTGATGTATGTAGTGTATTCAGAACACGGAATGTCACGTTGATGGAAACTATGTAAATTACATATCTATTGGTGAGAAACCACTCTAGGAGCATTTTACTGTAAAATCTACCTCTGTTTGGAAACTGGTGTTATGAAAAAACTGCAAAACCTGAGCCAAAGTTTAAGGTGACAATATGTCTTCAATGGTTTTTTAAAGATGTGTAATTCACATTCTAACAACTCAGGAGTGAATATTTGTTGAATCCATGGTGCATGTACCTTTTTCGGAACACGGGATGTTACGGTGACGGTATCTATGAAAATGGGATGTCTATTGGATCGAACATGCAGCAAGAGAATTTTTCTGCGAAAACTGCCTGAATTTCGTAACTGACGTTAGGAAAAATCTGCGAAATCTAAGTAAATATTTCTAGGTGTAAATATGCCTTGTATTGTGGTTGAAACATCGGTAATCCACATGCTCACGGTCATTAAATAATGTTTGTCGAAGCCGTGATTAATGTAACGTTTTTCGAACACCGAATGTGTCGGTGAGTGAAACTTGGAAAATAACAATTCTACTGGATAGAACTCGCTTGAATTGAATTTTTCTGCGAAAATTTCATGATTTTCGAAACTGGATGTTAGGGAAAACCTGCGAAATCAGAATAACTACATCTAGGGATAAATATGCCTTGTATGGTGAATGAAATTGTGGTAATCCAGATGCTCACACTCATTAGAGAATGTTTGTCGAATTCGTGATGCATGTAACGTGTACGGAATACAGAGTGTCATATTGAAGGAAACAATGTAAATTACATGTCTATTGGGTAGAACACGCTTGAAGAGAATTTTTCTGCGAAATGTGCCTCATTTTCAAAACTGCCATTAGGAGAACCATGTGAAATCAGAGAAAATGCTTCTAAGTGTCAATATGCCTTGAATGGTGAATGAAGGTCCGGTAATCCACCTGTTAATAACAGTGTAGTAATTATTTTTCAAACCGTGATTCATGTAGCGCTTTTTGAAATGGAATTTCACCGTAATGAAACAATTTAAATTAAAATTCTATTGCGTAGAACTAGCTAGAATAGAATTTTTCGGTGAAAATTGCATGATTAACGAATCTGAAGTTTGGAGAAAGCTTCAAAATGATAGTAAATATTTCTAGGTGTAAATATGCCTTTATGTTGAAAGACAGTACGGTAATCCACATTTTCACAACATATTAAAAAATCTTTTTCTAATCAGTGGTGCATGTAACTTGTTCGGAACGTGGAATTTCACGGTGACTGAAACAATGTAAACTACTTCTCTATTGGGTAGAACTCGCTCCAAGAGAATTTTTCTGTGAAAACTGCATCATTTTTGAAACTGGCGTTTGGAAAACGCAGCAAAATCTGAGAAAATACTTCTAAGTATCAATATTCAATCTATTGTGATGAAAGTTCGGTAATCCACACGCTAACAAATCTGTAGTGAATATTTGTCGAATCCATTATGCATGTAGCATGTTCGGAACACGGAATTTCATGGCCAGGGATTTTATGTAAATTACATTTCTCTTGGTTAGAAATCACTCCAAGAGATTTTTCCTGAGAAATCTGCCTGATTTTCGAAACTGGCATTAGGAAAACACTGCGAACTCATATGAATAGATTCTCGGTGTACATATGCCTTGTAGGGTGGATGAAAGTTCGGTAATCTGCATGCTAAAAACTCTGTAGTGAATATTTGTCGAATCCAAGATACATGAAGCGTGTTTGGGACACAGAATATCACGGTGAGCCAATCTATGTAAAATGCATGTCACTTGGGTAGAACTCGCTCCAAGAGCTTTTCCTGCGAATTCTGCCTCATTTTCAAAACTGGCATTAGGAAAAACTTTCGAAATATGAGAAAATGCTTCAAAGTGTCAATATGGCTTTTATGGTGGATGAAAGTACGGTAATCCTTATGCTAAAAACTCTGTAGTGAATATTTGTCGAATCCGTGATGCATGTAGATTTTTCGGAACACGGAATTTCACGATGACGGGTTCTATGTAAATTGCATGTCTATTGGGTAGAACTAGCTCCAAGAGGATTTTTCTGCGAAAACTGCATGATTTAAAAACTGACATTAGGAAAAATCTACTAAATCAGGAAAAACTTTCTATGTATAAATATGCATTTTAAGGTGGATGAAAGTTCGGTAATACACATGTTCACAACTCATAAAGAATGTTTGTCGAATCCGTGATGCATGTAACGTGTTCAGAACACGGAATGTCACGGTGAGTGAAACTAAGTGTATTACATATCTTTTGGTTAGAACTCGCTCCAAGAGCATTTTCCTGCCAAATCTGCCTCATTTTCAAACCTGGCATTTAAACTAACCTGTGAAATCTGAGAACAGTCTTCAAAGTGTCATTAAGCAATCTATGGTCAATGAAAGTGATGTAATCCACTTGCTAACAATTCTGAGGTGAATATTTTTGAATCCGAGATGCATGTAGCTTGTTCGGAACACGGAATTTCATGGTGTGTGAATCCATGTAAATTAAATGTCTATTGTTTTGAACCCGTTCCAAGAGGATTTTGCCGTGAAATCTGCCTCAGTTTCAAAACTGTCGTTTGGAAAGCTCTGTGAAATCAGAGAAAATGCTTCTAAGCATCAATATGCCTTGTATTGTGATGAAAGCCCTGTAATCCACATGCAAAAAACTCTGTAGTGTATTTTTGTCGAATCCTATCTGCATGTAGAGTGTGCGAAACACGGAATTTCACAGCGGGAAAATCTATGTAATATACATATCTATTGGGTAGAACACACTCCAACAGTTTTTTCCTTAGGAAAATGCCTGATTTTTGAAACTGCTATTAGGAAATAGCTGCAAACTCAGAGTTAATGTTTCTAGGTGTAAATATGCCTTGCATGGTGGATGAAAGTTCTGTAATACACATGTACACAACTCATTAAAAATGTTTCTCAAATGCGTGATGTATGTAGTGTATTCAGTACACGGAATGTCACGTTGATGGAAACTATGTAAATTACATATCTATTGGTGAGAAACCGCTCCAGGAGTATTTTACTGTAAAATCTACCTCTGGTTGGAAACTGGTGTTATGAAAACACCGCAAAACCTGAGCAAATGCTTTAAGGTGACAATATGTCTTCAATGGTTTATTAAAGATGTGTAATTCACATTCTAACAACTCAGGAGTGAATATTTGTTGAATCCATGGTGCATGTACCTTTTTCGGAACACGGGATGTTACGGTGACGGTATCTATGAAAATGGGATGTCTATTGGATCGAACATGCAGCAAGAGAATTTTTCTGCGAAAACTGCCTGATTTTCGTAACTGACGTTAGGAAAAATCTGCGAAATCTAAGTAAATATTTCTAGGTGTAAATATGCCTTGTATTGTGGTTGAAACATCGGTAATCCACATGCTCACGGTCATTAAATAATGTTTGTCGAATCCGTGATTAATGTAACGTTTTTGGAACACGGAATGTGTCGGTGAGTGAAACTCGGAAAATAACAATTCTACTGGATAGAACTCGCTTGAATTGAATTTTTCTGCGAAAATTTCATGATTTTCGGAAATGGATGTTAGGGAAAACCTGCGAATTCAGAATAACCACATCTAGGGATAAATATGCCTTGTATGGTGAATGAAATTGTGGTAATCCAGATGCTCACACTCATTAGAGAATGTGTGTCGAATTCGTGATGGATGTAACGTGTACGGAATACAGAGTGTCATATTGAAGGAAACAATGTAAATTATATGTCTATTGGGTAGAACTCGCTTGAAGAGAATTTTTCTGCGAAATGTGCCTCATTTTCAAAACTGCCATTAGGAGAAAACTGTGAAATCTGAGAAAATGCTTCTAAGTGTCAATATGCCTTGAATGGTGAATGAAAGTCCGGTAATCCACATGTTAATAACAGTGGAGTAATTATTTTCCAAACCTTGATACATGTAGCGCTTTTTGAAATGGAATTTCACCGTAATGAAACAATTTAAATTAAAATTCTATTGCGTAGAACTAGCTAGAATATAATTTTTCGGTGAAAATTGCATGATTATCGAATCTGAAGTTTGGAGAAAGCTTCAAAATGAGAGTAAATATTTCTAGGTGTAAATATGCCTTTATGTTGAAAGGCAGTTCGGTAATCCACATTTTCACAACATATTAAAGAATCATTTTCTAATCCGTGGTGCATGTAACTTGTTTGGAACGTGGAATTTCACGGTGACTGAAACAATGTAAACTACTTCTCTATTGGGTAGAACTCGCTCCAAGAAAATTTTTATGTGAAAATTGCATCATTTTTGAAACTGGCGTTTGGAAAACGCAGCAAAATCTGAGAAAATACTTCTAAGTATCAATATTCAATCTATTGTGATGAAAGTTCGGTAATCCACATGCTAACAAATCTGTAGTGAATATTTGTCGAATCCATTATGCATGTAGCATGTTCGGAACACGGAATTTCATGGCCAGGGATTTTATGTAAATTACATTTCTCTTGGTTAGAAATCACTCCAAGAGATTTTTCCTGAGAAATCTGCCTGATTTTCGAAACTGGCATTAGGAAAACACTGCGAACTCATATGAATAGATTCTCGGTGTACATATGCCTTGTAGGGTGGATGAAAGTTCGGTAATCTGCATGCTAACAACTCTGTAGTGAATATTTGTCGAATCCAAGATACATGAAGCGTGTTTGGGACACAGAATATCACGGTGAGCGAATCTATGTAAAATACATGTCACTTGGGTAGAACTCGCTCCAAGAGCTTTTCCTGCGAATTCTGCCTCATTTTCAAAACTGGCATTAGGAAAAACTTTCAAAATATGAGAAAATGCTTCAAAGTGTCAATATGGCTTTTATGGTGGATGAAAGTACGGTAATCCTTATGCTAAAAACTCTGTAGTGAATATTTGTCGAATCCGTGATTCATGTAGCTTTTTCGGAACACGGAATTTCACGATGACGGGTTCTATGTAAATTGCATGTCTATTGGGTAGAACTAGCTCCAAGAGGATTTTTCTGCGAAAACTGCATGATTTAAAAACTGACATTAGGAAAAATCTACTAAATCAGGAAAAACTTTCTATGTATAAATATGCATTTTAAGGTGGATGAAAGTTCGGTAATACACATGTTCACAACTCATAAAGAATGTTTGTCGAATCCGTGATGCATGTAACGTGTTCAGAACACGGAATGTCACGGTGAGTGAAACTAAGTGTATTACATATCTTTTGGTTAGAACTCGCTCCAAGAGCATTTTCCTGCCAAATCTGCCTCATTTTCAAACCTGGCATTTAAACTAACCTGTGAAATCTGAGAACAGTCTTCAAAGTGTCATTAAGCAATCTATGGTCAATGAAAGTGATGTAATCCACTTGCTAACAACTCTGAGGTGAATATTTTTGAATCCGAGATGCATGTAGCTTGTTCGGAACACGGAATTTCATGGTGTGTGAATCCATGTAAATTAAATGTCTATTGTTTTGAACCCGTTCCAAGAGGATTTTGCCGTGAAATCTGCCTCAGTTTCAAAACTGTCGTTTGGAAAGCTCTGTGAAATCAGAGAAAATGCTTCTAAGCATCAATATGCCTTGTATTGTGATGAAAGTCCTGTAATCCACATGCAAAAAACTCTGTAGTGTATTTTTGTCGAATCCTATCTGCATGTAGAGTGTGCGAAACACGGAATTTCACAGCGGGAAAATCTATGTAATATACATATCTATTGGGTAGAACACACTCCAACAGTTTTTTCCTTAGGAAAATGCCTGATTTTTGAAACTGCTATTAGGAAATAGCTGCAAACTCAGAGTTAATGTTTCTAGGTGTAAATATGCCTTGTATGGTGGATGAAAGTTCTGTAATACACATGTACACAACTCATTAAAAATGTTTCTCAAATCCGTGATGTATGTAGTGTATTCAGTACACGGAATGTCACGTTGATGGAAACTATGTAAATTACATATCTATTGGTGAGAAACCGCTCCAGGAGCATTTTACTGTAAAATCTACCTCTGTTTGGAAACTGGTGTTATGAAAACACTGCAAAACCTGAGCCAAAGTTTAAGGTGACAATATGTCTTCAATGGTTTATTAAAGATGTGTAATTCACATTCTAACAACTCAGGAGTGAATATTTGTTGAATCCATGGTGCATGTACCTTTTTCGGAACACGGGATGTTACGGTGACGGTATCTATGAAAATGGGATGTCTATTGGATCGAACATGCAGCAAGAGAATTTTTCTGCGAAAACTGCCTGATTTTCGTAACTGACGTTAGGAAAAATCTGCGAAATCTAAGTAAATATTTCTAGGTGTAAATATGCCTTGTATTGTGGTTGAAACATCGGTAATCCACATGCTCATGGTCATTAAATAATGTTTGTCAAAGCCGTGATTAATGTAACGTTTTTGGAACACGGAATGTGTCGGTGAGTGAAACTCGGAAAATGACAATTCTACTGGATAGAACTCGCTTGAATTGAATTTTTCTGCGAAAATTTCATGATTTTCAGAAATGGATGTTAGGGAAAACCTGCGAATTCAGAATAACTACATCTAGGGATAAATATGCCTTGTATGGTGAATGAAATTTTGGTAATCCAGATGCTCACACTCATTAGAGAATGTTTGTCGAATTCGTGATGCATGTAACGTGTACGGAATACAGAGTGTCATATTGAAGGAAACAATGTAAATTACATGTCTACTGGGTAGAACTCGCTTGAAGAGAATTTTTCTGCGAAATGTGCCTCATTTTCAAAACTGCCATTAGGAGAACGCTGTGAAATCTGAGAAAATGTTTCTAAGTTTCAATATGCCTTGAATGGTGAATGAAAGTCCGGTAATCCACATGTTAATTACAGTGTTGTAATTATTTTTCAAACCGTGATACATGTAGCGCTTTTTGAAATGGAATTTCACCGTAATGAAACAATGTAAATTACAATTCTATTGGGTAGAACTAGCTAGAATAGAACTTTTCTGCGAAAATTGCATGATTATCGAATCTGAAGTTTGGAGAAAGCTTCAAAATGAGAGTAAATATTTCTAGGTGTAAATATGCCTTTATGTTGAAAGACAGTTCGGTAATTTACATTTTCACAGCATATTAAAGAATCATTTTCTAATCCGTTGTGCATGTAACTTGTTCGGAATGTGGAATTTCACGGTGACTGAAACAATGTAAACTACTTCTCTATTGGGTAGAACTCGCTCCAAGAGAATTTTTCTGTGAAAACTGCATCATTTTTGAAACTGGCGTTTGGAAAACGCAGCAAAATCTGAGAAAATACTTCTAAGTATCAATATTCAATCTATTGTGATGAAAGTTCGGTAATCCACATGCTAACAA
This sequence comes from Camelus dromedarius, assembly GCF_036321535.1. Classification (NCBI taxonomy): domain Eukaryota; kingdom Metazoa; phylum Chordata; class Mammalia; order Artiodactyla; family Camelidae; genus Camelus; species Camelus dromedarius. The sequence continues at coordinate 1,103,078 of NW_026989771.1, read as the reverse complement.
ATCTGTAGTGAATATTTGTCGAATCCATTATGCATGTAGCATGTTCGGAACACGGAATTTCATGGCCAGGGATTTTATGTAAATTACATTCCTCTTGGTTAGAAATCACTCCAAGAGATTTTTCCTGAGAAATCTGCCTGATTTTCGAATCTGGCATTAGGGAAAAACTGCGAACTCTGATGAATAAATTCTCGGTGTACATATGCCTTGTAGGGTGGATGAAAGTTCGGTAATCTGCATGCTAACAACTCTGTAGTGAATATTTGTCGAATCCAAGATACATGAAGCGTGTTTGGGACACAGAATATCACGGTGAGCAAATCTATGTAAAATGCATGTCACTTGGGTAGAACTCACTCCAAGAGCTTTTCCTGCGAATTCTGCCTCATTTTCAAAACTGGCATTAGGAAAAACTTTTGAAATATGAGAAAATGCTTCAAAGTGTCAATATGGCTTTTATGGTGGATGAAAGTACGGTAATCCTTATGCTAACAACTCTGTAGTGAATATTTGTCGAATCCGTGATGTATGTAGCTTTTTCGGAACACGGAATTTCACGATGACGGGTTCTATGTAAATTGCATATCTATTGGGTAGAACTAGCTCCAAGAGGATTTTTCTGCAAAAACTGCATGATTTAAAAACTGACATTAGGAAAAATCTACTAAATCAGGAAAAACTTTCTATGTATAAATATGCATTTTAAGGTGGATGAAAGTTCGGTAATACACATGTTCACAACTCATAAAGAATGTTTGTCGAATCCGTGATGCATGTAACGTGTTCAGAACACGGAATGTCACGGTGAGTGAAACTAAGTGTATTACATATCTTTTGGTTAGAACTCGCTCCAAGAGCATTTTCCTGCCAAATCTGCCTCATTTTCAAACCTGGCATTTAAACTAACCTGTGAAATCTGAGAACAGTCTTCAAAGTGTCATTAAGCAATCTATGGTCAATGAAAGTGATGTAATCCACTTGCTAACAACTCTGAGGTGAATATTTTTGAATCCGAGATGCATGTAGCTTGTTCGGAACACGGAATTTCATGGTGTGTGAATCCATGTAAATTAAATGTCTATTGTTTTGAACCCGTTCCAAGAGGATTTTGCCGTGAAATCTGCCTCAGTTTCAAAACTGTCGTTTGGAAAGCTCTGTGAAATCAGAGAAAATGCTTCTAAGCATCAATATGCCTTGTATTGTGATGAAAGTCCTGTAATCCACATGCAAAAAACTCTGTAGTGTATTTTTGTCGAATCCTATCTGCATGTAGAGTGTGCGAAACACGGAATTTCACAGCGGGAAAATCTATGTAATATACATATCTATTGGGTAGAACACACTCCAACAGTTTTTTCCTTAGGAAAATGCCTGATTTTTGAAACTGCTATTAGGAAATAGCTGCAAACTCAGAGTTAATGTTTCTAGGTGTAAATATGCCTTGTATGGTGGATGAAAGTTCTGTAATACACATGTACACAACTCATTAAAAATGTTTCTCAAATCCGTGATGTATGTAGTGTATTCAGTACACGGAATGTCACGTTGATGGAAACTATGTAAATTACATATCTATTGGTGAGAAACCGCTCCAGGAGCATTTTACTGTAAAATCTACCTCTGTTTGGAAACTGGTGTTATGAAAACACTGCAAAACCTGAGCCAAAGTTTAAGGTGACAATATGTCTTCAATGGTTTATTAAAGATGTGTAATTCACATTCTAACAACTCAGGAGTGAATATTTGTTGAATCCATGGTGCATGTACCTTTTTCGGAACACGGGATGTTACGGTGACGGTATCTATGAAAATGGGATGTCTATTGGATCGAACATGCAGCAAGAGAATTTTTCTGCGAAAACTGCCTGATTTTCGTAACTGACGTTAGGAAAAATCTGCGAAATCTAAGTAAATATTTCTAGGTGTAAATATGCCTTGTATTGTGGTTGAAACATCGGTAATCCACATGCTCATGGTCATTAAATAATGTTTGTCAAAGCCGTGATTAATGTAACGTTTTTGGAACACGGAATGTGTCGGTGAGTGAAACTCGGAAAATAACAATTCTACTGGATAGAACTCGCTTGAATTGAATTTTTCTGCGAAAATTTCATGATTTTCAGAAATGGATGTTAGGGAAAACCTGCGAATTCAGAATAACTACATCTAGGGATAAATATGCCTTGTATGGTGAATGAAATTTTGGTAATCCAGATGCTCACACTCATTAGAGAATATTTGTCGAATTCGTGATGCATGTAACGTGTACGGAATACAGAGTGTCATATTGAAGGAAACAATGTAAATTACATGTCTATTGGGTAGAACTCGCTTGAAGAGAATTTTTCTGCGAAATGTGCCTCATTTTCAAAACTGCCATTAGGAGAACGCTGTGAAATCTGAGAAAATGTTTCTAAGTTTCAATATGCCTTGAATGGTGAATGAAAGTCCGGTAATCCACATGTTAATTACAGTGTTGTAATTATTTTTCAAACCGTGATACATGTAGCGCTTTTTGAAATGGAATTTCACCGTAATGAAACAATGTAAATTACAATTCTATTGGGTAGAACTAGCTAGAATAGAATTTTTCTGCGAAAATTGCATGATTATCGAATCTGAAGTTTGGAGAAAGCTTCAAAATGAGAGTAAATATTTCTAGGTGTAAATATGCCTTTATGTTGAAAGACAGTACGATAATTTACATTTTCACAGCATATTAAAGAATCATTTTCTAATCCGTTGTGCATGTAACTTGTTCGGAATGTGGAATTTCACGGTGACTGAAACAATCTAAACTACTTCTCTATTGGGTAGAACTCGCTCCAAGAGAATTTTTCTGTGAAAACTGCATCATTTTTGAAACTGGCGTTTGGAAAACGCAGCAAAATCTGAGAAAATACTTCTAAGTATCAATATTCAATCTATTGTGATGAAAGTTCGGTAATCCACATGCTAACAAATCTGTAGTGAATATTTGTCGAATCCATTATGCATGTAGCATGTTCGGAACACGGAATTTCATGGCCAGGGATTTTATGTAAATTACATTCCTCTTGGTTAGAAATCACTCCAAGAGATTTTTCCTGAGAAATCTGCCTGATTTTCGAATCTGGCATTAGGGAAAAACTGCGAACTCTGATGAATAAATTCTCGGTGTACATATGCCTTGTAGGGTGGATGAAAGTTCGGTAATCTGCATGCTAACAACTCTGTAGTGAATATTTGTCGAATCCAAGATACATGAAGCGTGTTTGGGACACAGAATATCACGGTGAGCGAATCTATGTAAAATGCATGTCACTTGGGTAGAACTCGCTCCAAGAGCTTTTCCTGCGAATTCTGCCTCATTTTCAAAACTGGCATTAGGAAAAACTTTTGAAATATGAGAAAATGCTTCAAAGTGTCAATATGGCTTTTATGGTGGATGAAAGTACGGTAATCCTTATGCTAACAACTCTGTAGTGAATATTTGTCGAATCCGTGATGTATGTAGCTTTTTCGGAACACGGAATTTCACGATGACGGGTTCTATGTAAATTGCATATCTATTGGGTAGAACTAGCTCCAAGAGGATTTTTCTGCGAAAACTGCATGATTTAAAAACTGACATTAGGAAAAATCTACTAAATCAGGAAAAACTTTCTATGTATAAATATGCATTTTAAGGTGGATGAAAGTTCGGTAATACACATGTTCACAACTCATAAAGAATGTTTGTCGAATCCGTGATGCATGTAACGTGTTCAGAACACGGAATGTCACGGTGAGTGAAACTAAGTGTATTACATATCTTTTGGTTAGAACTCGCTCCAAGAGCATTTTCCTGCCAAATCTGCCTCATTTTCAAACCTGGCATTTAAACTAACCTGTGAAATCTGAGAACAGTCTTCAAAGTGTCATTAAGCAATCTATGGTCAATGAAAGTGATGTAATCCACTTGCTAACAACTCTGAGGTGAATATTTTTGAATCCGAGATGCATGTAGCTTGTTCGGAACACGGAATTTCATGGTGTGTGAATCCATGTAAATTAAATGTCTATTGTTTTGAACCCGTTCCAAGAGGATTTTGCCGTGAAATCTGCCTCAGTTTCAAAACTGTCGTTTGGAAAGCTCTGTGAAATCAGAGAAAATGCTTCTAAGCATCAATATGCCTTGTATTGTGATGAAAGCCCTGTAATCCACATGCAAAAAACTCTGTAGTGTATTTTTGTCGAATCCTATCTGCATGTAGAGTGTGCGAAACACGGAATTTCACAGCGGGAAAATCTATGTAATATACATATCTATTGGGTAGAACACACTCCAACAGTTTTTTCCTTAGGAAAATGCCTGATTTTTGAAACTGCTATTAGGAAATAGCTGCAAACTCAGAGTTAATGTTTCTAGGTGTAAATATGCCTTGCATGGTGGATGAAAGTTCTGTAATACACATGTACACAACTCATTAAAAATGTTTCTCAAATGCGTGATGTATGTAGTGTATTCAGTACACGGAATGTCACGTTGATGGAAACTATGTAAATTACATATCTATTGGTGAGAAACCGCTCCAGGAGTATTTTACTGTAAAATCTACCTCTGGTTGGAAACTGGTGTTATGAAAACACCGCAAAACCTGAGCAAATGCTTTAAGGTGACAATATGTCTTCAATGGTTTATTAAAGATGTGTAATTCACATTCTAACAACTCAGGAGTGAATATTTGTTGAATCCATGGTGCATGTACCTTTTTCGGAACACGGGATGTTACGGTGACGGTATCTATGAAAATGGGATGTCTATTGGATCGAACATGCAGCAAGAGAATTTTTCTGCGAAAACTGCCTGATTTTCGTAACTGACGTTAGGAAAAATCTGCGAAATCTAAGTAAATATTTCTAGGTGTAAATATGCCTTGTATTGTGGTTGAAACATCGGTAATCCACATGCTCACGGTCATTAAATAATGTTTGTCGAATCCGTGATTAATGTAACGTTTTTGGAACACGGAATGTGTCGGTGAGTGAAACTCGGAAAATAACAATTCTACTGGATAGAACTCGCTTGAATTGAATTTTTCTGCGAAAATTTCATGATTTTCGGAAATGGATGTTAGGGAAAACCTGCGAATTCAGAATAACCACATCTAGGGATAAATATGCCTTGTATGGTGAATGAAATTGTGGTAATCCAGATGCTCACACTCATTAGAGAATGTGTGTCGAATTCGTGATGGATGTAACGTGTACGGAATACAGAGTGTCATATTGAAGGAAACAATGTAAATTATATGTCTATTGGGTAGAACTCGCTTGAAGAGAATTTTTCTGCGAAATGTGCCTCATTTTCAAAACTGCCATTAGGAGAAAACTGTGAAATCTGAGAAAATGCTTCTAAGTGTCAATATGCCTTGAATGGTGAATGAAAGTCCGGTAATCCACATGTTAATAACAGTGGAGTAATTATTTTCCAAACCTTGATACATGTAGTGCTTTTTGAAATGGAATTTCACCGTAATGAAACAATTTAAATTAAAATTCTATTGCGTAGAACTAGCTAGAATATAATTTTTCGGTGAAAATTGCATGATTATCGAATCTGAAGTTTGGAGAAAGCTTCAAAATGAGAGTAAATATTTCTAGGTGTAAATATGCCTTTATGTTGAAAGGCAGTTCGGTAATCCACATTTTCACAACATATTAAAGAATCATTTTCTAATCCGTGGTGCATGTAACTTGTTTGGAACGTGGAATTTCACGGTGACTGAAACAATGTAAACTACTTCTCTATTGGGTAGAACTCGCTCCAAGAAAATTTTTATGTGAAAATTGCATCATTTTTGAAACTGGCGTTTGGAAAACGCAGCAAAATCTGAGAAAATACTTCTAAGTATCAATATTCAATCTATTGTGATGAAAGTTCGGTAATCCACATGCTAACAAATCTGTAGTGAATATTTGTCGAATCCATTATGCATGTAGCATGTTCGGAACACGGAATTTCATGGCCAGGGATTTTATGTAAATTACATTTCTCTTGGTTAGAAATCACTCCAAGAGATTTTTCCTGAGAAATCTGCCTGATTTTCGAAACTGGCATTAGGAAAACACTGCGAACTCATATGAATAGATTCTCGGTGTACATATGCCTTGTAGGGTGGATGAAAGTTCGGTAATCTGCATGCTAACAACTCTGTAGTGAATATTTGTCGAATCCAAGATACATGAAGCGTGTTTGGGACACAGAATATCACGGTGAGCGAATCTATGTAAAATACATGTCACTTGGGTAGAACTCGCTCCAAGAGCTTTTCCTGCGAATTCTGCCTCATTTTCAAAACTGGCATTAGGAAAAACTTTCGAAATATGAGAAAATGCTTCAAAGTGTCAATATGGCTTTTATGGTGGATGAAAGTACGGTAATCCTTATGCTAAAAACTCTGTAGTGAATATTTGTCGAATCCGTGATTCATGTAGCTTTTTCGGAACACGGAATTTCACGATGACGGGTTCTATGTAAATTGCATGTCTATTGGGTAGAACTAGCTCCAAGAGGATTTTTCTGCGAAAACTGCATGGTTTAAAAACTGACATTAGGAGAAATCTACTAAATCAGGAAAAACTTTCTATGTATAAATATGCATTGTAAGGTGCATGAAAGTTCGGTAATACACATGTTCAAAACTCATAAAGAATGTTTGTCGAATCCGAGATGCATGTAACGTGTTCAGAACACGGAATGTCACGGTGAATGAAACTAGGTATATTACATATCTTTTGGTTTATAACTAGCTCCAAGAGCATTTTCCTGCCAAATCTGCCTCATTTTCAAACCTGGCATTTAAACTAACCTGTGAAATCTGAGAACAGTCTTCAAAGTGTCATTAAGCAATCTATGGTCAATGAAAGTGATGTAATCCACTTGCTAACAACTCTGAGGTGAATATTTTTGAATCCGAGATGCATGTAGCTTGTTCGGAACACGGAATTTCATGGTGTGTGAATCCATGTAAATTAAATGTCTATTGTTTTGAACCCGTTCCAAGAGGATTTTGCCGTGAAATCTGCCTCAGTTTCAAAACTGTCGTTTGGAAAGCTCTGTGAAATCAGAGAAAATGCTTCTAAGCATCAATATGCCTTGTATTGTGATGAAAGTCCTGTAATCCACATGCAAAAAACTCTGTAGTGTATTTTTGTCGAATCCTATCTGCATGTAGAGTGTGCGAAACACGGAATTTCACAGCGGGAAAATCTATGTAATATACATATCTATTGGGTAGAACACACTCCAACAGTTTTTTCCTTAGGAAAATGCCTGATTTTTGAAACTGCTATTAGGAAATAGCTGCAAACTCAGAGTTAATGTTTCTAGGTGTAAATATGCCTTGCATGGTGGATGAAAGTTCTGTAATACACATGTACACAACTCATTAAAAATGTTTCTCAAATGCGTGATGTATGTAGTGTATTCAGTACACGGAATGTCACGTTGATGGAAACTATGTAAATTACATATCTATTGGTGAGAAACCGCTCCAGGAGTATTTTACTGTAAAATTTACCTCTGGTTGGAAACTGGTGTTATGAAAACACCGCAAAACCTGAGCAAATGCTTTAAGGTGACAATATGTCTTCAATGGTTTATTAAAGATGTGTAATTCACATTCTAACAACTCAGGAGTGAATATTTGTTGAATCCATGGTGCATGTACCTTTTTCGGAACACGGGATGTTACGGTGACGGTATCTATGAAAATGGGATGTCTATTGGATCGAACATGCAGCAAGAGAATTTTTCTGCGAAAACTGCCTGATTTTCGTAACTGACGTTAGGAAAAATCTGCGAAATCTAAGTAAATATTTCTAGGTGTAAATATGCCTTGTATTGTGGTTGAAACATCGGTAATCCTCATGCTCATGGTCATTAAATAATGTTTGTCAAAGCCGTGATTAATGTAACGTTTTTGGAACACGGAATGTGTCGGTGAGTGAAACTCGGAAAATAACAATTCTACTGGATAGAACTCGCTTGAATTGAATTTTTCTGCGAAAATTTCATGATTTTCAGAAATGGATGTTAGGGAAAACCTGCGAATTCAGAATAACTACATCTAGGGATAAATATGCCTTGTATGGTGAATGAAATTTTGGTAATCCAGATGCTCACACTCATTAGAGAATGTTTGTCGAATTCGTGATGCATGTAACGTGTACGGAATACAGAGTGTCATATTGAAGGAAACAATGTAAATTACATGTCTATTGGGTAGAACTCGCTTGAAGAGAATTTTTCTGCGAAATGTGCCTCATTTTCAAAACTGCCATTAGGAGAACGCTGTGAAATCTGAGAAAATGTTTCTAAGTTTCAATATGCCTTGAATGGTGAATGAAAGTCCGGTAATCCACATGTTAATTACAGTGTTGTAATTATTTTTCAAACCGTGATACATGTAGCGCTTTTTGAAATGGAATTTCACCGTAATGAAACAATTTAAATTACAATTCTATTGGGTAGAACTAGCTAGAATAGAATTTTTCTGCGAAAATTGCATGATTATCGAATCTGAAGTTTGGAGAAAGCTTCAAAATGAGAGTAAATATTTCTAGGTGTAAATATGCCTTTATGTTGAAAGACAGTACGATAATTTACATTTTCACAGCATATTAAAGAATCATTTTCTAATCCGTTGTGCATGTAACTTGTTCGGAATGTGGAATTTCACGGTGACTGAAACAATGTAAACTACTTCTCTATTGGGTAGAACTCGCTCCAAGAGAATTTTTCTGTGAAAACTGCATCATTTTTGAAACTGGCGTTTGGAAAACGCAGCAAAATCTGAGAAAATACTTCTAAGTATCAATATTCAATCTATTGTGATGAAAGTTCGGTAATCCACATGCTAACAAATCTGTAGTGAATATTTGTCGAATCCATTATGCATGTAGCATGTTCGGAACACGGAACTTCATGGCCAGGGATTTTATGTAAATTACATTCCTCTTGGTTAGAAATCACTCCAAGAGATTTTTCCTGAGAAATCTGCCTGATTTTCGAATCTGGCATTAGGGAAAAACTGCGAACTCTGATGAATAAATTCTCGGTGTACATATGCCTTGTAGGGTGGATGAAAGTTCGGTAATCTGCATGCTAACAACTCTGTAGTGAATATTTTTCGAATCCAAGATACATGAAGCGTGTTTGGGACACAGAATATCACGGTGAGCGAATCTATGTAAAATGCATGTCACTTGGGTAGAACTCGCTCCAAGAGCTTTTCCTGCGAATTCTGCCTCATTTTCAAAACTGGCATTAGGAAAAACTTTTGAAATATGAGAAAATGCTTCAAAGTGTCAATATGGCTTTTATGGTGGATGAAAGTACGGTAATCCTTATGCTAACAACTCTGTAGTGAATATTTGTCGAATCCGTGATGTATGTAGCTTTTTCGGAACACGGAATTTCACGATGACGGGTTCTATGTAAATTGCATATCTATTGGGTAGAACTAGCTCCAAGAGGATTTTTCTGCGAAAACTGCATGATTTAAAAACTGACATTAGGAAAAATCTACTAAATCAGGAAAAACTTTCTATGTATAAATATGCATTTTAAGGTGGATGAAAGTTCGGTAATACACATGTTCACAACTCATAAAGAATGTTTGTCGAATCCGTGATGCATGTAACGTGTTCAGAACACGGAATGTCACGGTGAGTGAAACTAAGTATATTACATATCTTTTGGTTAGAACTCGCTCCAAGAGCATTTTCCTGCCAAATCTGCCTCATTTTCAAACCTGGCATTTAAACTAACCTGTGAAATCTGAGAACAGTCTTCAAAGTGTCATTAAGCAATCTATGGTCAATGAAAGTGATGTAATCCACTTGCTAACAACTCTGAGGTGAATATTTTTGAATCCGAGATGCATGTAGCTTGTTCGGAACACGGAATTTCATGGTGTGTGAATCCATGTAAATTAAATGTCTATTGTTTTGAACCCGTTCCAAGAGGATTTTGCCGTGAAATCTGCCTCAGTTTCAAAACTGTCGTTTGGAAAGCTCTGTGAAATCAGAGAAAATGCTTCTAAGCATCAATATGCCTTGTATTGTGATGAAAGTCCTGTAATCCACATGCAAAAAACTCTGTAGTGTATTTTTGTCGAATCCTATCTGCATGTAGAGTGTGCGAAACACGGAATTTCACAGCGGGAAAATCTATGTAATATACATATCTATTGGGTAGAACACACTCCAACAGTTTTTTCCTTAGGAAAATGCCTGATTTTTGAAACTGCTATTAGGAAATAGCTGCAAACTCAGAGTTAATGTTTCTAGGTGTAAATATGCCTTGCATGGTGGATGAAAGTTCTGTAATACACATGTACACAACTCATTAAAAATGTTTCTCAAATGCGTGATGTATGTAGTGTATTCAGTACACGGAATGTCACGTTGATGGAAACTATGTAAATTACATATCTATTGGTGAGAAACCGCTCCAGGAGTATTTTACTGTAAAATCTACCTCTGGTTGGAAACTGGTGTTATGAAAACACCGCAAAACCTGAGCAAATGCTTTAAGGTGACAATATGTCTTCAATGGTTTATTAAAGATGTGTAATTCACATTCTAACAACTCAGGAGTGAATATTTGTTGAATCCATGGTGCATGTACCTTTTTCGGAACACGGGATGTTACGGTGACGGTATCTATGAAAATGGGATGTCTATTGGATCGAACATGCAGCAAGAGAATTTTTCTGCGAAAACTGCCTGATTTTCGTAACTGACGTTAGGAAAAATCTGCGAAATCTAAGTAAATATTTCTAGGTGTAAATATGCCTTGTATTGTGGTTGAAACATCGGTAATCCACATGCTCACGGTCATTAAATAATGTTTGTCGAATCCGTGATTAATGTAACGTTTTTGGAACACGGAATGTGTCGGTGAGTGAAACTCGGAAAATAACAATTCTACTGGATAGAACTCGCTTGAATTGAATTTTTCTGCGAAAATTTCATGATTTTCGGTAATGGATGTTAGGGAAAACCTGCGAATTCAGAATAACCACATCTAGGGATAAATATGCCTTGTATGGTGAATGAAATTGTGGTAATACAGATGCTCACACTCATTAGAGAATGTGTGTCGAATTCGTGATGGATGTAACGTGTACGGAATACAGAGTGTCATATTGAAGGAAACAATGTAAATTATATGTCTATTGGGTAGAACTCGCTTGAAGAGAATTTTTCTGCGAAATGTGCCTCATTTTCAAAACTGCCATTAGGAGAAAACTGTGAAATCTGAGAAAATGCTTCTAAGTGTCAATATGCCTTGAATGGTGAATGAAAGTCCGGTAATCCACATGTTAATAACAGTGGAGTAATTATTTTCCAAACCTTGATACATGTAGTGCTTTTTGAAATGGAATTTCACCGTAATGAAACAATTTAAATTAAAATTCTATTGCGTAGAACTAGCTAGAATATAATTTTTCGGTGAAAATTGCATGATTATCGAATCTGAAGTTTGGAGAAAGCTTCAAAATGAGAGTAAATATTTCTAGGTGTAAATATGCCTTTATGTTGAAAGGCAGTTCGGTAATCCACATTTTCACAACATATTAAAGAATCATTTTCTAATCCGTGGTGCATGTAACTTGTTTGGAACGTGGAATTTCACGGTGACTGAAACAATGTAAACTACTTCTCTATTGGGTAGAACTCGCTCCAAGAAAATTTTTATGTGAAAATTGCATCATTTTTGAAACTGGCGTTTGGAAAACGCAGCAAAATCTGAGAAAATACTTCTAAGTATCAATATTCAATCTATTGTGATGAAAGTTCGGTAATCCACATGCTAACAAATCTGTAGTGAATATTTGTCGAATCCATTATGCATGTAGCATGTTCGGAACACGGAATTTCATGGCCAGGGATTTTATGTAAATTACATTTCTCTTGGTTAGAAATCACTCCAAGAGATTTTTCCTGAGAAATCTGCCTGATTTTCGAAACTGGCATTAGGAAAACACTGCGAACTCATATGAATAGATTCTCGGTGTACATATGCCTTGTAGGGTGGATGAAAGTTCGGTAATCTGCATGCTAACAACTCTGTAGTGAATATTTGTCGAATCCAAGATACATGAAGCGTGTTTGGGACACAGAATATCACGGTGAGCGAATCTATGTAAAATGCATGTCACTTGGGTAGAACTCGCTCCAAGAGCTTTTCCTGCGAATTCTGCCTCATTTTCAAAACTGGCATTAGGAAAAACTTTCGAAATATGAGAAAATGCTTCAAAGTGTCAATATGGCTTTTATGGTGGATGAAAGTACGGTAATCCTTATGCTAAAAACTCTGTAGTGAATATTTGTCGAATCCGTGATTCATGTAGCTTTTTCGGAACACGGAATTTCACGATGACGGGTTCTATGTAAATTGCATGTCTATTGGGTAGAACTCGCTCCAAGAGGATTTTTCTGCGAAAACTGCATGGTTTAAAAACTGACATTAGGAGAAATCTACTAAATCAGGAAAAACTTTCTATGTATAAATATGCATTGTAAGGTGCATGAAAGTTCGGTAATACACATGTTCAAAACTCATAAAGAATGTTTGTCGAATCCGAGATGCATGTAACGTGTTCAGAACACGGAATGTCACGGTGAATGAAACTAGGTATATTACATATCTTTTGGTTTATAACTAGCTCCAAGAGCATTTTCCTGCCAAATCTGCCTCATTTTCAAACCTGGCATTTAAACTAACCTGTGAAATCTGAGAAAAGTCTTCAAAGTATCATTAAGCAATCTATGGTCAATGAAAGTGATGTAATCCACTTGCTAACAACACTGTAGTGAATATTTTTAATCCGAGATGCATGTAGCGTGTTCAGAACACGGAATTTCATGGTGTGCGAATCCATGTAAATTAAATGTCTATTGTTTTGAACCCGTTCCAAGAGGATTTTGCCGTGAAATCTGCCTCAGTTTCGAAACTGTCGTTTGGAAAGCTCTGTGAAATCAGAGAAAATGCTTCTAAGCATCAATATGCCTTGTATTGTGATGAAAGACCTGTAATCCAAATGCAAACAACTCTGTAGTGTATTTTTGTCGAATCCTATCTGCATGTAGTGTGTGCGAAACACAGAATTTCACAGCGGGAGAATCTATGTAATATACATATCTATTGGGTAGAACACGCTCCAACAGTTTTTTCCTTAGGAAACTGCCTGATTTTTGAAACTGCTATTAGGAAAAAGCTGCAAACTCAGAGTTAATGTTTCTAGGTGTAAATATGCCTTGTATGGTGGATGAAAGTTCTGTAATACACATGTACACAACTCATTAAAAATGTTTCTCAAATCCGTGATGTATGTAGTGTATTCAGTACACGGAATGTCACGTTGATGGAAACTATGTAAATTACATATCTATTGGTGAGAAACCGCTCCAGGAGCATTTTACTGTAAAATCTACCTCTGTTTGGAAACTGGTGTTATGAAAACACTGCAAAACCTGAGCCAAAGTTTAAGGTGACAATATGTCTTCAATGGTTTATTAAAGATGTGTAATTCACATTCTAACAACTCAGGAGTGAATATTTGTTGAATCCATGGTGCATGTACCTTTTTCGGAACACGGGATGTTACGGTGACGGTATCTATGAAAATGGGATGTCTATTGGATCGAACATGCAGCAAGAGAATTTTTCTGCGAAAACTGCCTGATTTTCGTAACTGACGTTAGGAAAAATCTGCGAAATCTAAGTAAATATTTCTAGGTGTAAATATGCCTTGTATTGTGGTTGAAACATCGGTAATCCACATGCTCATGGTCATTAAATAATGTTTGTCAAAGCCGTGATTAATGTAACGTTTTTGGAACACGGAATGTGTCGGTGAGTGAAACTCGGAAAATAACAATTCTACTGGATAGAACTCGCTTGAATTGAATTTTTCTGCGAAAATTTCATGATTTTCAGAAATGGATGTTAGGGAAAACCTGCGAATTCAGAATAACTACATCTAGGGATAAATATGCCTTGTATGGTGAATGAAATTTTGGTAATCCAGATGCTCACACTCATTAGAGAATGTTTGTCGAATTCGTGATGCATGTAACGTGTACGGAATACAGAGTGTCATATTGAAGGAAACAATGTAAATTACATGTCTATTGGGTAGAACTCGCTTGAAGAGAATTTTTCTGCGAAATGTGCCTCATTTTCAAAACTGCCATTAGGAGAACGCTGTGAAATCTGAGAAAATGTTTCTAAGTTTCAATATGCCTTGAATGGTGAATGAAAGTCCGGTAATCCACATGTTAATTACAGTGTTGTAATTATTTTTCAAACCGTGATACATGTAGCGCTTTTTGAAATGGAATTTCACCGTAATGAAACAATGTAAATTACAATTCTATTGGGTAGAACTAGCTAGAATAGAATTTTTCTGCGAAAATTGCATGATTATCGAATCTGAAGTTTGGAGAAAGCTTCAAAATGAGAGTAAATATTTCTAGGTGTAAATATGCCTTTATGTTGAAAGACAGTTCGGTAATTTACATTTTCACAGCATATTAAAGAATCATTTTCTAATCCGTTGTGCATGTAACTTGTTCGGAATGTGGAATTTCACGGTGACTGAAACAATCTAAACTACTTCTCTATTGGGTAGAACTCGCTCCAAGAGAATTTTTCTGTGAAAACTGCATCATTTTTGAAACTGGCGTTTGGAAAACGCAGCAAAATCTGAGAAAATACTTCTAAGTATCAATATTCAATCTATTGTGATGAAAGTTCGGTAATCCACATGCTAACAAATCTGTAGTGAATATTTGTCGAATCCATTATGCATGTAGCATGTTCGGAACACGGAACTTCATGGCCAGGGATTTTATGTAAATTACATTCCTCTTGGTTAGAAATCACTCCAAGAGATTTTTCCTGAGAAATCTGCCTGATTTTCGAATCTGGCATTAGGGAAAAACTGCGAACTCTGATGAATAAATTCTCGGTGTACATATGCATTGTAGGGTTGATGAAAGTTCGGTAATCTGCATGCTAACAACTCTGTAGTGAATATTTGTCGAATCCAAGATACATGAAGCATGTTTGGGACACAGAATATCACGGTGAGCGAATCTATGTAAAATGCATGTCACTTTTGTAGAACTCGCTCCAAGAGCTTTTCCTGCGAATTCTGCCTCATTTTCAAAACTGGCATTAGGAAAAACTTTCAAAATATGAGAAAATGCTTCAAAGTGTCAATATGGCTTTTATGGTGGATGAAAGTACGGTAATCCTTATGCTAACAACTCTGTAGTGAATATTTGTCGAATCCGTGATGTATGTAGCTTTTTCGGAACACGGAATTTCACGATGACGGGTTCTATGTAAATTGCATATCTATTGGGTAGAACTAGCTCCAACAGGATTTTTCTGCGAAAACTGCATGATTTAAAAACTGACATTAGGAAAAATCTACTAAATCAGGAAAAACTTTCTATGTATAAATATGCATTTTAAGGTGGATGAAAGTTCGGTAATACACATGTTCACAACTCATAAAGAATGTTTGTCGAATCCGTGATGCATGTAACGTGTTCAGAACACGGAATGTCACGGTGAGTGAAACTAAGTGTATTACATATCTTTTGGTTAGAACTCGCTCCAAGAGCATTTTCCTGCCAAATCTGCCTCATTTTCAAACCTGGCATTTAAACTAACCTGTGAAATCTGAGAAAAGTCTTCAAAGTATCATTAAGCAATCTATGGTCAATGAAAGTGATGTAATCCACTTGCTAACAACACTGTAGTGAATATTTTTTAAATCCGAGATGCATGTAGCGTGTTCAGAACACGGAATTTCATGGTGTGCGAATCCATGTAAATTAAATGTCTATTGTTTTGAACACGTTCCAAGATTATTTTGCTGTGAAATCTGCCTCAGTTTCGAAACTGTCGTTTGGAAAGCTCTGTGAAATCAGAGAAAATGCTTCTAAGCATCAATATGCCTTGTATTGTGATGAAAGACCTGTAATCCAAATGCAAACAACTCTGTAGTGTATTTTTGTCGAATCCTATCTGCATGTAGTGTGTGCGAAACACAGAATTTCACAGCGGGAGAATCTATGTAATATACATATCTATTGGGTAGAACACGCTCCAACAGTTTTTTCCTTAGGAAACTGCCTGATTTTTGAAACTGCTATTAGGAAAAAGCTGCAAACTCAGAGTTAATGTTTCTAGGTGTAAATATGCCTTGTATGGTGGATGAAAGTTCTGTAATACACATGTACACAACTCATTAAAAATGTTTCTCAAATCCGTGATGTATGTAGTGTATTCAGTACACGGAATGTCACGTTGATGGAAACTATGTAAATTACATATCTATTGGTGAGAAACCGCTCCAGGAGCATTTTACTGTAAAATCTACCTCTGTTTGGAAACTGGTGTTATGAAAACACTGCAAAACCTGAGCCAAAGTTTAAGGTGACAATATGTCTTCAATGGTTTATTAAAGATGTGTAATTCACATTCTAACAACTCAGGAGTGAATATTTGTTGAATCCATGGTGCATGTACCTTTTTCGGAACACGGGATGTTACGGTGACGGTATCTATGAAAATGGGATGTCTATTGGATCGAACATGCAGCAAGAGAATTTTTCTGCGAAAACTGCCTGATTTTCGTAACTGACGTTAGGAAAAATCTGCGAAATCTAAGTAAATATTTCTAGGTGTAAATATGCCTTGTATTGTGGTTGAAACATCGGTAATCCACATGCTCATGGTCATTAAATAATGTTTGTCAAAGCCGTGATTAATGTAAGGTTTTTGGAACACGGAATGTGTCGGTGAGTGAAACTCGGAAAATAACAATTCTACTGGATAGAACTCGCTTGAATTGAATTTTTCTGCGAAAATTTCATGATTTTCAGAAATGGATGTTAGGGAAAACCTGCGAATTCAGAATAACTACATCTAGGGATAAATATGCCTTGTATGGTGAATGAAATTTTGGTAATCCAGATGCTCACACTCATTAGAGAATGTTTGTCGAATTCGTGATGCATGTAACGTGTACGGAATACAGAGTGTCATATTGAAGGAAACAATGTAAATTACATGTCTATTGGGTAGAACTCGCTTGAAGAGAATTTTTCTGCGAAATGTGCCTCATTTTCAAAACTGCCATTAGGAGAACCATATGAAATCTGAGAAAATGTTTCTAAGTTTCAATATGCCTTGAATGGTGAATGAAAGTCCGGTAATCCACATGTTAATTACAGTGTTGTAATTATTTTTCAAACCGTGATACATGTAGCGCTTTTTGAAATGGAATTTCACCGTAATGAAACAATGTAAATTACAATTCTATTGGGTAGAACTAGCTAGAATAGAATTTTTCTGCGAAAATTGCATGATTATCGAATCTGAAGTTTGGAGAAAGCTTCAAAATGAGAGTAAATATTTCTAGGTGTAAATATGCCTTTATGTTGAAAGACAGTTCGGTAATTTACATTTTCACAGCATATTAAAGAATCATTTTCTAATCCGTTGTGCATGTAACTTGTTCGGAATGTGGAATTTCACGGTGACTGAAACAATCTAAACTACTTCTCTATTGGGTAGAACTCGCTCCAAGAGGATTTTTCTGTGAAAACTGCATCATTTTTGAAACTGGCGTTTGGAAAACGCAGCAAAATCTGAGAAAATAATTCTAAGTATCAATATTCAATCTATTGTGATGAAAGTTCGGTAATCCACATGCTAACAAATCTGTAGTGAATATTTGTCGAATCCATTATGCATGTAGCATGTTCGGAACACGGAATTTCATGGCCAGGGATTTTATGTAAATTACATTCCTCTTGGTTAGAAATCACTCCAAGAGATTTTTCCTGAGAAATCTGCCTGATTTTCGAATCTGGCATTAGGGAAAAACTGCGAACTCTGATGAATAAATTCTCGGTGTACATATGCCTTGTAGGGTGGATGAAAGTTCGGTAATCTGCATGCTAACAACTCTGTAGTGAATATTTGTCGAATCCAAGATACATGAAGCGTGTTTGGGACACAGAATATCACGGTGAGCGAATCTATGTAAAATGCATGTCACTTGGGTAGAACTCGCTCCAAGAGCTTTTCCTGCGAATTCTGCCTCATTTTCAAAACTGGCATTAGGAAAAACTTTTGAAATATGAGAAAATGCTTCAAAGTGTCAATATGGCTTTTATGGTGGATGAAAGTACGGTAATCCTTATGCTAACAACTCTGTAGTGAATATTTGTCGAATCCGTGATGTATGTAGCTTTTTCGGAACACGGAATTTCACGATGACGGGTTCTATGTAAATTGCATATCTATTGGGTAGAACTAGCTCCAAGAGGATTTTTCTGCGAAAACTGCATGATTTAAAAACTGACATTAGGAAAAATCTACTAAATCAGGAAAAACTTTCTATGTATAAATATGCATTTTAAGGTGGATGAAAGTTCGGTAATACACATGTTCACAACTCATAAAGAATGTTTGTCGAATCCGTGATGCATGTAACGTGTTCAGAACACGGAATGTCACGGTGAGTGAAACTAAGTGTATTACATATCTTTTGGTTAGAACTCGCTCCAAGAGCATTTTCCTGCCAAATCTGCCTCATTTTCAAACCTGGCATTTAAACTAACCTGTGAAATCTGAGAACAGTCTTCAAAGTGTCATTAAGCAATCTATGGTCAATGAAAGTGATGTAATCCACTTGCTAACAACTCTGAGGTGAATATTTTTGAATCCGAGATGCATGTAGCTTGTTCGGAACACGGAATTTCATGGTGTGTGAATCCATGTAAATTAAATGTCTATTGTTTTGAACCCGTTCCAAGAGGATTTTGCCGTGAAATCTGCCTCAGTTTCAAAACTGTCGTTTGGAAAGCTCTGTGAAATCAGAGAAAATGCTTCTAAGCATCAATATGCCTTGTATTGTGATGAAAGTCCTGTAATCCACATGCAAAAAACTCTGTAGTGTATTTTTGTCGAATCCTATCTGCATGTAGAGTGTGCGAAACACGGAATTTCACAGCGGGAAAATCTATGTAATATACATATCTATTGGGTAGAACACACTCCAACAGTTTTTTCCTTAGGAAACTGCCTGATTTTTGAAACTGCTATTAGGAAAAAGCTGCAAACTCAGAGTTAATGTTTCTAGGTGTAAATATGCCTTGTATGGTGGATGAAAGTTCTGTAATACACATGTACACAACTCATTAAAAATGTTTCTCAAATCCGTGATGTATGTAGTGTATTCAGTACACGGAATGTCACGTTGATGGAAACTATGTAAATTACATATCTATTGGTGAGAAACCGCTCCAGGAGCATTTTACTGTAAAATCTACCTCTGTTTGGAAACTGGTGTTATGAAAACACTGCAAAACCTGAGCCAAAGTTTAAGGTGACAATATGTCTTCAATGGTTTATTAAAGATGTGTAATTCACATTCTAACAACTCAGGAGTGAATATTTGTTGAATCCATGGTGCATGTACCTTTTTCGGAACACGGGATGTTACGGTGACGGTATCTATGAAAATGGGATGTCTATTGGATCGAACATGCAGCAACAGAATTTTTCTGCGAAAACTGCCTGATTTTCGTAACTGACGTTAGAAAAAATCTGCGAAAACTAAGTAAATATTTCTAGGTGTAAATATGCCTTGTATTGTGGTTGAAACATCGGTAATCCACATGCTCATGGTCATTAAATAATGTTTGTCAAAGCCGTGATTAATGTAACGTTTTTGGAACACGGAATGTGTCGGTGAGTGAAACTCGGAAAATAACAATTCTACTGGATAGAACTCGCTTGAATTGAATTTTTCTGCGAAAATTTCATGATTTTCAGAAATGGATGTTAGGGAAAACCTGCGAATTCAGAATAACTACATCTAGGGATAAATATGCCTTGTATGGTGAATGAAATTTTGGTAATCCAGATGCTCACACTCATTAGAGAATGTTTGTCGAATTCGTGATGCATGTAACGTGTACGGAATACAGAGTGTCATATTGAAGGAAACAATGTAAATTACATGTCTATTGGGTAGAACTCGCTTGAAGAGAATTTTTCTGCGAAATGTGCCTCATTTTCAAAACTGCCATTAGGAGAACGCTGTGAAATCTGAGAAAATGTTTCTAAGTTTCAATATGCCTTGAATGGTGAATGAAAGTCCGGTAATCCACATGTTAATTACAGTGTTGTAATTATTTTTCAAACCGTGATACATGTAGCGCTTTTTGAAATGGAATTTCACCGTAATGAAACAATGTAAATTACAATTCTATTGGGTAGAACTAGCTAGAATAGAATTTTTCTGCGAAAATTGCATGATTATCGAATCTGAAGTTTGGAGAAAGCTTCAAAATGAGAGTAAATATTTCTAGGTGTAAATATGCCTTTATGTTGAAAGACAGTACGGTAATTTACATTTTCACAGCATATTAAAGAATCATTTTCTAATCCGTTGTGCATGTAACTTGTTCGGAATGTGGAATTTCACGGTGAATGAAACAATCTAAACTACTTCTCTATTGGGTAGAACTCGCTCCAAGAGAATTTTTCTGTGAAAACTGCATCATTTTTGAAACTGGCGTTTGGAAAACGCAGCAAAATCTGAGAAAATACTTCTAAGTATCAATATTCAATCTATTGTGATGAAAGTTCGGTAATCCACATGCTAACAAATCTGTAGTGAATATTTGTCGAATCCATTATGCATGTAGCATGTTCGGAACACGGAATTTCATGGCCAGGGATTTTATGTAAATTACATTCCTCTTGGTTAGAAATCACTCCAAGAGATTTTTCCTGAGAAATCTGCCTGATTTTCGAATCTGGCATTAGGGAAAAACTGCGAACTCTGATGAATAAATTCTCGGTGTACATATGCCTTGTAGGGTGGATGAAAGTTCGGTAATCTGCATGCTAACAACTCTGTAGTGAATATTTGTCGAATCCAAGATACATGAAGCGTGTTTGGGACACAGAATATCACGGTGAGCGAATCTATGTAAAATGCATGTCACTTGGGTAGAACTCGCTCCAAGAGCTTTTCCTGCGAATTCTGCCTCATTTTCAAAACTGGCATTAGGAAAAACTTTCGAAATATGAGAAAATGCTTCAAAGTGTCAATATGGCTTTTATGGTGGATGAAAGTACGGTAATCCTTATGCTAACAACTCTGTAGTGAATATTTGTCGAATCCGTGATGTATGTAGCTTTTTCGGAACACAGAATTTCACGATGACGGGTTCTATGTAAATTGCATATCTATTGGGTAGAACTAGCTCCAAGAGGATTTTTCTGCGAAAACTGCATGATTTAAAAACTGACATTAGGAAAAATCTACTAAATCAGGAAAAACTTTCTATGTATAAATATGCATTTTAAGGTGGATGAAAGTTCGGTAATACACATGTTCACAACTCAAAAAGAATGTTTGTCGAATCCGTGATGCATGTAACGTGTTCAGAACACGGAATGTCACGGTGAGTGAAACTAAGTGTATTACATATCTTTTGGTTAGAACTCGCTCCAAGAGCATTTTCCTGCCAAATCTGCCTCATTTTCAAACCTGGCATTTAAACTAACCTGTGAAATCTGAGAACAGTCTTCAAAGTGTCATTAAGCAATCTATGGTCAATGAAAGTGATGTAATCCACTTGCTAACAACTCTGAGGTGAATATTTTTGAATCCGAGATGCATGTAGCTTGTTCGGAACACGGAATTTCATGGTGTGCGAATCCATGTAAATTAAATGTCTATTGTTTTGAACCCGTTCCAAGAGGATTTTGCCGTGAAATCTGCCTCAGTTTCGAAACTGTCGTTTGGAAAGCTCTGTGAAATCAGAGAAAATGCTTCTAAGCATCAATATGCCTTGTATTGTGATGAAAGACCTGTAATCCAAATGCAAACAACTCTGTAGTGTATTTTTGTCGAATCCTATCTGCATGTAGTGTGTGCGAAACACAGAATTTCACAGCGGGAGAATCTATGTAATATACATATCTATTGGGTAGAACACGCTCCAACAGTTTTTTCCTTAGGAAACTGCCTGATTTTTGAAACTGCTATTAGGAAAAAGCTGCAAACTCAGAGTTAATGTTTCTAGGTGTAAATATGCCTTGTATGGTGGATGAAAGTTCTGTAATACACATGTACACAACTCATTAAAAATGTTTCTCAAATCCGTGATGTATGTAGTGTATTCAGAACACGGAATGTCACGTTGATGGAAACTATGTAAATTACATATCTATTGGTGAGAAACCGCTCCAGGAGCATTTTACTGTAAAATCTACCTCTGTTTGGAAACTGGTGTTATGAAAACACTGCAAAACCTGAGCCAAAGTTTAAGGTGACAATATGTCTTCAATGGTTTATTAAAGATGTGTAATTCACATTCTAACAACTCAGGAGTGAATATTTGTTGAATCCATGGTGCATGTACCTTTTTCGGAACACGGGATGTTACGGTGACGGTATCTATGAAAATGGGATGTCTATTGGATCGAACATGCAGCAACAGAATTTTTCTGCGAAAACTGCCTGATTTTCGTAACTGACGTTAGGAAAAATCTGCGAAATCTAAGTAAATATTTCTAGGTGTAAATATGCCTTGTATTGTGGTTGAAACATCGGTAATCCACATGCTCACGGTCATTAAATAATGTTTGTCGAAGCCGTGATTAATGTAACGTTTTTGGAACACGGAATGTGTCGGTGAGTGAAACTCGGAAAATAACAATTCTACTGGATAGAACTCGCTTGAATTGAATTTTTCTGCAAAAATTTCATGATTTTCGGAAATGGATGTTAGGGAAAACCTGCGAAATCAGAATAACCACATCTAGGGATAAGTATGCCTTGTATGGTGAATGAAATTGTGGTAATCCAGATGCTCACACTCTTTAGAGAATGTGTGTCGAATTCTTGATGGATGTAACGTGTACGGAATACAGAGTGTCATATTGAAGGAAACAATGTAAATTACATGTCTATTGGGTAGAACTCGCTTGAAGAGAATTTTTCTGCGAAATGTGCTTCATTTTCAAAACTGCCTTTAGGAGAAAACTGTGAAATCTGAGAAAATGATTCTAAGTGTCAATATGCCTTGAATGGTGAATGAAAGTCCGGTAATCCACATGTTAATTACAGTGTTGTAATTATTTTTCAAACCGTGATACATGTAGCGCTTTTTGAAATGGAATTTCACCGTAATGAAACAATGTAAATTACAATTCTATTGGGTAGAACTAGCTAGAATAGAATTTTTCTGCGAAAATTGCATGATTATCGAATCTGAAGTTTGGAGAAAGCTTCAAAATGAGAGTAAATATTTCTAGGTGTAAATATGCCTTTATGTTGACAGACAGTTCGGTAATCCACATTTACACAACATATTAAAGAATCTTTTTCTAATCCGTGGTGCATGTAACTTGTTCGGAACGTGGAATTTCACGGTGACTGAAACAATGTAAACTACTCCTCTATTGGGTAGAACGCGCTCCAAGAGAATTTTTCTGTGAAAACTGCATCAATTTTGAAACTGGCGTTTGGAAAACGCAGCAAAATCTGAGAAAATACTTCTAAGTATCAATATTCAATCTATTGTGATGAAAGTTCGGTAATCCACACGCTAACAAATCTGTAGTGAATAATTGTCGAATCCATTATGCATGTAGCATGTTCGGAACACGGAATTTCATGGCCAGGGATTTTATGTAAATTACATTCCTCTTGGTTAGAAATCACTCCAAGAGCTTTTTCCTGAGAAATCTGCCTTATGTTCGAAACTGGCATTAGGAAAACACTGCGAACTCAGATGAATAGATTCTCGGTGTACATATGCCCTGTACGGTGGATGAAAGTTCTGTAATCTGCATGCTAACAACTCTGTAGTGAATATTTGTCGAATCCAAGATACATGAAGCATGTTTGGGACACAGAATATCACGGTGAGAGAATCTATGTAAAATGCATGTCACTTGGGTAGAACTCGCTCCAAGAGCTTTTCCTGCGAATTCTGCCTCTTTTTCAAAACTGGCATTAGGAAAAACTTTCGAAATATGAGAAAATGCTTCAAAGTGTCAATATGGCTTTTATGGTGGATGAAAGTACGGTAATCCTTATGCTAACAACTCTGTAGTGAATATTTGTCGAATCCGTGATTCATGTAGCTTTTTCGGAACAAGGAATTTCACGATGACGGGTTCTATGTAAATTGCATGTCTATTGGGTAGAACTCGCTCCAAGAGGATTTTTCTGCGAAAACTGCATGATTTAAAAACTGACATTAGGAAAAATCTACTAAATCAGGAAAAACTTTCTATGTATAAATATGCATTTTAAGGTGGATGAAAGTTCGGTAATACACATGTTCACAACTCATAAAGAATGTTTGTCGAATCCGTGATGCATGTAACGTGTTCAGAACACGGAATGTCACGGTGAGTGAAACTACGTATATTACATATCTTTTGGTTAGAACTCGCTCCAAGAGCATTTTCCTGCCAAATCTGCCTCATTTTCAAACCTGGCATTTAAACTAACCTGTGAAATCTGAGAACAGTCTTCAGAGTGTCATTAAGCAATCTATGGTCAATGAAAGTGATGTAATCCACTTGCTAACAACTCTGTAGTGAATATTTTTGAATCCGAAATGCATGTAGCATGTTCGGAACACGGAAATTCACGGTGTGCGAATCCATGTAAATTAAATGTCTATTGTTTTGAAACCGTTCCAAGAGGATTTTGCCGAGAAATCTGCCTCGGTTTCGAAACTGTCGTTTGGAAAGCTGTGTGAAATCAGAGAAAATGCTTCTAAGCATCAATATGCCTTGTATTGTGATGAAAGTCCTGTAATCCACATGCAAACAACTCTGTAGTGTATTTTTGTCGAATCCTATCTGCATGTAGAGTGAGCGAAACACGGAATTTCACAGCGGGAGAATCTATGTAATTTATATATCTATTGGGTAGAACAGGCTCCAACAGTTTTTTCCTTAGGAAACTGCCTGATTTTTGAAACTGCTATTAGGAAAAAGCTGCAAACTCAGAGTTAATGTTTCTAGGTGTAAATATGCCTTGTATGGTGGATGAAAGTTCTGTAATACACATGTACACAACTCATTAAAAATGTTTCTCAAATCCGTGATGTATGTAGTGTATTCAGAACACGGAATGTCACGTTGATGGAAACTATGTAAATTAAATATCTATTGGTGAGAAACCGCTCCAGGAGCATTTTACTGTAAAATCTACCTCTCTTTGGAAACTAGTTTTATGAAAACACTGCAAAACCTTAGCAAAACTTAAAGGTGACAATAGGTCTTCAATGGTTTATTAAAGATGTGTAATTCACATTCTAACAACTCAGGAGTGAATATTTGTTGAATCCATGGTGCATGTACCTTTTTCAGAACACGGGATGTTACGGTGACGATATCTATGAAAATGGGATGTCTATTGGATCGAACATGCAGCAAGAGAATTTTTCTGCGAAAACTGCCTGATTTTCGTAACTGACGTTAGGAAAAATCTGCGAAATCTAAGTAAATATTTCTAGGTGTAAATATGCCTTGTATTGTGGTTGAAACATCGGTAATCCACATGCTCATGGTCATTAAATAATGTTTGTCGAAGTCGTGATTAATGTAACTTTTTTGGAACACCGAATGTGTCGGTGAGTGAAACTAGGAAAGTAACAATTCTACTGGATAGAACTCGCTTGAATTGAATTTTTCTGCGAAAATTTCATGATTTTCGGAAATGGATGTTAGCGAAAACCTGCGAAATCAGAATAACTACATCTAGGGATAAATATGCCTTGTATGGTGAATGAAATTGTGGTAATCCAGATGCTCACACTCATTAGAGAATGTTTGTCGAATTCGTGATGCATGTAACGTGTACGGAATACAGAGTGTCATATTGAAGGAAACAATGTAAATTACATGTCTATTGGGTAGAACACGCTTGAAGAGAATTTTTCTGCGAAATGTGCCTCATTTTCAAAACTGCCATTAGGAGAACCCAGTGAAATCTGAGAAAATGCTTCTAAGTGTCAATATGCCTTGAATGGTGAATGAAGGTCCGGTAATCCACCTGTTAATAACAGTGTAGTAATTATTTTTCAAACCGTGATTCATGTAGCGCTTTTTGAAATGGAATTTCACCGTAATGAAACAATTTAAATTAAAATTCTATTGCGTAGAACTAGCTAGAATAGAATTTTTCGGTGAAAATTGCATGATTATCGAATCTGAAGTTTGGAGAAAGCTTCAAAATGAGAGTAAATATTTCTAGGTGTAAATATGCCTTTATGTTGAAAGGCAGTTCGGTAATCCACATTTTCACAACATATTAAAGAATCATTTTCTAATCCGTGGTGCATGTAACTTGTTTGGAACGTGGAATTTCACGGTGACTGAAACAATGTAAACTACTTCTCTATTGGGTAGAACTCGCTCCAAGAAAATTTTTATGTGAAAATTGCATCATTTTTGAAACTGGCGTTTGGAAAACGCAGCAAAATCTGAGAAAATACTTCTAAGTATCAATATTCAATCTATTGTGATGAAAGTTCGGTAATCCACATGCTAACAAATCTGTAGTGAATATTTGTCGAATCCATTATGCATGTAGCATGTTCGGAACACGGAATTTCATGGCCAGGGATTTTATGTAAATTACATTTCTCTTGGTTAGAAATCACTCCAAGAGATTTTTCCTGAGAAATCTGCCTGATTTTCGAAACTGGCATTAGGAAAACACTGCGAACTCATATGAATAGATTCTCGGTGTACATATGCCTTGTAGGGTGGATGAAAGTTCGGTAATCTGCATGCTAACAACTCTGTAGTGAATATTTGTCGAATCCAAGATACATGAAGCATGGTTGGGACACAGAATATCACGGTGAGCGAATCTATGTAAAATGCATGTCACTTGGGTAGAACTCGCTCCAAGAGCTTTTCCTGCGAATTCTGCCTCATTTTCAAAACTGGCATTAGGAAAAACTTTCGAAATATGAGAAAATGCTTCAAAGTGTCAATATGGCATTTATGGTGGATGAAAGTACGGTAATCCTTATGCTAAAAACTCTGTAGTGAATATTTGTCGAATCCGTGATGCATGTAGCTTTTTCGGAACACGGAATTTCACGATGACGGGTTCTATGTAAATTGCATGTCTATTGGGTAGAACTCGCTCCAAGAGGATTTTTCTGCGAAAACTGCATGATTTAAAAACTGACATTAGGGGAAATCTACTAAATGAGAAAAAACTTTCTATGTATAAATATGCATTGTAAGGTGGAAGAAAGTTCGGTAATACACATGTTCACAACTCATTAAAGAATGTTTGTCGAATCCGTGATGCATGTAACGTGTTCAGAATACGGAATGTCACTGTGAGTGAAACTAGGTATATTACATATCTTTTGGTTAGAAGTCGCTCCAAGAGCATTTTCCTGCCAAATCTGCCTCATTTTCAAACCTGGCATTTAAACTAACCTGTGAAATCTGAGAAAAGTCTTCAGAGTGTCATTAAGCAATCTATGGTCAATGAAAGTGATGTAATCCACTTGCTAACAACTCTGTAGTGAATATTTTTGAATCCGAAATGCATGTAGCGTGTTCGGAACACGGAAATTCACGGTGTGCGAATCCATGTAAATTAAATGTCTATTGTTTTGAAACCGTTCCAAGAGGATTTTGCCGAGAAATCTGCCTCGGTTTCGAAACTGTCGTTTGGAAAGCTGTGTGAAATCAGAGAAAATGCTTCTAAGCATCAATATGCCTTGTATTGTGATGAAAGTCCTGTAATCCACATGCAAACAATTCTGTAGTGTATTTTTGTCGAAACTTATCTGCATGTAGAGTGAGCGAAACACGGAATTTCACAGCGGGAGAATCTATGTAATTTATATATCTATTGGGTAGAACAGGCTCCAACAGTTTTTTCCTTAGGAAACTGCCTGATTTTTGAAACTGCTATTAGGAAAAAGCTGCAAACTCAGAGTTAATGTTTCTAGGTGTAAATATGCCTTGTATGGTGGATGAAAGTTCTGTAATACACATGTACACAACTCATTAAAAATGTTTCTGAAATCCGTGATGTATGTAGTGTATTCAGAACACGGAATGTCACGTTGATGGAAACTATGTAAATTACATATCTATTGGTGAGAAACCGCTCCAGGAGCATTTTACTGTAAAATCTACCTCTCTTTGGAAACTAGTTTTATGAAAACACTGCAAAACCTTAGCAAAACTTAAAGGTGACAATAGGTCTTCAATGGTTTATTAAAGATGTGTAATTCACATTCTAACAACTCAGGAGTGAATATTTGTTGAATCCATGGTGCATGTACCTTTTTCAGAACACGGGATGTTACGGTGACGATATCTATGAAAATGGGATGTCTATTGGATCGAACATGCAGCAAGAGAATTTTTCTGCGAAAACTGCCTGATTTTCGTAACTGACGTTAGGAAAAATCTGCGAAATCTAAGTAAATATTTCTAGGTGTAAATATGCCTTGTATTGTGGTTGAAACATCGGTAATCCACATGCTCATGGTCATTAAATAATGTTTGTCGAAGTCGTGATTAATGTAACGTTTTTGGAACACCGAATGTGTCGGTGAGTGAAACTAGGAAAGTAACAATTCTACTGGATAGAACTCGCTTGAATTGAATTTTTCTGCGAAAATTTCATGATTTTCGGAAATGGATGTTAGCGAAAACCTGCGAAATCAGAATAACTACATCTAGGGATAAATATGCCTTGTATGGTGAATGAAATTGTGGTAATCCAGATGCTCACACTCATTAGAGAATGTTTGTCGAATTCGTGATGCATGTAACGTGTACGGAATACAGAGTGTCATATTGAAGGAAACAATGTAAATTACATGTCTATTGGGTAGAACACGCTTGAAGAGAATTTTTCTGCGAAATGTGCTTCATTTTCAAAACTGCCTTTAGGAGAAAACTGTGAAATCTGAGAAAATGATTCTAAGTGTCAATATGCCTTGAATGGTGAATGAAAGTCCGGTAATCCACATGTTAATTACAGTGTTGTAATTATTTTTCAAACCGTGATACATGTAGCGCTTTTTGAAATGGAATTTCACCGTAATGAAACAATGTAAATTACAATTCTATTGGGTAGAACTAGCTAGAATAGAATTTTTCTGCGAAAATTGCATGATTATCGAATCTGAAGTTTGGAGAAAGCTTCAAAATGAGAGTAAATATTTCTAGGTGTAAATATGCCTTTATGTTGTCAGACAGTTCGGTAATCCACATTTACACAACATATTAAAGAATCTTTTTCTAATCCGTGGTGCATGTAACTTGTTCGGAACGTGGAATTTCACGGTGACTGAAACAATGTAAACTACTCCTCTATTGGGTAGAACGCGCTCCAAGAGAATTTTTCTGTGAAAACTGCATCAATTTTGAAACTGGCGTTTGGAAAACGCAGCAAAATCTGAGAAAATACTTCTAAGTATCAATATTCAATCTATTGTGATGAAAGTTCGGTAATCCACACGCTAACAAATCTGTAGTGAATAATTGTCGAATCCATTATGCATGTAGCATGTTCGGAACACGGAATTTCATGGCCAGGGATTTTATGTAAATTACATTCCTCTTGGTTAGAAATCACTCCAAGAGCTTTTTCCTGAGAAATCTGCCTTATGTTCGAAACTGGCATTAGGAAAACACTGCGAACTCAGATGAATAGATTCTCGGTGTACATATGCCCTGTACGGTGGATGAAAGTTCTGTAATCTGCATGCTAACAACTCTGTAGTGAATATTTGTCGAATCCAAGATACATGAAGCATGTTTGGGACACAGAATATCACGGTGAGAGAATCTATGTAAAATGCATGTCACTTGGGTAGAACTCGCTCCAAGAGCTTTTCCTGCGAATTCTGCCTCTTTTTCAAAACTGGCATTAGGAAAAACTTTCGAAATATGAGAAAATGCTTCAAAGTGTCAATATGGCTTTTATGGTGGATGAAAGTACGGTAATCCTTATGCTAACAACTCTGTAGTGAATATTTGTCGAATCCGTGATTCATGTAGCTTTTTCGGAACAAGGAATTTCACGATGACGGGTTCTATGTAAATTGCATGTCTATTGGGTAGAACTCGCTCCAAGAGGATTTTTCTGCGAAAACTGCATGATTTAAAAACTGACATTAGGAAAAATCTACTAAATCAGGAAAAACTTTCTATGTATAAATATGCATTTTAAGGTGGATGAAAGTTCGGTAATACACATGTTCACAACTCATAAAGAATGTTTGTCGAATCCGTGATGCATGTAACGTGTTCAGAACACGGAATGTCACGGTGAGTGAAACTACGTATATTACATATCTTTTGGTTAGAACTCGCTCCAAGAGCATTTTCCTGCCAAATCTGCCTCATTTTCAAACCTGGCATTTAAACTAACCTGTGAAATCTGAGAACAGTCTTCAGAGTGTCATTAAGCAATCTATGGTCAATGAAAGTGATGTAATCCACTTGCTAACAACTCTGTAGTGAATATTTTTGAATCCGAAATGCATGTAGCATGTTCGGAACACGGAAATTCACGGTGTGCGAATCCATGTAAATTAAATGTCTATTGTTTTGAAACCGTTCCAAGAGGATTTTGCCGAGAAATCTGCCTCGGTTTCGAAACTGTCGTTTGGAAAGCTGTGTGAAATCAGAGAAAATGCTTCTAAGCATCAATATGCCTTGTATTGTGATGAAAGTCCTGTAATCCACATGCAAACAACTCTGTAGTGTATTTTTGTCGAATCCTATCTGCATGTAGAGTGAGCGAAACACGGAATTTCACAGCGGGAGAATCTATGTAATTTATATATCTATTGGGTAGAACAGGCTCCAACAGTTTTTTCCTTAGGAAACTGCCTGATTTTTGAAACTGCTATTAGGAAAAAGCTGCAAACTCAGAGTTAATGTTTCTAGGTGTAAATATGCCTTGTATGGTGGATGAAAGTTCTGTAATACACATGTACACAACTCATTAAAAATGTTTCTCAAATCCGTGATGTATGTAGTGTATTCAGAACACGGAATGTCACGTTGATGGAAACTATGTAAATTAAATATCTATTGGTGAGAAACCGCTCCAGGAGCATTTTACTGTAAAATCTACCTCTCTTTGGAAACTAGTTTTATGAAAACACTGCAAAACCTTAGCAAAACTTAAAGGTGACAATAGGTCTTCAATGGTTTATTAAAGATGTGTAATTCACATTCTAACAACTCAGGAGTGAATATTTGTTGAATCCATGGTGCATGTACCTTTTTCAGAACACGGGATGTTACGGTGACGATATCTATGAAAATGGGATGTCTATTGGATCGAACATGCAGCAAGAGAATTTTTCTGCGAAAACTGCCTGATTTTCGTAACTGACGTTAGGAAAAATCTGCGAAATCTAAGTAAATATTTCTAGGTGTAAATATGCCTTGTATTGTGGTTGAAACATCGGTAATCCACATGCTCATGGTCATTAAATAATGTTTGTCGAAGTCGTGATTAATGTAACTTTTTTGGAACACCGAATGTGTCGGTGAGTGAAACTAGGAAAGTAACAATTCTACTGGATAGAACTCGCTTGAATTGAATTTTTCTGCGAAAATTTCATGATTTTCGGAAATGGATGTTAGCGAAAACCTGCGAAATCAGAATAACTACATCTAGGGATAAATATGCCTTGTATGGTGAATGAAATTGTGGTAATCCAGATGCTCACACTCATTAGAGAATGTTTGTCGAATTCGTGATGCATGTAACGTGTACGGAATACAGAGTGTCATATTGAAGGAAACAATGTAAATTACATGTCTATTGGGTAGAACACGCTTGAAGAGAATTTTTCTGCGAAATGTGCCTCATTTTCAAAACTGCCATTAGGAGAACCCAGTGAAATCTGAGAAAATGCTTCTAAGTGTCAATATGCCTTGAATGGTGAATGAAGGTCCGGTAATCCACCTGTTAATAACAGTGTAGTAATTATTTTTCAAACCGTGATTCATGTAGCGCTTTTTGAAATGGAATTTCACCGTAATGAAACAATTTAAATTAAAATTCTATTGCGTAGAACTAGCTAGAATAGAATTTTTCGGTGAAAATTGCATGATTATCGAATCTGAAGTTTGGAGAAAGCTTCAAAATGAGAGTAAATATTTCTAGGTGTAAATATGCCTTTATGTTGAAAGGCAGTTCGGTAATCCACATTTTCACAACATATTAAAGAATCATTTTCTAATCCGTGGTGCATGTAACTTGTTTGGAACGTGGAATTTCACGGTGACTGAAACAATGTAAACTACTTCTCTATTGGGTAGAACTCGCTCCAAGAAAATTTTTATGTGAAATTTGCATCATTTTTGAAACTGGCGTTTGGAAAACGCAGCAAAATCTGAGAAAATACTTCTAAGTATCAATATTCAATCTATTGTGATGAAAGTTCGGTAATCCACATGCTAACAAATCTGTAGTGAATATTTGTCGAATCCATTATGCATGTAGCATGTTCGGAACACGGAATTTCATGGCCAGGGATTTTATGTAAATTACATTTCTCTTGGTTAGAAATCACTCCAAGAGATTTTTCCTGAGAAATCTGCCTGATTTTCGAAACTGGCATTAGGAAAACACTGCGAACTCATATGAATAGATTCTCGGTGTACATATGCCTTGTAGGGTGGATGAAAGTTCGGTAATCTGCATGCTAACAACTCTGTAGTGAATATTTGTCGAATCCAAGATACATGAAGCATGGTTGGGACACAGAATATCACGGTGAGCGAATCTATGTAAAATGCATGTCACTTGGGTAGAACTCGCTCCAAGAGCTTTTCCTGCGAATTCTGCCTCATTTTCAAAACTGGCATTAGGAAAAACTTTCGAAATATGAGAAAATGCTTCAAAGTGTCAATATGGCATTTATGGTGGATGAAAGTACGGTAATCCTTATGCTAAAAACTCTGTAGTGAATATTTGTCGAATCCGTGATGCATGTAGCTTTTTCGGAACACGGAATTTCACGATGACGGGTTCTATGTAAATTGCATGTCTATTGGGTAGAACTCGCTCCAAGAGGATTTTTCTGCGAAAACTGCATGATTTAAAAACTGACATTAGGGGAAATCTACTAAATGAGAAAAAACTTTCTATGTATAAATATGCATTGTAAGGTGGAAGAAAGTTCGGTAATACACATGTTCACAACTCATTAAAGAATGTTTGTCGAATCCGTGATGCATGTAACGTGTTCAGAATACGGAATGTCACTGTGAGTGAAACTAGGTATATTACATATCTTTTGGTTAGAAGTCGCTCCAAGAGCATTTTCCTGCCAAATCTGCCTCATTTTCAAACCTGGCATTTAAACTAACCTGTGAAATCTGAGAAAAGTCTTCAGAGTGTCATTAAGCAATCTATGGTCAATGAAAGTGATGTAATCCACTTGCTAACAACTCTGTAGTGAATATTTTTGAATCCGAAATGCATGTAGCGTGTTCGGAACACGGAAATTCACGGTGTGCGAATCCATGTAAATTAAATGTCTATTGTTTTGAAACCGTTCCAAGAGGATTTTGCCGAGAAATCTGCCTCGGTTTCGAAACTGTCGTTTGGAAAGCTGTGTGAAATCAGAGAAAATGCTTCTAAGCATCAATATGCCTTGTATTGTGATGAAAGTCCTGTAATCCACATGCAAACAATTCTGTAGTGTATTTTTGTCGAAACTTATCTGCATGTAGAGTGAGCGAAACACGGAATTTCACAGCGGGAGAATCTATGTAATTTATATATCTATTGGGTAGAACAGGCTCCAACAGTTTTTTCCTTAGGAAACTGCCTGATTTTTGAAACTGCTATTAGGAAAAAGCTGCAAACTCAGAGTTAATGTTTCTAGGTGTAAATATGCCTTGTATGGTGGATGAAAGTTCTGTAATACACATGTACACAACTCATTAAAAATGTTTCTGAAATCCGTGATGTATGTAGTGTATTCAGAACACGGAATGTCACGTTGATGGAAACTATGTAAATTACATATCTATTGGTGAGAAACCGCTCCAGGAGCATTTTACTGTAAAATCTACCTCTCTTTGGAAACTAGTTTTATGAAAACACTGCAAAACCTTAGCAAAACTTAAAGGTGACAATAGGTCTTCAATGGTTTATTAAAGATGTGTAATTCACATTCTAACAACTCAGGAGTGAATATTTGTTGAATCCATGGTGCATGTACCTTTTTCAGAACACGGGATGTTACGGTGACGATATCTATGAAAATGGGATGTCTATTGGATCGAACATGCAGCAAGAGAATTTTTCTGCGAAAACTGCCTGATTTTCGTAACTGACGTTAGGAAAAATCTGCGAAATCTAAGTAAATATTTCTAGGTGTAAATATGCCTTGTATTGTGGTTGAAACATCGGTAATCCACATGCTCATGGTCATTAAATAATGTTTGTCGAAGTCGTGATTAATGTAACGTTTTTGGAACACCGAATGTGTCGGTGAGTGAAACTAGGAAAGTAACAATTCTACTGGATAGAACTCGCTTGAATTGAATTTTTCTGCGAAAATTTCATGATTTTCGGAAATGGATGTTAGCGAAAACCTGCGAAATCAGAATAACTACATCTAGGGATAAATATGCCTTGTATGGTGAATGAAATTGTGGTAATCCAGATGCTCACACTCATTAGAGAATGTTTGTCGAATTCGTGATGCATGTAACGTGTACGGAATACAGAGTGTCATATTGAAGGAAACAATGTAAATTACATGTCTATTGGGTAGAACACGCTTGAAGAGAATTTTTCTGCGAAATGTGCCTCATTTTCAAAACTGCCATTAGGAGAACCCAGTGAAATCTGAGAAAATGCTTCTAAGTGTCAATATGCCTTGAATGGTGAATGAAGGTCCGGTAATCCACCTGTTAATAACAGTGTAGTAATTATTTTTCAAACCGTGATTCATGTAGCGCTTTTTGAAATGGAATTTCACCGTAATGAAACAATTTAAATTAAAATTCTATTGCGTAGAACTAGCTAGAATAGAATTTTTCGGTGAAAATTGCATGATTATCGAATCTGAAGTTTGGAGAAAGCTTCAAAATGAGAGTAAATATTTCTAGGTGTAAATATGCCTTTATGTTGAAAGGCAGTTCGGTAATCCACATTTTCACAACATATTAAAGAATCATTTTCTAATCCGTGGTGCATGTAACTTGTTTGGAACGTGGAATTTCACGGTGACTGAAACAATGTAAACTACTTCTCTATTGGGTAGAACTCGCTCCAAGAAAATTTTTATGTGAAAATTGCATCATTTTTGAAACTGGCGTTTGGAAAACGCAGCAAAATCTGAGAAAATACTTCTAAGTATCAATATTCAATCTATTGTGATGAAAGTTCGGTAATCCACATGCTAACAAATCTGTAGTGAATATTTGTCGAATCCATTATGCATGTAGCATGTTCGGAACACGGAATTTCATGGCCAGGGATTTTATGTAAATTACATTTCTCTTGGTTAGAAATCACTCCAAGAGATTTTTCCTGAGAAATCTGCCTGATTTTCGAAACTGGCATTAGGAAAACACTGCGAACTCATATGAATAGATTCTCGGTGTACATATGCCTTGTAGGGTGGATGAAAGTTCGGTAATCTGCATGCTAACAACTCTGTAGTGAATATTTGTCGAATCCAAGATACATGAAGCATGGTTGGGACACAGAATATCACGGTGAGCGAATCTATGTAAAATGCATGTCACTTGGGTAGAACTCGCTCCAAGAGCTTTTCCTGCGAATTCTGCCTCATTTTCAAAACTGGCATTAGGAAAAACTTTCGAAATATGAGAAAATGCTTCAAAGTGTCAATATGGCATTTATGGTGGATGAAAGTACGGTAATCCTTATGCTAAAAACTCTGTAGTGAATATTTGTCGAATCCGTGATGCATGTAGCTTTTTCGGAACACGGAATTTCACGATGACGGGTTCTATGTAAATTGCATGTCTATTGGGTAGAACTCGCTCCAAGAGGATTTTTCTGCGAAAACTGCATGATTTAAAAACTGACATTAGGGGAAATCTACTAAATGAGAAAAAACTTTCTATGTATAAATATGCATTGTAAGGTGGAAGAAAGTTCGGTAATACACATGTTCACAACTCATTAAAGAATGTTTGTCGAATCCGTGATGCATGTAACGTGTTCAGAATACGGAATGTCACTGTGAGTGAAACTAGGTATATTACATATCTTTTGGTTAGAAGTCGCTCCAAGAGCATTTTCCTGCCAAATCTGCCTCATTTTCAAACCTGGCATTTAAACTAACCTGTGAAATCTGAGAAAAGTCTTCAGAGTGTCATTAAGCAATCTATGGTCAATGAAAGTGATGTAATCCACTTGCTAACAACTCTGTAGTGAATATTTTTGAATCCGAAATGCATGTAGCGTGTTCGGAACACGGAAATTCACGGTGTGCGAATCCATGTAAATTAAATGTCTATTGTTTTGAAACCGTTCCAAGAGGATTTTGCCGAGAAATCTGCCTCGGTTTCGAAACTGTCGTTTGGAAAGCTGTGTGAAATCAGAGAAAATGCTTCTAAGCATCAATATGCCTTGTATTGTGATGAAAGTCCTGTAATCCACATGCAAACAATTCTGTAGTGTATTTTTGTCGAAACTTATCTGCATGTAGAGTGAGCGAAACACGGAATTTCACAGCGGGAGAATCTATGTAATTTATATATCTATTGGGTAGAACAGGCTCCAACAGTTTTTTCCTTAGGAAACTGCCTGATTTTTGAAACTGCTATTAGGAAAAAGCTGCAAACTCAGAGTTAATGTTTCTAGGTGTAAATATGCCTTGTATGGTGGATGAAAGTTCTGTAATACACATGTACACAACTCATTAAAAATGTTTCTCAAATCCGTGATGTATGTAGTGTATTCAGAACACGGAATGTCACGTTGATGGAAACTATGTAAATTACATATCTATTGGTGAGAAACCGCTCCAGGAGCATTTTACTGTAAAATCTACTCTCTTTGGAAACTGGTTTTATGAAAACACTGCAAAACCTTAGCAAAACTTAAAGGTGACAATATGTCTTCAATGGTTTATTAAAGATGTGTAATTCACATTCTAACAACTCAGGAGTGAATATTTGTTGAATCCATGGTGCATGTACCTTTTTCAGAACACGGGATGTTACGGTGACGATATCTATGAAAATGGGATGTCTATTGGATCGAACATGCAGCAAGAGAATTTTTCTGCGAAAACTGCCTGATTTTCGTAACTGACGTTAGGAAAAATCTGCGAAAACTAAGTAAATATTTCTAGGTGTAAATATGCCTTGTATTGTGGTTGAAACATCGGTAATCCACATGCTCATGGTCTTTAAATAATGTTTGTCGAAGTCGTGATTAATGTAACGTTTTTGGAACACCGAATGTGTCGGTGAGTGAAACTCGGAAAGTAACAATTCTACTGGATAGAACTCTCTTGAATTGAATTTTTCTGCGAAAATTTCATGATTTTCGGAAATGGATGTTAGGGAAAACCTGCGAAATCAGAATAACTACATCTAGGGATAAATATGCCTTGTATGGTGAATGAAATTGTGGTAATCCAGATGCTCACACTCATTAGAGAATGTTTGTCGAATTCGTGATGCATGTAACGTGTACGGAATACAGAGTGTCATATTGAAGGAAACAATGTAAATTACATGTCTATTGGTTAGAACTCGCTTGAAGAGAATTTTTCTGCGAAATGTGCCTCATTTTCAAAACTGCCATTAGGAGAACCCAGTGAAATCTGAGAAAATGCTTCTAAGTGTCAATATGCCTTGAATGGTGAATGAAGGTCCGGTAATCCACCTGTTAATAACAGTGTAGTAATTATTTTTCAAACCGTGATTCATGTAGCGCTTTTTGAAATGGAATTTCACCGTATTGAAACAATTTAAATTAAAATTCTATTGCGTAGAACTAGCTAGAATAGAATTTTTCGGTGAAAATTGCATGATTATCGAATCTGAAGTTTGGAGAAAGCTTCAAAATGAGAGTAAATATTTCTAGGTGTAAATATGCCTTTATGTTGAAAGGCAGTTCGGTAATCCACATTTTCACAACATATTAAAGAATCATTTTCTAATCCGTGGTGCATGTAACTTGTTTGGAACGTGGAATTTCACGGTGACTGAAACAATGTAAACTACTTCTCTATTGGGTAGAACTCGCTCCAAGAAAATTTTTATGTGAAAATTGCATCATTTTTGAAACTGGCGTTTGGAAAACGCAGCAAAATCTGAGAAAATACTTCTAAGTATCAATATTCAATCTATTGTGATGAAAGTTCGGTAATCCACATGCTAACAAATCTGTAGTGAATATTTGTCGAATCCATTATGCATGTAGCATGTTCGGAACACGGAATTTCATGGCCAGGGATTTTATGTAAATTACATTTCTCTTGGTTAGAAATCACTCCAAGAGATTTTTCCTGAGAAATCTGCCTGATTTTCGAAACTGGCATTAGGAAAACACTGCGAACTCAGATGAATAGATTCTCGGTGTACATATGCCTTGTAGGGTGGATGAAAGTTCGGTAATTTGCATGCTAACAACTCTGTAGTGAATATTTGTCGAATCCAAGATACATGAAGCGTGTTTGGGACACAGAATATCACGGTGAGCGAATCTATGTAAAATGCATGTCACTTGGGTAGAACTCGCTCCAAGAGCTTTTCCTGCGAATTCTGCCTCATTTTCAAAACTGGCATTAGGAAAAACTTTCGAAATATGAGAAAATGCTTCAAAGTGTCAATATGGCTTTTATGGTGGATGAAAGTACGGTAATCCTTATGCTAAAAACTCTGTAGTGAATATTTGTCGAATCCGTGATACATGTAGCTTTTTCGGAACACGGAATTTCACGATGACGGGTTCTATGTAAATTGCATGTCTATTGGGTAGAACTCGCTCCAAGAGGATTTTTCTGCGAAAACTGCATGATTTAATAACTGACATTAGGAGAAATCTACTAAATCAGGAAAAACTTTCTATGTATAAATATGCATTGTAAGGTGGATGAAAGTTCGGTAATACACATGTTCAAAACTCATAAAGAATGTTTGTCGAATCCGAGATGCATGTAACGTGTTCAGAACACGGAATGTCACGGTGAATGAAACTAGGTATATTACATATCTTTTGGTTTATAACTAGCTCCAAGAGCATTTTCCTGCCAAATCAGCCTCATTTTCAAACCTGGCATTTAAACTAACCTGTGAAATCTGAGAAAAGTCTTCAAAGTGTCATTAAGCAATCTATGGTCAATGAAAGTGATGTAATCCACTTGCTAACAACTCTGTAGAGAATATTTTTGAATCCGAGATGCATTTAGCGTGTTCGGAACACGGAAATTCACGGTGTACGAATACATGGAAATTACATGTGTATTGTTTTGAACCCGTTCCAAGAGGATTTTGCCGTGAAATCTGCCTCGGTTTTGAAACTGTCGTTTTGAAAGCTCTGTGAAATCAGAGAAAATGCTTCTAAGCATCAATATGCCTTGTATTGTGATGAAAGTCCTGTAATCCACATGCAAACAACTCTGTAGTGTATTTTTGTCGAATCCTATCTGCATGTAGCGTTTGCAAAACACGGAATTTCACAGCGGGAAAATCTATGTAATTTACATATCTATTGGGTAGAACATGCTCCAACAGTTTTTTCCTTAGGAAACTGCCTGATTTTTGAAACTACTATCAGGAAAAAGCTGCAAACTCAGAGTTAATGTTTCTAGGTGTAAATATGCCTTGTATGGTGGATGAAAGTTCTGTAATACACATGTACACAACTCATTAAAAATGTTTCTCAAATCCGTGTTGTATGTAGTGTATTCAGAACACGGAATGTCACGTTGATGGAAACTATGTAAATTACATATCTATTGGTGAGAAACCGCTCCAGGAGTATTTTACTGTAAAATCTACCTCTGTTTGGAAACTGGTGTTATGAAAACACCGCAAAACCTGAGCAAATGCTTTAAGGTGACAATATGTCTTCAATGGTTTATTAAAGATGTGTAATTCACATTCTAACAACTCAGGAGTGAATATTTGTTGAATCCATGGTGCATGTACCTTTTTCGGAACACGGGATGTTACGGTGACGGTATCTATGAAAATGGGATGTCTATTGGATCGAACATGCAGCAACAGAATTTTTCTGCGAAAACTGCCTGATTTTCGTAAATGACCTTAGGAAAAATCTGCGAAATCTAAGTAAATATTTCTAGGTGTAAATATGCCTTGTATTGTGTTTGAAACATCGGTAATCCACATGCTCACGGTCATTAAATAATGTTTGTCGAAGCCGTGATTAATGTAACGTTTTTGGAACACGGAATGTGTCGGTGAGTGAAACTCGGAAAATAACAATTCTACTGGATAGAACTCGCTTGAATTGAATTTTTCTGCGAAAATTTCATGATTTTCGGTAATGGATGTTAGGGAAAACCTGCGAAATCAGAATAACTACATCTAGGGATAAATATGCCTTGTATGGTGAATGAAATTGTGGTAATCCAGATGCTCACACTCATTAGAGAATGTTTGTCGAATTCGTGATGCATGTAACGTGTACGGAATACAGAGTGTCATATTGAAGGAAACAATGTAAATTACATGTCTATTGGGTAGAACACGCTTGAAGAGAATTTTTCTGCGAAATGTGCCTCATTTTCAAAACTGCCATTAGGAGAACCCAGTGAAATCTGAGAAAATGCTTCTAAGTGTCAATATGCCTTGAATGGTGAATGAAGGTCCGGTAATCCACCTGTTAATAACAGTGTAGTAATTATTTTTCAAACTGTGATTCATGTAGCGCTTTTTGAAATGGAATTTCACCGTAATGAAACAATTTAAATTAAAATTCTATTGCGTAGAACTAGCTAGAATAGAATTTTTCGGTGAAAATTGCATGATTATCGAATCTGAAGTTTGGAGAAAGCTTCAAAATGAGAGTAAATATTTCTAGGTGTAAATATGCCTTTATGTTGAAAGGCAGTTCGGTAATCCACATTTTCACAACATATTAAAGAATCATTTTCTAATCCGTGGTGCATGTAACTTGTTTGGAACGTGGAATTTCACGGTGACTGAAACAATGTAAACTACTTCTCTATTGGGTAGAACTCGCTCCAAGAAAATTTTTATGTGAAAATTGCATCATTTTTGAAACTGGCGTTTGGAAAACGCAGCAAAATCTGAGAAAATACTTCTAAGTATCAATATTCAATCTATTGTGATGAAAGTTCGGTAATCCACATGCTAACAAATCTGTAGTGAATATTTGTCGAATCCATTATGCATGTAGCATGTTCGGAACACGGAATTTCATGGCCAGGGATTTTATGTAAATTACATTCCTCTTGGTTAGAAATCACTCCAAGAGATTTTTCCTGAGAAATCTGCCTGATTTTCGAAACTGGCATTAGGAAAACACTGCGAACTCATATGAATAGATTCTCGGTGTACATATGCCTTGTAGGGTGGATGAAAGTTCGGTAATCTGCATGCTAACAACTCTGTAGTGAATATTTGTCGAATCCAAGATACATGAAGCGTGTTTGGGACACAGAATATCACGGTGAGCGAATCTATGTAAAATGCATGTCACTTGGGTAGAACTCGCTCCAAGAGCTTTTCCTGCGAATTCTGCCTCATTTTCAAAACTGGCAT
Source organism: Camelus dromedarius (assembly GCF_036321535.1). Lineage (NCBI taxonomy): Eukaryota > Metazoa > Chordata > Mammalia > Artiodactyla > Camelidae > Camelus > Camelus dromedarius. Next base: position 1,061,197 of record NW_026989771.1, on the reverse strand, counting down.
TAGGAAAAACTTTCGAAATATGAGAAAATGCTTCAAAGTGTCAATATGGCTTTTATGGTGGATGAAAGTACGGTAATCCTTATGCTAAAAACTCTGTAGTGAATATTTGTCGAATCCGTGATACATGTAGCTTTTTCGGAACACGGAATTTCACGATGACGGGTTCTATGTAAATTGCATGTCTATTGGGTAGAACTCGCTCCAAGAGGATTTTTCTGCGAAAACTGCATGATTTAAAAACTGACATTAGGAGAAATCTACTAAATCAGGAAAAACTTTCTATGTATAAATATGCATTGTGAGGTGGATGAAAGTTCGGTAATACACATGTTCAAAACTCATAAAGAATGTTTGTCGAATCCGAGATGCATGTAACGTGTTCAGAACACGGAATGTCACGGTGAATGAAACTAGGTATATTACATATCTTTTGGTTTATAACTAGCTCCAAGAGCATTTTCCTGCCAAATCTGCCTCATTTTCAAACCTGGCATTTAAACTAACCTGTGAAATCTGAGAAAAGCCTTCAAAGTATCATTTAGCCATCTATGGTCAATGAAAGTGATGTAATCCACTTGCTAACAACACTGTAGTGAATATTTTTTAAATCCGAGATGCATGTAGCGTGTTCGGAACACGGAATTTCATGGTTTGCGAATCCATGTAAATTAAATGTCTATTGTTTTGAACCCGTTCCAAGAGGATTTTGCCGTGAAATCTGCCTCAGTTTCGAAACTGTCGTTTGGAAAGCTCTGTGAAATCAGAGAAAATGCTTCTAAGCATCAATATGCCTTGTATTGTGATGAAAGACCTGTAATCCAAATGCAAACAACTCTGTAGTGTATTTTTGTCGAATCCTATCTGCATGTAGTGTGTGCGAAACACGGAATTTCACAGCGGGAGAATCTATGTAATATACATATCTATTGGGTAGAACACGCTCCAACAGTTTTTTCCTTAGGAAACTGCCTGATTTTTGAAACTGCTATTAGGAAAAAGCTGCAAACTCAGAGTTAATGTTTCTAGGTGTAAATATGCCTTGTATGGTGGATGAAAGTTCTGTAATACACATGTACACAACTCATTAAAAATGTTTCTCAAATCCGTGATGTATGTAGTGTATTCAGTACACGGAATGTCACGTTGATGGAAACTATGTAAATTACATATCTATTGGTGAGAAACCGCTCCAGGAGTATTTTACTGTAAAATCTACCTCTGTTTGGAAACTGGTGTTATGAAAACACCGCAAAACCTGAGCAAATGCTTTAAGGTGACAATATGTCTTCAATGGTTTATTAAAGATGTGTAATTCACATTCTAACAACTCAGGAGTGAATATTTGTTGAATCCATGGTGCATGTACCTTTTTCGGAACACGGGATGTTACGGTGACGGTATCTATGAAAATGGGATGTCTATTGGATCGAACATGCAGCAACAGAATTTTTCTGCGAAAACTGCCTGATTTTCGTAAATGACCTTAGGAAAAATCTGCGAAATCTAAGTAAATATTTCTAGGTGTAAATATGCCTTGTATTGTGTTTGAAACATCGGTAATCCACATGCTCACGGTCATTAAATAATGTTTGTCGAAGCCGTGATTAATGTAACGTTTTTGGAACACGGAATGTGTCGGTGAGTGAAACTCGGAAAATAACAATTCTACTGGATAGAACTCGCTTGAATTGAAATTTTCTGCGAAAATTTCATGATTTTCGGAAATGGATGTAAGGGAAAACCTGCGAAATCAGAATAACCACATCTAGGGATAAATATGCCTTGTATGGTGAATGAAATTGTGGTAATCCAGATGCTCACACTCATTAGAGAATGTGTGTCGAATTCGTGATGGATGTAACGTGTACGGAATACAGAGTGTCATATTGAAGGAAACAATGTAAATTATATGTCTATTGGGTAGAACTCGCTTGAAGAGAATTTTTCTGCGAAATGTGCCTCATTTTCAAAACTGCCATTAGGAGAAAACTGTGAAATCTGAGAAAATGCTTCTAAGTGTCAATATGCCTTGAATGGTGAATGAAAGTCCGGTAATCCACATGTTAATAACAGTGGAGTAATTATTTTCCAAACCTTGATACATGTAGTGCTTTTTGAAATGGAATTTCACCGTAATGAAACAATTTAAATTAAAATTCTATTGCGTAGAACTAGCTAGAATAGAATTTTTCGGTGAAAATTGCATGATTATCGAATCTGAAGTTTGGAGAAAGCTTCAAAATGAGAGTAAATATTTCTAGGTGTAAATATGCCTTTATGTTGACAGACAGTTCGGTAATCCACATTTTCACAACATATTAAAGAATCTTTTTCTAATCCGTGGTGCATGTAACTTGTTCGGAACGTGGAATTTCACGGTGACTGAAACAATGTAAACTACTCCTCTATTGGGTAGAACGCGCTCCAAGAGAATTTTTCTGTGAAAACTGCATCATTTTTGAAACTGGCGTTTGGAAAACGCAGCAAAATCTGAGAAAATACTTCTAAGTATCAATATTCAATCTATTGTGATGAAAGTTCGGTAATCCACACGCTAACAAATCTGTAGTGAATAATTGTCGAATCCATTATGCATGTAGCATGTTCGGAACACGGAATTTCATGGCCAGGGATTTTATGTAAATTACATTCCTCTTGGTTAGAAATCACTCCAAGAGCTTTTTCCTGAGAAATCTGCCTTATGTTCGAAACTGGCATTAGGAAAACACTGCGAACTCAGATGAATAGATTCTCGGTGTACATATGCCTTGTAGGGTGGATGAAAGTTCTGTAATCTGCATGCTAACAACTCTGTAGTGAATATTTGTCGAATCCAAGATACATGAAGCATGTTTGGGACACAGAATATCACGGTGAGAGAATCTATGTAAAATGCATGTCACTTGGGTAGAATTCGCTCCAAGAGCTTTTCCTGCGAATTCTGCCTCTTTTTCAAAACTGGCATTAGGAAAAACTTTCGAAATATGAGAAAATGCTTCAAAGTGTCAATATGGCTTTTATGGTGGATGAAAGTACGGTAATCCTTATGCTAACAACTCTGTAGTGAATATTTGTCGAATCCGTGATGCATGTAGCTTTTTCGGAACACGGAATTTCACGATGACGGGTTCTATGTAAATTGCATGTCTATTGGGTAGAACTCGCTCCAAGAGGATTTTTCTGCGAAAACTGCATGATTTAAAACCTGACATTAGGAGAAATCTACTAAATCAGGAAAAACTTTCTATGTATAAATATGCATTGTAAGGTGGATGAAAGTTCGGTAATACACATGTTCACAACTCATTAAAGAATGTTTGTCGAAACCGTGATGCATGTAACGTGTTCAGAACACGGAATGTCACGGTGAATGAAACTACTTATATTACATATCTTTTGGTTAGAACTCGCTCCAAGAGCATTTTCCTGCCAAATCTGCCTCATTTTCAAACCTGGCATTTAAACTAACCTGTGAAATCTGAGAAAAGTCTTCAAAGTGTCATTAAGCAATCTATGGTCAATGAAAGTGATGTAATCCACTTGCTAACAACTCTGTAGAGAATATTTTTGAATCCGAGATGCATTTAGCGTGTTCGGAACACGGAAATTCACGGTGTACGAATACATGGAAATTACATGTGTATTGTTTTGAACCCGTTCCAAGAGGATTTTGCCGTGAAATCTGCCTCGGTTTTGAAACTGTCGTTTTGAAAGCTCTGTGAAATCAGAGAAAATGCTTCTAAGCATCAATATGCCTTGTATTGTGATGAAAGTCCTGTAATCCACATGCAAACAACTCTGTAGTGTATTTTTGTCGAATCCTATCTGCATGTAGCGTTTGCAAAACACGGAATTTCACAGCGGGAAAATCTATGTAATTTACATATCTATTGGGTAGAACATGCTCCAACAGTTTTTTCCTTAGGAAACTGCCTGATTTTTGAAACTACTATCAGGAAAAAGCTGCAAACTCAGAGTTAATGTTTCTAGGTGTAAATATGCCTTGTATGGTGGATGAAAGTTCTGTAATACACATGTACACAACTCATTAAAAATGTTTCTCAAATCCGTGTTGTATGTAGTGTATTCAGAACACGGAATGTCACGTTGATGGAAACTATGTAAATTACATATCTATTGGTGAGAAACCGCTCCAGGAGTATTTTACTGTAAAATCTACCTCTGTTTGGAAACTGGTGTTATGAAAACACCGCAAAACCTGAGCAAATGCTTTAAGGTGACAATATGTCTTCAATGGTTTATTAAAGATGTGTAATTCACATTCTAACAACTCAGGAGTGAATATTTGTTGAATCCATGGTGCATGTACCTTTTTCGGAACACGGGATGTTACGGTGACGGTATCTATGAAAATGGGATGTCTATTGGATCGAACATGCAGCAACAGAATTTTTCTGCGAAAACTGCCTGATTTTCGTAAATGACCTTAGGAAAAATCTGCGAAATCTAAGTAAATATTTCTAGGTGTAAATATGCCTTGTATTGTGTTTGAAACATCGGTAATCCACATGCTCACGGTCATTAAATAATGTTTGTCGAAGCCGTGATTAATGTAACGTTTTTGGAACACGGAATGTGTCGGTGAGTGAAACTCGGAAAATAACAATTCTACTGGATAGAACTCGCTTGAATTGAATTTTTCTGCGAAAATTTCATGATTTTCGGTAATGGATGTTAGGGAAAACCTGCGAATTCAGAATAACCACATCTAGGGATAAATATGCCTTGTATGGTGAATGAAATTGTGGTAATCCAGATGCTCACACTCATTAGAGAATGTGTGTCGAATTCGTGATGGATGTAACGTGTACGGAATACAGAGTGTCATATTGAAGGAAACAATGTAAATTATATGTCTATTGGGTAGAACTCGCTTGAAGAGAATTTTTCTGCGAAATGTGCCTCATTTTCAAAACTGCCATTAGGAGAAAACTGTGAAATCTGAGAAAATGCTTCTAAGTGTCAATATGCCTTGAATGGTGAATGAAAGTCCGGTAATCCACATGTTAATAACAGTGGAGTAATTATTTTCCAAACCTTGATACATGTAGTGCTTTTTGAAATGGAATTTCACCGTAATGAAACAATTTAAATTAAAATTCTATTGCGTAGAACTAGCTAGAATAGAATTTTTCGGTGAAAATTGCATGATTATCGAATCTGAAGTTTGGAGAAAGCTTCAAAATGAGAGTAAATATTTCTAGGTGTAAATATGCCTTTATGTTGACAGACAGTTCGGTAATCCACATTTTCACAACATATTAAAGAATCTTTTTCTAATCCGTGGTGCATGTAACTTGTTCGGAACGTGGAATTTCACGGTGACTGAAACAATGTAAACTACTCCTCTATTGGGTAGAACGCGCTCCAAGAGAATTTTTCTGTGAAAACTGCATCATTTTTGAAACTGGCGTTTGGAAAACGCAGCAAAATCTGAGAAAATACTTCTAAGTATCAATATTCAATCTATTGTGATGAAAGTTCGGTAATCCACACGCTAACAAATCTGTAGTGAATAATTGTCGAATCCATTATGCATGTAGCATGTTCGGAACACGGAATTTCATGGCCAGGGATTTTATGTAAATTACATTCCTCTTGGTTAGAAATCACTCCAAGAGCTTTTTCCTGAGAAATCTGACTTATGTTCGAAACTGGCATTAGGAAAACACTGCGAACTCAGATGAATAGATTCTCGGTGTACATATGCCTTGTAGGGTGGATGAAAGTTCTGTAATCTGCATGCTAACAACTCTGTAGTGAATATTTGTCGAATCCAAGATACATGAAGCATGGTTGGGACACAGAATATCACGGTGAGAGAATCTATGTAAAATGCATGTCACTTGGGTAGAACTCGCTCCAAGAGCTTTTCCTGCGAATTCTGCCTCATTTTCAAAACTGGCATTAGGAAAAACTTTCGAAATATGAGAAAATGCTTCAAAGTGTCAATATGGCTTTTATGGTGGATGAAAGTACGGTAATCCTTATGCTAACAACTCTGTAGTGAATATTTGTCGAATCCGTGATGCATGTAGCTTTTTCGGAACACGGAATTTCACGATGACGGGTTCTATGTAAATTGCATGTCTATTGGGTAGAACTCGCTCCAAGAGGATTTTTCTGCGAAAACTGCATGATTTAAAACCTGACATTAGGAGAAATCTACTAAATCAGGAAAAACTTTCTATGTATAAATATGCATTGTAAGGTGGATGAAAGTTCGGTAATACACATGTTCACAACTCATTAAAGAATGTTTGTCGAAACCGTGATGCATGTAACGTGTTCAGAACACGGAATGTCACGGTGAGTGAAACTACGTATATTACATATCTTTTGGTTAGAACTCGCTCCAAGAGCATTTTCCTGCCAAATCTGCCTCATTTTCAAACCTGGCATTTAAACTAACCTGTGAAATCTGAGAACAGTCTTCAAAGTGTCATTAAGCAATCTATGGTCAATGAAAGTGATGTAATCCACTTGCTAACAACTCTGTAGAGAATATTTTTGAATCCGAGATGCATTTAGCGTGTTCGGAACACGGAAATTCACGGTGTACGAATCCATGTAAATTACATGTGTATTGTTTTGAACCCGTTCCAAGAGGATTTTGCCGTGAAATCTGCCTCGGTTTTGAAACTGTCGTTTTGAAAGCTCTGTGAAATCAGAGAAAATGCTTCTAAGCATCAATATGCCTTGTATTGTGATGAAAGTCCTGTAATCCACATGCAAACAACTCTGTAGTGTATTTTTGTCGAATCCTATCTGCATGTAGCGTTTGCAAAACACGGAATTTCACAGCGGGAAAATCTATGTAATTTACATATCTATTGGGTAGAACATGCTCCAACAGTTTTTTCCTTAGGAAACTGCCTGATTTTTGAAACTACTATCAGGAAAAAGCTGCAAACTCAGAGTTAATGTTTCTAGGTGTAAATATGCCTTGTATGGTGGATGAAAGTTCTGTAATACACATGTACACAACTCATTAAAAATGTTTCTCAAATCCGTGTTGTATGTAGTGTATTCAGAACACGGAATGTCACGTTGATGGAAACTATGTAAATTACATATCTATTGGTGAGAAACCGCTCCAGGAGTATTTTACTGTAAAATCTACCTCTGTTTGGAAACTGGTGTTATGAAAACACCGCAAAACCTGAGCAAATGCTTTAAGGTGACAATATGTCTTCAATGGTTTATTAAAGATGTGTAATTCACATTCTAACAACTCAGGAGTGAATATTTGTTGAATCCATGGTGCATGTACCTTTTTCGGAACACGGGATGTTACGGTGACGGTATCTATGAAAATGGGATATCTATTGGATCGAACATGCAGCAACAGAATTTTTCTGCGAAAACTGCCTGATTTTCGTAAATGACCTTAGGAAAAATCTGCGAAATCTAAGTAAATATTTCTAGGTGTAAATATGCCTTGTATTGTGTTTGAAACATCGGTAATCCACATGCTCACGGTCATTAAATAATGTTTGTCGAAGCCGTGATTAATGTAACGTTTTTGGAACATGGAATGTGTCGGTGAGTGAAACTCGGAAAATAACAATTCTACTGGATAGAACTCGCTTGAATTGAATTTTTCTGCGAAAATTTCATGATTTTCGGAAATGGATGTTAGGGAAAACCTGCGAAATCAGAATAACCACATCTAGGGATAAATATGCCTTGTATGGTGAATGAAATTGTGGTAATCCAGATGCTCACACTCATTAGAGAATGTGTGTCGAATTCGTGATGGATGTAACGTGTACGGAATACAGAGTGTCATATTGAAGGAAACAATGTAAATTATATGTCTATTGGGTAGAACTCGCTTGAAGAGAATTTTTCTGCGAAATGTGCCTCATTTTCAAAACTGCCATTAGGAGAAAACTGTGAAATCTGAGAAAATGCTTCTAAGTGTCAATATGCCTTGAATGGTGAATGAAAGTCCGGTAATCCACATGTTAATAACAGTGGAGTAATTATTTTCCAAACCTTGATGCATGTAGTGCTTTTTGAAATGGAATTTCACCGTAATGAAACAATTTAAATTAAAATTCTATTGCGTAGAACTAGCTAGAATAGAATTTTTCGGTGAAAATTGCATGATTATCGAATCTGAAGTTTGGAGAAAGCTTCAAAATGAGAGTAAATATTTCTAGGTGTAAATATGCCTTTATGTTGACAGACAGTTCGGTAATCCACATTTTCACAACATATTAAAGAATCTTTTTCTAATCCGTGGTGCATGTAACTTGTTCGGAACGTGGAATTTCACGGTGACTGAAACAATGTAAACTACTCCTCTATTGGGTAGAACGCGCTCCAAGAGAATTTTTCTGTGAAAACTGCATCATTTTTGAAACTGGCGTTTGGAAAACGCAGCAAAATCTGAGAAAATACTTCTAAGTATCAATATTCAATCTATTGTGATGAAAGTTCGGTAATCCACACGCTAACAAATCTGTAGTGAATAATTGTCGAATCCATTATGCATGTAGCATGTTCGGAACACGGAATTTCATGGCCAGGGATTTTATGTAAATTACATTCCTCTTGGTTAGAAATCACTCCAAGAGCTTTTTCCTGAGAAATCTGCCTTATGTTCGAAACTGGCATTAGGAAAACACTGCGAACTCAGATGAATAGATTCTCGGTGTACATATGCCTTGTAGGGTGGATGAAAGTTCTGTAATCTGCATGCTAACAACTCTGTAGTGAATATTTGTCGAATCCAAGATACATGAAGCATGGTTGGGACACAGAATATCACGGTGAGAGAATCTATGTAAAATGCATGTCACTTGGGTAGAACTCGCTCCAAGAGCTTTTCCTGCGAATTCTGCCTCATTTTCAAAACTGGCATTAGGAAAAACTTTCGAAATATGAGAAAATGCTTCAAAGTGTCAATATGGCTTTTATGGTGGATGAAAGTACGGTAATCCTTATGCTAACAACTCTGTAGTGAATATTTGTCGAATCCGTGATGCATGTAGCTTTTTCGGAACACGGAATTTCACGATGACGGGTTCTATGTAAATTGCATGTCTATTGGGTAGAACTCGCTCCAAGAGGATTTTTCTGCGAAAACTGCATGATTTAAAACCTGACATTAGGAGAAATCTACTAAATCAGGAAAAACTTTCTATGTATAAATATGCATTGTAAGGTGGATGAAAGTTCGGTAATACACATGTTCACAACTCATTAAAGAATGTTTGTCGAAACCGTGATGCATGTAACGTGTTCAGAACACGGAATGTCACGGTGAGTGAAACTACGTATATTACATATCTTTTGGTTAGAACTCGCTCCAAGAGCATTTTCCTGCCAAATCTGCCTCATTTTCAAACCTGGCATTTAAACTAACCTGTGAAATCTGAGAACAGTCTTCAAAGTGTCATTAAGCAATCTATGGTCAATGAAAGTGATGTAATCCACTTGCTAACAACTCTGTAGAGAATATTTTTGAATCCGAGATGCATTTAGCGTGTTCGGAACACGGAAATTCACGGTGTACGAATCCATGTAAATTACATGTGTATTGTTTTGAACCCGTTCCAAGAGGATTTTGCCGTGAAATCTGCCTCGGTTTTGAAACTGTCGTTTTGAAAGCTCTGTGAAATCAGAGAAAATGCTTCTAAGCATCAATATGCCTTGTATTGTGATGAAAGTCCTGTAATCCACATGCAAACAACTCTGTAGTGTATTTTTGTCGAATCCTATCTGCATGTAGCGTTTGCAAAACACGGAATTTCACAGCGGGAAAATCTATGTAATTTACATATCTATTGGGTAGAACATGCTCCAACAGTTTTTTCCTTAGGAAACTGCCTGATTTTTGAAACTACTATCAGGAAAAAGCTGCAAACTCAGAGTTAATGTTTCTAGGTGTAAATATGCCTTGTATGGTGGATGAAAGTTCTGTAATACACATGTACACAACTCATTAAAAATGTTTCTCAAATCCGTGTTGTATGTAGTGTATTCAGAACACGGAATGTCACGTTGATGGAAACTATGTAAATTACATATCTATTGGTGAGAAACCGCTCCAGGAGTATTTTACTGTAAAATCTACCTCTGTTTGGAAACTGGTGTTATGAAAACACCGCAAAACCTGAGCAAATGCTTTAAGGTGACAATATGTCTTCAATGGTTTATTAAAGATGTGTAATTCACATTCTAACAACTCAGGAGTGAATATTTGTTGAATCCATGGTGCATGTACCTTTTTCGGAACACGGGATGTTACGGTGACGGTATCTATGAAAATGGGATGTCTATTGGATCGAACATGCAGCAACAGAATTTTTCTGCGAAAACTGCCTGATTTTCGTAAATGACCTTAGGAAAAATCTGCGAAATCTAAGTAAATATTTCTAGGTGTAAATATGCCTTGTATTGTGTTTGAAACATCGGTAATCCACATGCTCACGGTCATTAAATAATGTTTGTCGAAGCCGTGATTAATGTAACGTTTTTGGAACATGGAATGTGTCGGTGAGTGAAACTCGGAAAATAACAATTCTACTGGATAGAACACGCTTGAATTGAATTTTTCTGCGAAAATTTCATGATTTTCGGAAATGGATGTTAGGGAAAACCTGCGAAATCAGAATAACCACATCTAGGGATAAATATGCCTTGTATGGTGAATGAAATTGTGGTAATCCAGATGCTCACACTCATTAGAGAATGTGTGTCGAATTCGTGATGGATGTAACGTGTACGGAATACAGAGTGTCATATTGAAGGAAACAATGTAAATTATATGTCTATTGGGTAGAACTCGCTTGAAGAGAATTTTTCTGCGAAATGTGCCTCATTTTCAAAACTGCCATTAGGAGAAAACTGTGAAATCTGAGAAAATGCTTCTAAGTGTCAATATGCCTTGAATGGTGAATGAAAGTCCGGTAATCCACATGTTAATAAGAGTGGAGTAATTATTTTCCAAACCTTGATACATGTAGTGCTTTTTGAAATGGAATTTCACCGTAATGAAACAATTTAAATTAAAATTCTATTGCGTAGAACTAGCTAGAATAGAATTTTTCGGTGAAAATTGCATGATTATCGAATCTGAAGTTTGGAGAAAGCTTCAAAATGAGAGTAAATATTTCTAGGTGTAAATATGCCTTTATGTTGACAGACAGTTCGGTAATCCACATTTTCACAACATATTAAAGAATCTTTTTCTAATCCGTGGTGCATGTAACTTGTTCGGAACGTGGAATTTCACGGTGACTGAAACAATGTAAACTACTCCTCTATTGGGTAGAACGCGCTCCAAGAGAATTTTTCTGTGAAAACTGCATCATTTTTGAAACTGGCGTTTGGAAAACGCAGCAAAATCTGAGAAAATACTTCTAAGTATCAATATTCAATCTATTGTGATGAAAGTTCGGTAATCCACACGCTAACAAATCTGTAGTGAATAATTGTCGAATCCATTATGCATGTAGCATGTTCGGAACACGGAATTTCATGGCCAGGGATTTTATGTAAATTACATTCCTCTTGGTTAGAAATCACTCCAAGAGCTTTTTCCTGAGAAATCTGCCTTATGTTCGAAACTGGCATTAGGAAAACACTGCGAACTCAGATGAATAGATTCTCGGTGTACATATGCCTTGTAGGGTGGATGAAAGTTCTGTAATCTGCATGCTAACAACTCTGTAGTGAATATTTGTCGAATCCAAGATACATGAAGCATGGTTGGGACACAGAATATCACGGTGAGAGAATCTATGTAAAATGCATGTCACTTGGGTAGAACTCGCTCCAAGAGCTTTTCCTGCGAATTCTGCCTCATTTTCAAAACTGGCATTAGGAAAAACTTTCGAAATATGAGAAAATGCTTCAAAGTGTCAATATGGCTTTTATGGTGGATGAAAGTACGGTAATCCTTATGCTAACAACTCTGTAGTGAATATTTGTCGAATCCGTGATGCATGTAGCTTTTTCGGAACACGGAATTTCACGATGACGGGTTCTATGTAAATTGCATGTCTATTGGGTAGAACTCGCTCCAAGAGGATTTTTCTGCGAAAACTGCATGATTTAAAACCTGACATTAGGAGAAATCTACTAAATCAGGAAAAACTTTCTATGTATAAATATGCATTGTAAGGTGGATGAAAGTTCGGTAATACACATGTTCACAACTCATTAAAGAATGTTTGTCGAAACCGTGATGCATGTAACGTGTTCAGAACACGGAATGTCACGGTGAATGAAACTACGTATATTACATATCTTTTGGTTAGAACTCGCTCCAAGAGCATTTTCCTGCCAAATCTGCCTCATTTTCAAACCTGGCATTTAAACTAACCTTTGAAATCTGAGAAAAGTCTTCAAAGTGTCATTAAGCAATCTATGGTCAATGAAAGTGATGTAATCCACTTGCTAACAACTCTGTAGGGAATATTTTTGAATCCAAGATGCATTTAGCGTGTTCGGAACACGGAAATTCACGGTGTACGAATCCATGTAAATTACATGTGTATTGTTTTGAACTCGTTCCAAGAGGATTTTGCCGTGAAATCTGCCTCGGTTTTGAAACTGTCGTTTTGAAAGCTCTGTGAAATCAGAGAAAATGCTTCTAAGCATCAATATGCCTTGTATTGTGATGAAAGTCCTGTAAACCACATGCAAACAACTCTGTAGTGTATTTTTGTCGAATCCTATCTGCATGTAGCGTTTGCAAAACACGGAATTTCACAGCGGGAAAATCTATGTAATTTACATATCTATTGGGTAGAACATGCTCCAACAGTTTTTTCCTTAGGAAACTGCCTGATTTTTGAAACTACTATCAGGAAAAAGCTGCAAACTCAGAGTTAATGTTTCTAGGTGTAAATATGCCTTGTATGGTGGATGAAAGTTCTGTAATACACATGTACACAACTCATTAAAAATGTTTCTCAAATCCGTGTTGTATGTAGTGTATTCAGAACACGGAATGTCACGTTGATGGAAACTATGTAAATTACATATCTATTGGTGAGAAACCGCTCCAGGAGTATTTTACTGTAAAATCTACCTCTGTTTGGAAACTGGTGTTATGAAAACACCGCAAAACCTGAGCAAATGCTTTAAGGTGACAATATGTCTTCAATGGTTTATTAAAGATGTGTAATTCACATTCTAACAACTCAGGAGTGAATATTTGTTGAATCCATGGTGCATGTACCTTTTTCGGAACACGGGATGTTACGGTGACGGTATCTATGAAAATGGGATGTCTATTGGATCGAACATGCAGCAACAGAATTTTTCTGCGAAAACTGCCTGATTTTCGTAAATGACCTTAGGAAAAATCTGCGAAATCTAAGTAAATATTTCTAGGTGTAAATATGCCTTGTATTGTGGTTGAAACATCGGTAATCCACATGCTCACGGTCATTAAATAATGTTTGTCGAAGCCGTGATTAATGTAACGTTTTTGGAACACGGAATGTGTCGGTGAGTGAAACTCGGAAAATAACAATTCTACTGGATAGAACTCGCTTGAATTGAATTTTTCTGCGAAAATTTCATGATTTTCGGAAATGGATGTTAGGGAAAACCTGCGAAATCAGAATAACCACATCTAGGGATAAATATGCCTTGTATGGTGAATGAAATTGTGGTAATCCAGATGCGCACACTCATTAGAGAATGTGTGTCGAAATCGTGATGGATGTAACGTGTACGGAATACAGAGTGTCATATTGAAGGAAACAATGTAAATTACATGTCTATTGGGTAGAACTCGCTTGAAGAGAATTTTTCTGCGAAATGTGCCTCATTTTCAAAACTGCCATTAGGAGAACCCTGTGAAATCTGAGAAAATGCTTCTAAGTGTCAATATGCCTTGAATGGTGAATGAAAGTCCGGTAATCCATATGTTAATAAGAGTGTAGTAATTATTTTCCAAACCTTGATACATGTAGTGCTTTTTGAAATGGAATTTCACCGTAATGAAACAATTTAAATTAAAATTCTATTGCGTAGAACTAGCTAGAATATAATTTTTCGGTGAAAATTGCATGATTATCGAATCTGAAGTTTGGAGAAAGCTTCAAAATGAGAGTAAATATTTCTAGGTGTAAATATGCCTTTATGTTGACAGACAGTTCGGTAATCCACATTTTCACAACATATTAAAGAATATTTTTCTAATCTGTGATGCATGTAACTTGTACGGAACGTGGAATTTCACGGTGACTGAAACAATGTAAACTACTCCTCTATTGGGTAGAACGCGCTCCAAGAGAATTTTTCTGTGAAAACTGCATCATTTTTGAAACTGGCGTTTGGAAAACGCAGCAAAATCTGAGAAAATACTTCTAAGTATCAATATTCAATCTATTGTGATGAAAGTTCGGTAATCCACACGCTAACAAATCTGTAGTGAATAATTGTCGAATCCATTATGCATGTAGCATGTTCGGAACACGGAATTTCATGGCCAGGGATTTTATGTAAATTACATTCCTCTTGGTTAGAAATCACTCCAAGAGCTTTTTCCTGAGAAATCTGCCTTATGTTCGAAACTGGCATTAGGAAAACACTGCGAACTCAGATGAATAGATTCTCGGTGTACATATGCCTTGTAGGGTGGATGAAAGTTCTGTAATCTGCATGCTAACAACTCTGTAGTGAATATTTGTCGAATCAAAGATACATGAAGCATGGTTGGGACACAGAATATCACGGTGAGAGAATCTATGTAAAATGCATGTCACTTGGGTAGAACTCGCTCCAAGAGCTTTTCCTGCGAATTCTGCCTCATTTTCAAAACTGGCATTAGGAAAAACTTTCGAAATATGAGAAAATGCTTCAAAGTGTCAATATGGCTTTTATGGTGGATGAAAGTACGGTAATCCTTATGCTAACAACTCTGTAGTGAATATTTGTCGAATCCGTGATGCATGTAGCTTTTTCGGAACACGGAATTTCACGATGACGGGTTCTATGTAAATTGCATGTCTATTGGGTAGAACTCGCTCCAAGAGGATTTTTCTGCGAAAACTGCATGATTTAAAACCTGACATTAGGAGAAATCTACTAAATCAGGAAAAAATTTCTATGTATAAATATGCATTGTAAGGTGGATGAAAGTTCGGTAATACACATGTTCACAACTCATTAAAGAATGTTTGTCGAAACCGTGATGCATGTAACGTGTTCAGAACACGGAATGTCACGGTGAGTGAAACTACGTATATTACATATCTTTTGGTTAGAACTCGCTCCAAGAGCATTTTCCTGCCAAATCTGCCTCATTTTCAAACCTGGCATTTAAACTAACCTGTGAAATCTGAGAACAGTCTTCAAAGTGTCATTAAGCAATCTATGGTCAATGAAAGTGATGTAATCCACTTGCTAACAACTCTGTAGAGAATATTTTTGAATCCGAGATGCATTTAGCGTGTTCGGAACACGGAAATTCACGGTGTACGAATCCATGTAAATTACATGTGTATTGTTTTGAACCCGTTCCAAGAGGATTTTGCCGTGAAATCTGCCTCGGTTTTGAAACTGTCGTTTTGAAAGCTCTGTGAAATCAGAGAAAATGCTTCTAAGCATCAATATGCCTTGTATTGTGATGAAAGTCCTGTAATCCACATGCAAACAACTCTGTAGTGTATTTTTGTCGAATCCTATCTGCATGTAGCGTTTGCAAAACACGGAATTTCACAGCGGGAAAATCTATGTAATTTACATATCTATTGGGTAGAACATGCTCCAACAGTTTTTTCCTTAGGAAACTGCCTGATTTTTGAAACTACTATCAGGAAAAAGCTGCAAACTCAGAGTTAATGTTTCTAGGTGTAAATATGCCTTGTATGGTGGATGAAAGTTCTGTAATACACATGTACACAACTCATTAAAAATGTTTCTCAAATCCGTGTTGTATGTAGTGTATTCAGAACACGGAATGTCACGTTGATGGAAACTATGTAAATTACATATCTATTGGTGAGAACCCTCTCCAGGAGTATTTTACTGTAAAATCTATCTCTGTTTGGAAACTGGTGTTATGAAAACACTGCAAAACCTGAGCAAATGCTTTAAGTTGACAATATGTCTTCAATGGTTTATTAAAGATGTGTAATTCACATTCTAACAACTCAGGAGTGAATATTTGTTGAATTCATGGTGCATGTACCTTTTTCGGAACACGGGATGTTACGGTGATGGTATCTATGAAAATGGGATGTCTATTGGATCGAACATGCAGCAACAGAATTTTTCTGCGAAAACTGCCTGATTTTCGTAACTGACCTTAGGAAAAATCTGCGAAATCTAAGTAAATATTTCTAGGTGTAAATATGCCTTGTATTGTGGTTGAAACATCGGTAATCCACATGCTCACGGTCATTAAATAATGTTTGTCGAAGCCGTGATTAATGTAACGTTTTTGGAACATGGAATGTGTCGGTGAGTGAAACTCAGAAAATAACAATTCTACTGGATAGAACTCGCTTGAATTGAATTTTTCTGCGAAAATTTCATGATTTTTGGAAATGGATGTTAGGGAAAACCTGCGAAATCAGAATAACTACATCTAGGGATAAATATGCCTTGTATGGTGAATGAAATTGTGGTAATCCAGATGCTCACACTCATTAGAGAATGTTTGTCGAATTCGTAATGCATGTAACGTGTACGGAATACAGAGTGTCATATTGAAGGAAACAATGTAAATTACATGTCCATTGGGTAGAACTCGTTTGAAGAGAATTTTTCTGCGAAATGTGCCTCATTTTCAAAACTGCCATTAGGAGAACCCTGTGAAATCTGAGAAAATGCTTCTAAGTGTCAATATGCCTTGAATGGTGGATGAAAGTCCGGTAATCCATATGTTAATAAGAGTGTAGTAATTATTTTTCTAACCGTGATTCATGTAGCGCTTTTTGAAATGGAATTTCACGGTAATGAAACAATTTAAATTAAAATTCTATTGCGTAGAACTAGCTAGAATAATATTTTTCGGTGAAAATTGCGTGATTATCGAATCTGAAGTTTGGAGAAAATTTCAAAATGAGAGTAAATATTTCTAGGAGTAAATATGCCTTTATGTTGACAGACAGTTCGGTAATCCAGATTTTCACAACATATTAAAGAATGTTTTTCTAATCCGTGGTGCATGTAACTTGTTCGGAACGTTGAATTTCACGGTGACTGAAACAATCTAAACTACTTCTCTATTGGGTAGAACTCGCTCCAAGAGAATTTTTCTGTGAAAACTGCATCATTTTTGAAACTGGCGTTTGGAAAACGCAGCAAAATCTGAGAAAATACTTCTAAGTATCAATATTCAATCTATTGTGATGAAAGTTCGGTAATCCACATGCTAACAAATCTGTAGTGAATATTTGTCGAATCCATTATGCATGTAGCATGTTCGGAACACGGAATTTCATGGCCAGGGATTTTATGTAAATTACATTCCTCTTGGTTAGAAATCACTCCAAGAGATTTTTCCTGAGAAATCTGCCTGATTTTCGAATCTAGCATTAGGGAAAAACTGCGAAATCTGATGAATAAATTCTCGGTGTACATACGCCTTGTAGGGTGGATGAAAGTTCGGTAATCTGCATGCTAACAACTCTGTAGTGAATATTTGTCGAATCCAAGATACATGAAGCGTGTTTGGGACACAGAATATCACGGTGAGCGAATCTATGTAAAATGCATGTCACTTGGGTAGAACTCGCTCCAAGAGCTTTTCCTGCGAATTCTGCCTCATTTTCAAAACTGGCATTAGGAAAAACTTTTGAAATATGAGAAAATGCTTCAAAGTGTCAATATGGCTTTTATGGTGTAAGAAAGTACGGTAATCCTTATGCTAACAACTCTGTAGTGAATATTTGTCGAATCCGTGATGTATGTAGCTTTTTCGGAACACGGAATTTCACGATGACGGGTTCTATGTAAATTGCATATCTATTGGGTAGAACTAGCTCCAAGAGGATTTTTCTGCGAAAACTGCATGATTTAAAAACTGACATTAGGAAAAATCTACTAAATCAGGAAAAACTTTCTATGTATAAATATGCATTTTAAGGTGGATGAAAGTTCGGTAATACACATGTTCACAACTCATAAAGAATGTTTGTCGAATCCGTGATGCATGTAACGTGTTCAGAACACGGAATGTCACGGTGAGTGAAACTAAGTATATTACATATCTTTTGGTTAGAACTCGCTCCAAGAGCATTTTCCTGCCAAATCTGCCTCATTTTCAAACCTGGCATTTAAACTAACCTGTGAAATCTGAGAACAGTCTTCAAAGTGTCATTAAGCAATCTATGGTCAATGAAAGTGATGTAATCCACTTGCTAACAACTCTGAGGTGAATATTTTTGAATCCGAGATGCATGTAGCTTGTTCGGAACACGGAATTTCATGGTGTGTGAATCCATGTAAATTAAATGTCTATTGTTTTGAACCCGTTCCAAGAGGATTTTGCCGTGAAATCTGCCTCAGTTTCAAAACTGTCGTTTGGAAAGCTCTGTGAAATCAGAGAAAATGCTTCTAAGCATCAATATGCCTTGTATTGTGATGAAAGTCCTGTAATCCACATGCAAACAACTCTGTAGTGTATTTTTGTCGAATCCTATCTGCATGTAGAGTGTGCGAAACACGGAATTTCACAGCGGGAAAATCTATGTAATTTACATATCTATTGGGTAGAACATGCTCCAACAGTTTTTTCCTTAGGAAACTGCCTGATTTTTGAAACAGCTATCAGGAAAAAGCTGCAAACTCAGAGTTAATGTTTCTAGGTGTAAATATGCCTTGTATGGTGGATGAAAGTTCTGTAATACACATGTACACAACTCATTAAAAATGTTTCTCAAATCCGTGTTGTATGTAGTGTATTCAGAACACGGAATGTCACGTTGATGGAAACTATGTAAATTACATATCTATTGGTGAGAAACCGCTCCAGGAGTATTTTACTGTAAAATCTACCTCTGTTTGGAAACTGGTGTTATGAAAACACCGCAAAACCTGAGCAAATGCTTTAAGGTGACAATATGTCTTCAATGGTTTATTAAAGATGTGTAATTCACATTCTAACAACTCAGGAGTGAATATTTGTTGAATCCATGGTGCATGTACCTTTTTCGGAACACGGGATGTTACGGTGACGGTATCTATGAAAATGGGATGTCTATTGGATCGAACATGCAGCAACAGAATTTTTCTGCGAAAACTGCCTGATTTTCGTAACTGACGTTAGGAAAAATCTGCGAAATCTAAGTAAATATTTCTAGGTGTAAATATGCCTTGTATTGTGGTTGAAACATCGGTAATCCACATGCTCACGGTCATTAAATAATGTTTGTCGAAGCCGTGATTAATGTAACGTTTTTGGAACACGGAATGTGTCGGTGAGTGAAACTCGGAAAATAACAATTCTACTGGATAGAACTCGCTTGAATTGAATTTTTCTGCGAAAATTTCATGATTTTCGGAAATGGATGTTAGGGAAAACCTGCGAAATCAGAATAACCACATCTAGGAATAAATATACCTTGTATGGTGAATGAAATTGTGGTAATCCAGATGCTCACACTCATTAGAGAATGTGTGTCGAATTCGTGATGGATGTAACGTGTACGGAATACAGAGTGTCATATTGAAGGAAACAATGTAAATTACATGTCTATTGGGTAGAACTCGCTTGAAGAGAATTTTTCTGCGAAATGTGCCTCATTTTCAAAACTGCCATTAGGAGAACCCTGTGAAATCTGAGAAAATGCTTCTAAGTGTCAATATGCCTTGAATGGTGAATGAAAGTCCGGTAATCCATATGTTAATAAGAGTGTAGTAATTATTTTCCAAACCTTGATACATGTAGTGCTTTTTGAAATGGAATTTCACCGTAATGAAACAATTTAAATTAAAAATCTATTGCTTAGAACTAGCTAGAATATAATTTTTCGCTGAAAATTGCATGATTATCGAATCTGAAGTTTGGAGAAAGCTTCAAAATGAGAGTAAATATTTCTAGGTGTAAATATGCCTTTATGTTGACAGACAGTTCAGTAATCCACATTTTCACAACATATTAAAGAATCTTTTTCGAATCTGTGGTGCATGTAACTTGTACGGAACGTGGAATTTCACGGTGACTGAAACAATGTAAACTACTCCTCTATTGGGTAGAACGCGCTCCAAGAGAATTTTTCTGTGAAAACTGCATCATTTTTGAAACTGGCGTTTGGAAAACGCAGCAAAATCTGAGAAAATACTTCTAAGTATCAATATTCAATCTATTGTGATGAAAGTTCGGTAATCCACACGCTAACAAATCTGTAGTGAATAATTGTCGAATCCATTATGCATGTAGCATGTTCGGAACACGGAATTTCATGGCCAGGGATTTTATGTAAATTACATTCCTCTTGGTTAGAAATCACTCCAAGAGCTTTTTCCTGAGAAATCTGCCTTATGTTCGAAACTGGCATTAGGAAAACACTGCGAACTCAGATGAATAGATTCTCGGTGTACATATGCCTTGTAGGGTGGATGAAAGTTCTGTAATCTGCATGCTAACAACTCTGTAGTGAATATTTGTCGAATCCAAGATACATGAAGCATGGTTGGGACACAGAATATCACGGTGAGAGAATCTATGTAAAATGCATGTCACTTGGGTAGAACTCGCTCCAAGAGCTTTTCCTGCGAATTCTGCCTCTTTTTCAAAACTGGCATTAGGAAAAACTTTCGAAATATGAGAAAATGCTTCAAAGTGTCAATATGGCTTTTATGGTGGATGAAAGTACGGTAATCCTTATGCTAACAACTCTGTAGTGAATATTTGTCGAATCCGTGATGCATGTAGCTTTTTCGGAACACGGAATTTCACGATGACGGGTTCTATGTAAATTGCATGTCTATTGGGTAGAACTCGCTCCAAGAGGATTTTTCTGCGAAAACTGCATGATTTAAAACCTGACATTAGGAGAAATCTACTAAATCAGGAAAAACTTTCTATGTATAAATATGCATTGTAAGGTGGATGAAAGTTCGGTAATACACATGTTCACAACTCATTAAAGAATGTTTGTCGAAACCGTGATGCATGTAACGTGTTCAGAACACGGAATGTCACGGTGAGTGAAGCTACGTATATTACATATCTTTTGGTTAGAACTCGCTCCAAGAGCATTTTCCTGCCAAATCTGCCTCATTTTCAAACCTGGCATTTAAACTAACCTGTGAAATCTGAGAAAAGTCTTCAAAGTGTCATTAAGCAATCTATGGTCAATGAAAGTGATGTAATCCACATGCTAACAACTCTGTAGAGGATATTTTTGAATCCGAGATGCATTTAGCGTGTTCGAAACACGGAAATTCACGGTGTACGAATCCATGTAAATTACATGTGTATTGTTTTGAACCCGTTCCAAGAGGATTTTGCCGTGAAATCTGCCTCGGTTTTGAAACTGTCGTTTTGAAAGCTCTGTGAAATCAGAGAAAATGCTTCTAAGCATCAATATGCCTTGTATTGTGATGAAAGTCCTGTAATCCACATGCAAACAACTCTGTAGTGTATTTTTGTCGAATCCTATCTGCATGTAGCGTTTGCAAAACACGGAATTTCACAGCGGGAAAATCTATGTAATTTACATATCTATTGGGTAGAACATGCTCCAACAGTTTTTTCCTTAGGAAACTGCCTGATTTTTGAAACAGCTATCAGGAAAAAGATGCAAACTCTGAGTTAATGTTTCTAGGTGTAAATATGCCTTGTATGGTGGATGAAAGTTCTGTAATACACATGTACACAACTCATTAAAAATGTTTCTCAAATCCGTGATGTATATAGTGTATTCAGAACGCGGAATGTCACGTTGATGGAAACTATGTAAATTACATATCGATTGGTGAGAAACCTCTACAGGAGCATTTTACTGTAAAATCTACCTCTGTTTGGAAACTGGTGTTATGAAAACACTGCAAAACCTGAGCAAAATTTTAAGGTGACAATATGTCTTCAATGGTTTATTAACGATGTGTAATTCACATTCTAACAACTCAGGAGTGAATATTTGTTGAATCCATGGTGCATGTACCTTTTTCGGAACACGGGATATTACGGTGACGGTATCTATGAAAATGGGATGTCTATTGGATCGAACATGCAGCAAGAGAATTTTTCTGCGAAAACTGCCTGATTTTCGTAACTGACGTTAGGAAAAATCTGCGAAATCTAAGTAAATATTTCTAGGTGTAAATATGCCTTGTATTGTGTTTGAAACATCGGTAATCCACATGCTCACGGTCATTAAATAATGTTTGTCGAAGCCATGATTAATGTAACGTTTTTGGAACACGGAATGTGTCAGTGAGTGAAACTCGGAAAATAACAATTCTACTGGATAGAACTCGCTTGAATTGAATTTTTCTGCGAAAATTTCATGATTTTCGGAAATGGATGTAAGGGAAAACCTGCGAAATCAGAATAACTACATCTAGGGATAAATATGCCTTGTATGGTGAATGAAATTTTGGTAATCCAGATGCTCACACTCATTAGAGAATGTTTGTCGAATTCGTGATGCATGTAAAGTGTACGGAATACAGAGTGTCATATTGAAGGAAACAATGTAAATTACATGTCTATTGGGTAGAACTCGCTTGAAGAGAATTTTTCTGCGAAATGTGCCTCATTTTCAAAACTGCCATTAGGAGAACCATGTGAAATCTGAGAAAATGCTTCTAAGTGTCAATATGCCTTTAATGGTGAATGAAAGTCCGGTAATCCACATGTTAATATCAGTGGAGTAATTATTTTTCAAACTGTGATTCATGTAGCGCTTTTTGAAATGGAATTTCACCGTAATGAAACAATTTAAATTAAAATTCTATTGCGTAGAACTAGCTAGAATAGAATTTTTCGGTGAAAATTGCATGATTATGGAATCTGAAGTTTGGAGAAAGCTTCAAAATGAGAGTAAATATTTCTAGGTGTAAATATGCCTTTATGTTGAAAGACAGTACGGTAATCCACATTTTCACAACATATTAAAAAATCTTTTTCTAATCAGTGGTGCATGTAACTTGTTCGGAACGTGGAATTTCACGGTGACTGAAACAATGTAAACTACTTCTCTATTGGGTAGAACTCGCTCCAAGAGAATTTTTCTGTGAAAACTGCATCATTTTTGAAACTGGCGTTTGGAAAACGCAGCAAAATCTGAGAAAATACTTCTAAGTATCAATATTCAATCTATTGTGATGAAAGTTCGGTAATCCACACGCTAACAAATCTGTAGTGAATATTTGTCGAATCCATTATGCATGTAGCATGTTCGGAACACGGAATTTCATGGCCAGGGATTTTATGTAAATTACATTTCTCTTGGTTAGAAATCACTCCAAGAGATTTTTTCCTGAAAATCTGCCTGATTTTCGAAACTGGCATTAGGAAAACACTGCGAACTCAGATGAATAGATTCTCGGTGTACATATGCATTGTAGGGTGGATGAAAGTTCGGTAATCTGCATGCTAACAACTCTGTAGTGAATATTTGTCGAATCCAAGATACATGAAGTGTGTTTGGGACACAGAATATCACGGTGAGCGAATCTATGTAAAGTGCATGTCACTTGGGTAGAACTCGCTCCAAGAGCTTTTCCTGCGAATTCTGCCTCATTTTCAAAACTGGCATTAGGAAAAAATTTCGAAATATGAGAAAATGCTTCAAAGTGTCAATATGGCTTTTATGGTGGATGAAAGTACGGTAATCCTTATGCTAACAACTCTTTAGTGAATATTTGTCGAATCTGTGCTGCATGTAGCTTTTTCTGAACACGGAATTTCACGATGACGGGTTCTATGTAAATTGCATGTCTATTGGGTAGAACTCGCTCCAAGAGGATTTTTCTGCGAAAACTGCATGATTTATAAACTGACATTAGGAGAAATCTACTAAATCAGAAAAAACTTTCTATGTATAAATATGCATTGTAAGCTGGATGAAAGTTCGGTAATCCACATGTTCACAACTCATTAATGAATGATTGTCAAATCCGTGATGCATGTAACGTGTTCAGAACACGGAATGTCACGCTGAGTGAAATTAGGTATATTACATATCTTTTGGTAAGGACTCGCTCCAAGAACATTTTCCTGCCAAATCTGCCTCATTTTCAAACCTGGCGTTTAAACTAACCTGTGAAATCTGAGAACAGTTTTCAAAGTGTCATTAAGCAATCTATGGTCAATGAAAGTGATGTAATCCACTTGCTAACAACTCTGTAGTGTATATTTTTGAATCCGAGATGCATGTAGCGTGTTCGAAACACGGAATTTCATGGTTTGCGAATCCATGTAAATTAAATATCTATTGTTTTGAACCCGTTCCAAGAGGATTTTGCCGTTAAATCTGCCTCCGTTTCGAAACTGTCATTTGGAAAGCTCTGTGAAATCAGAGAAAATGCTTCTAAGCATCAATATGCCTTGTACTGCGATGAAAGTCCTTTAATCCACATGCAAACAACTCTGTAGTGTATTTTTGTCGAATCCTATCTGCATGTAGAGTGTGCGAAACACGGAATTTCACAGCGGGAGAATCTATGTAATTTACATATCTATTGGGTAGAACATGCTCCAAAAGTTTTTTCCTTAGGAAACTGCCTGATTTTAGAAACTGCTATTAGGAAAAAGATGCAAACTCTGAGTTAATGTTTCTAGGTGTAAATATGCCTTGTATGGTGGATGAAAGTTCTGTAATACACATGTACACAACTCATTAAAAATGTTTCTCAAATCCGTGATGTATATAGTGTATTCAGAACGCGGAATGTCACGTTGATGGAAACTATGTAAATTACATATCTATTGGTGAGAAACCTCTACAGGAGCATTTTACTGTAAAATCTACCTCTGTTTGGAAACTGGTGTTATGAAAACACTGCAAAACCTGAGCAAAATTTTAAGGTGACAATATGTCTTCAATGGTTTATTAAAGATGTGTAATTCACATTCTAACAACTCAGGAGTGAATATTTGTTGAATCCATGGTGCATGTACCTTTTTCGGAACACGGGATATTACGGTGACGGTATCTATGAAAATGGGATGTCTATTGGATCGAACATGCAGCAAGAGAATTTTTCTGCGAAAACTGCCTGATTTTCGTAACTGACGTTAGGAAAAATCTGCGAAATCTAAGTAAATATTTCTAGGTGTAAATATGCCTTGTATTGTGTTTGAAACATCGGTAATCCACATGCTCACGGTCATTAAATAATGTTTGTCGAAGCCATGATTAATGTAACGTTTTTGGAACACGGAATGTGTCAGTGAGTGAAACTCGGAAAATAACAATTCTACTGGATAGAACTCGCTTGAATTGAATTTTTCTGCGAAAATTTCATGATTTTCGGAAATGGATGTAAGGGAAAACCTGCGAAATCAGAATAACTACATCTAGGGATAAATATGCCTTGTATGGTGAATGAAATTTTGGTAATCCAGATGCTCACACTCATTAGAGAATGTTTGTCGAATTCGTTATGCATGTAAAGTGTACGGAATACAGAGTGTCATATTGAAGGAAACAATGTAAATTACATGTCTATTGGTTAGAACTCGCTTGAAGAGAATTTTTCTGCGAAATGTGCCTCATTTTCAAAACTGCCATTAGGAGAACCATGTGAAATCTGAGAAAATGCTTCTAAGTGTCAATATGCCTTTAATGGTGAATGAAAGTCCGGTAATCCACATGTTAATATCAGTGGAGTAATTATTTTTCAAACTGTGATTCATGTAGCGCTTTTTGAAATGGAATTTCACCGTAATGAAACAATTTAAATTAAAATTCTATTGCGTAGAACTAGCTAGAATAGAATTTTTCGGTGAAAATTGCATGATTATGGAATCTGAAGTTTGGAGAAAGCTTCAAAATGAGAGTAAATATTTCTAGGTGTAAATATGCCTTTATGTTGAAAGACAGTACGGTAATCCACATTTTCACAACATATTAAAAAATCTTTTTCTAATCAGTGGTGCATGTAACTTGTTCGGAACGTGGAATTTCACGGTGACTGAAACAATGTAAACTACTTCTCTATTGGGTAGAACTCGCTCCAAGAGAATTTTTCTGTGAAAACTGCATCATTTTTGAAACTGGCGTTTGGAAAACGCAGCAAAATCTGAGAAAATACTTCTAAGTATCAATATTCAATCTATTGTGATGAAAGTTCGGTAATCCACACGCTAACAAATCTGTAGTGAATATTTGTCGAATCCATTATGCATGTAGCATGTTCGGAACACGGAATTTCATGGCCAGGGATTTTATGTAAATTACATTTCTCTTGGTTAGAAATCACTCCAAGAGATTTTTTCCTGAAAATCTGCCTGATTTTCGAAACTGGCATTAGGAAAACACTGCGAACTCAGATGAATAGATTCTCGGTGTACATATGCATTGTAGGGTGGATGAAAGTTCGGTAATCTGCATGCTAACAACTCTGTAGTGAATATTTGTCGAATCCAAGATACATGAAGTGTGTTTGGGACACAGAATATCACGGTGAGCGAATCTATGTAAAGTGCATGTCACTTGGGTAGAACTCGCTCCAAGAGCTTTTCCTGCGAATTCTGCCTCATTTTCAAAACTGGCATTAGGAAAAAATTTCGAAATATGAGAAAATGCTTCAAAGTGTCAATATGGCTTTTATGGTGGATGAAAGTACGGTAATCCTTATGCTAACAACTCTTTAGTGAATATTTGTCGAATCTGTGCTGCATGTAGCTTTTTCTGAACACGGAATTTCACGATGACGGGTTCTATGTAAATTGCATGTCTATTGGGTAGAACTCGCTCCAAGAGGATTTTTCTGCGAAAACTGCATGATTTATAAACTGACATTAGGAGAAATCTACTAAATCAGAAAAAACTTTCTATGTATAAATATGCATTGTAAGCTGGATGAAAGTTCGGTAATCCACATGTTCACAACTCATTAATGAATGATTGTCAAATCCGTGATGCATGTAACGTGTTCAGAACACGGAATGTCACGCTGAGTGAAATTAGGTATATTACATATCTTTTGGTAAGGACTCGCTCCAAGAACATTTTCCTGCCAAATCTGCCTCATTTTCAAACCTGGCGTTTAAACTAACCTGTGAAATCTGAGAACAGTTTTCAAAGTGTCATTAAGCAATCTATGGTCAATGAAAGTGATGTAATCCACTTGCTAACAACTCTGTAGTGTATATTTTTGAATCCGAGATGCATGTAGCGTGTTCGAAACACGGAATTTCATGGTTTGCGAATCCATGTAAATTAAATATCTATTGTTTTGAACCCGTTCCAAGAGGATTTTGCCGTTAAATCTGCCTCCGTTTCGAAACTGTCATTTGGAAAGCTCTGTGAAATCAGAGAAAATGCTTCTAAGCATCAATATGCCTTGTACTGCGATGAAAGTCCTTTAATCCACATGCAAACAACTCTGTAGTGTATTTTTGTCGAATCCTATCTGCATGTAGAGTGTGCGAAACACGGAATTTCACAGCGGGAGAATCTATGTAATTTACATATCTATTGGGTAGAACATGCTCCAAAAGTTTTTTCCTTAGGAAACTGCCTGATTTTAGAAACTGCTATTAGGAAAAAGATGCAAACTCTGAGTTAATGTTTCTAGGTGTAAATATGCCTTGTATGGTGGATGAAAGTTCTGTAATACACATGTACACAACTCATTAAAAATGTTTCTCAAATCCGTGATGTATATAGTGTATTCAGAACGCGGAATGTCACGTTGATGGAAACTATGTAAATTACATATCTATTGGTGAGAAACCTCTACAGGAGCATTTTACTGTAAAATCTACCTCTGTTTGGAAACTGGTGTTATGAAAACACTGCAAAACCTGAGCAAAATTTTAAGGTGACAATATGTCTTCAATGGTTTATTAAAGATGTGTAATTCACATTCTAACAACTCAGGAGTGAATATTTGTTGAATCCATGGTGCATGTACCTTTTTCGGAACACGGGATATTACGGTGACGGTATCTATGAAAATGGGATGTCTATTGGATCGAACATGCAGCAAGAGAATTTTTCTGCGAAAACTGCCTGATTTTCGTAACTGACGTTAGGAAAAATCTGCGAAATCTAAGTAAATATTTCTAGGTGTAAATATGCCTTGTATTGTGTTTGAAACATCGGTAATCCACATGCTCACGGTCATTAAATAATGTTTGTCGAAGCCATGATTAATGTAACGTTTTTGGAACACGGAATGTGTCAGTGAGTGAAACTCGGAAAATAACAATTCTACTGGATAGAACTCGCTTGAATTGAATTTTTCTGCGAAAATTTCATGATTTTCGGAAATGGATGTAAGGGAAAACCTGCGAAATCAGAATAACTACATCTAGGGATAAATATGCCTTGTATGGTGAATGAAATTTTGGTAATCCAGATGCTCACACTCATTAGAGAATGTTTGTCGAATTCGTGATGCATGTAAAGTGTACGGAATACAGAGTGTCATATTGAAGGAAACAATGTAAATTACATGTCTATTGGGTAGAACTCGCTTGAAGAGAATTTTTCTGCGAAATGTGCCTCATTTTCAAAACTGCCATTAGGAGAACCATGTGAAATCTGAGAAAATGCTTCTAAGTGTCAATATGCCTTTAATGGTGAATGAAAGTCCGGTAATCCACATGTTAATATCAGTGGAGTAATTATTTTTCAAACTGTGATTCATGTAGCGCTTTTTGAAATGGAATTTCACCGTAATGAAACAATTTAAATTAAAATTCTATTGCGTAGAACTAGCTAGAATAGAATTTTTCGGTGAAAATTGCATGATTATGGAATCTGAAGTTTGGAGAAAGCTTCAAAATGAGAGTAAATATTTCTAGGTGTAAATATGCCTTTATGTTGAAAGACAGTACGGTAATCCACATTTTCACAACATATTAAAAAATCTTTTTCTAATCAGTGGTGCATGTAACTTGTTCGGAACGTGGAATTTCACGGTGACTGAAACAATGTAAACTACTTCTCTATTGGGTAGAACTCGCTCCAAGAGAATTTTTCTGTGAAAACTGCATCATTTTTGAAACTGGCGTTTGGAAAACGCAGCAAAATCTGAGAAAATACTTCTAAGTATCAATATTCAATCTATTGTGATGAAAGTTCGGTAATCCACACGCTAACAAATCTGTAGTGAATATTTGTCGAATCCATTATGCATGTAGCATGTTCGGAACACGGAATTTCATGGCCAGGGATTTTATGTAAATTACATTTCTCTTGGTTAGAAATCACTCCAAGAGATTTTTTCCTGAAAATCTGCCTGATTTTCGAAACTGGCATTAGGAAAACACTGCGAACTCAGATGAATAGATTCTCGGTGTACATATGCATTGTAGGGTGGATGAAAGTTCGGTAATCTGCATGCTAACAACTCTGTAGTGAATATTTGTCGAATCCAAGATACATGAAGTGTGTTTGGGACACAGAATATCACGGTGAGCGAATCTATGTAAAGTGCATGTCACTTGGGTAGAACTCGCTCCAAGAGCTTTTCCTGCGAATTCTGCCTCATTTTCAAAACTGGCATTAGGAAAAAATTTCGAAATATGAGAAAATGCTTCAAAGTGTCAATATGGCTTTTATGGTGGATGAAAGTACGGTAATCCTTATGCTAACAACTCTTTAGTGAATATTTGTCGAATCTGTGCTGCATGTAGCTTTTTCTGAACACGGAATTTCACGATGACGGGTTCTATGTAAATTGCATGTCTATTGGGTAGAACTCGCTCCAAGAGGATTTTTCTGCGAAAACTGCATGATTTATAAACTGACATTAGGAGAAATCTACTAAATCAGAAAAAACTTTCTATGTATAAATATGCATTGTAAGCTGGATGAAAGTTCGGTAATCCACATGTTCACAACTCATTAATGAATGATTGTCAAATCCGTGATGCATGTAACGTGTTCAGAACACGGAATGTCACGGTGAGTGAAATTAGGTATATTACATATCTTTTGGTAAGGACTCGCTCCAAGAACATTTTCCTGCCAAATCTGCCTCATTTTCAAACCTGGCGTTTAAACTAACCTGTGAAATCTGAGAACAGTTTTCAAAGTGTCATTAAGCAATCTATGGTCAATGAAAGTGATGTAATCCACTTGCTAACAACTCTGTAGTGTATATTTTTGAATCCGAGATGCATGTAGCGTGTTCGAAACACGGAATTTCATGGTTTGCGAATCCATGTAAATTAAATATCTATTGTTTTGAACCCGTTCCAAGAGGATTTTGCCGTTAAATCTGCCTCCGTTTCGAAACTGTCATTTGGAAAGCTC
Source organism: Camelus dromedarius (assembly GCF_036321535.1). NCBI lineage: Eukaryota > Metazoa > Chordata > Mammalia > Artiodactyla > Camelidae > Camelus > Camelus dromedarius. The sequence goes on along the minus strand of NW_026989771.1, from coordinate 1,030,808 downwards.
TGTGAAATCAGAGAAAATGCTTCTAAGCATCAATATGCCTTGTACTGCGATGAAAGTCCTTTAATCCACATGCAAACAACTCTGTAGTGTATTTTTGTCGAATCCTATCTGCATGTAGAGTGTGCGAAACACGGAATTTCACAGCGGGAGAATCTATGTAATTTACATATCTATTGGGTAGAACATGCTCCAAAAGTTTTTTCCTTAGGAAACTGCCTGATTTTAGAAACTGCTATTAGGAAAAAGATGCAAACTCTGAGTTAATGTTTCTAGGTGTAAATATGCCTTGTATGGTGGATGAAAGTTCTGTAATACACATGTACACAACTCATTAAAAATGTTTCTCAAATCCGTGATGTATATAGTGTATTCAGAACGCGGAATGTCACGTTGATGGAAACTATGTAAATTACATATCTATTGGTGAGAAACCTCTACAGGAGCATTTTACTGTAAAATCTACCTCTGTTTGGAAACTGGTGTTATGAAAACACTGCAAAACCTGAGCAAAATTTTAAGGTGACAATATGTCTTCAATGGTTTATTAAAGATGTGTAATTCACATTCTAACAACTCAGGAGTGAATATTTGTTGAATCCATGGTGCATGTACCTTTTTCGGAACACGGGATATTACGGTGACGGTATCTATGAAAATGGGATGTCTATTGGATCGAACATGCAGCAAGAGAATTTTTCTGCGAAAACTGCCTGATTTTCGTAACTGACATTAGGAAAAATCTGCGAAATCTAAGTAAATATTTCTAGGTGTAAATATGCCTTGTATTGTGTTTGAAACATCGGTAATCCACATGCTCACGGTCATTAAATAATGTTTGTCGAAGCCATGATTAATGTAACGATTTTGGAACACGGAATGTGTCAGTGAGTGAAACTCGGAAAATAACAATTCTACTGGATAGAACTCGCTTGAATTGAATTTTTCTGCGAAAATTTCATGATTTTCGGAAATGGATGTTAGGGAAAACCTGCGAAATCAGAATAACTACATCTAGGGATAAATATGCCTTGTATGGTGAATGAAATTTTGGTAATCCAGATGCTCACACTCATTAGAGAATGTTTGTCGAATTCGTGATGCATGTAAAGTGTACGGAATACAGACTGTCATATTGAAGGAAACAATGTAAATTACATGTCTATTGGGTAGAACTCGCTTGAAGAGAATTTTTCTGCGAAATGTGCCTCATTTTCAAAACTGCCATTAGGAGAACCCTGTGAAATCTGAGAAAATGCTTCTAAGTGTCAATATGCCTTGAATGGTGAATGAAAGTCCAGTAATCCACATGTTAATATCAGTGGAGTAATTATTTTTCAAACCGTGATTCATGTAGCGCTTTTTGAAATGGAATTTCACCGTAATGAAACAATTTAAATTAAAATTCTATTGCGTAGAACTAGCTAGAATAGAATTTTTCGGTGAAAATTGCATGATTATGGAATCTGAAGTTTGGAGAAAGCTTCAAAATGAGAGTAAATATTTCTAGGTGTAAATATGCCTTTATGTTGAAAGACAGTACGGTAATCCACATTTTCACAACATATTAAAAAATCTTTTTCTAATCAGTGGTGCATGTAACTTGTTCGGAACGTGGAATTTCACGGTGACTGAAACAATGTAAACTACTTCTCTATTGGGTAGAACTCGCTCCAAGAGAATTTTTCTGTGAAAACTGCATCATTTTTGAAACTGGCGTTTGGAAAACGCAGCAAAATCTGAGAAAATACTTCTAAGTATCAATATTCAATCTATTGTGATGAAAGTTCGGTAATCCACACGCTAACAAATCTGTAGTGAATATTTGTCGAATCCATTATGCATGTAGCATGTTCGGAACACGGAATTTCATGGCCAGGGATTTTATGTAAATTACATTTCTCTTGGTTAGAAATCACTCCAAGAGATTTTTTCCTGAAAATCTGCCTGATTTTCGAAACTGGCATTAGGAAAACACTGCGAACTCAGATGAATAGATTCTCGGTGTACATATGCATTGTAGGGTGGATGAAAGTTCGGTAATCTGCATGCTAACAACTCTGTAGTGAATATTTGTCGAATCCAAGATACATGAAGTGTGTTTGGGACACAGAATATCACGGTGAGCGAATCTATGTAAAGTGCATGTCACTTGGGTAGAACTCGCTCCAAGAGCTTTTCCTGCGAATTCTGCCTCATTTTCAAAACTGGCATTAGGAAAAAATTTCGAAATATGAGAAAATGCTTCAAAGTGTCAATATGGCTTTTATGGTGGATGAAAGTACGGTAATCCTTATGCTAACAACTCTTTAGTGAATATTTGTCGAATCTGTGCTGCATGTAGCTTTTTCTGAACACGGAATTTCACGATGACGGGTTCTATGTAAATTGCATGTCTATTGGGTAGAACTCGCTCCAAGAGGATTTTTCTGCGAAAACTGCATGATTTATAAACTGACATTAGGAGAAATCTACTAAATCAGAAAAAACTTTCTATGTATAAATATGCATTGTAAGCTGGATGAAAGTTCGGTAATCCACATGTTCACAACTCATTAATGAATGATTGTCAAATCCGTGATGCATGTAACGTGTTCAGAACACGGAATGTCACGGTGAGTGAAATTAGGTATATTACATATCTTTTGGTAAGAACTCGCTCCAAGAACATTTTCCTGCCAAATCTGCCTCATTTTCAAACCTGGCGTTTAAACTAACCTGTGAAATCTGAGAACAGTTTTCAAAGTGTCATTAAGCAATCTATGGTCAATGAAAGTGATGTAATCCACTTGCTAACAACTCTGTAGTGTATATTTTTGAATCCGAGATGCATGTAGCGTGTTCGAAACACGGAATTTCATGGTTTGCGAATCCATGTAAATTAAATATCTATTGTTTTGAACCCGTTCCAAGAGGATTTTGCCGTTAAATCTGCCTCCGTTTCGAAACTGTCATTTGGAAAGCTCTGTGAAATCAGAGAAAATGCTTCTAAGCATCAATATGCCTTGTACTGCGATGAAAGTCCTTTAATCCACATGCAAACAACTCTGTAGTGTATTTTTGTCGAATCCTATCTGCATGTAGAGTGTGCGAAACACGGAATTTCACAGCGGGAGAATCTATGTAATTTACATATCTATTGGGTAGAACATGCTCCAAAAGTTTTTTCCTTAGGAAACTGCCTGATTTTAGAAACTGCTATTAGGAAAAAGATGCAAACTCTGAGTTAATGTTTCTAGGTGTAAATATGCCTTGTATGGTGGATGAAAGTTCTGTAATACACATGTACACAACTCATTAAAATTGTTTCTCAAATCCGTGATGTATATAGTGTATTCAGAACGCGGAATGTCACGTTGATGGAAACTATGTAAATTACATATCTATTGGTGAGAAACATCTACAGGAGCATTTTACTGTAAAATCTACCTCTGTTTGGAAACTGGTGTTATGAAAACACTGCAAAACCTGAGCAAAATTTTAAGGTGACAATATGTCTTCAATGGTTTATTAAAGATGTGTAATTCACATTCTAACAACTCAGGAGTGAATATTTGTTGAATCCATGGTGCATGTACCTTTTTCGGAACACGGGATATTACGGTGACGGTATCTATGAAAATGGGATGTCTATTGGATCGAACATGCAGCAAGAGAATTTTTCTGCGAAAACTGCCTGATTTTCGTAACTGACGTTAGGAAAAATCTGCGAAATCTAAGTAAATATTTCTAGGTGTAAATATGCCTTGTATTGTGTTTGAAACATCGGTAATCCACATGCTCACGGTCATTAAATAATGTTTGTCGAAGCCATGATTAATGTAACGTTTTTGGAACACGGAATGTGTCAGTGAGTGAAACTCGGAAAATAACAATTCTACTGGATAGAACTCGTTTGAATTGAATTTTTCTGCGAAAATTTCATGATTTTCGGAAATGGATGTAAGGGAAAACCTGCGAAATCAGAATAACTACATCTAGGGATAAATATGCCTTGTATGGTGAATGAAATTTTGGTAATCCAGATGCTCACACTCATTAGAGAATGTTTGTCGAATTCGTGATGCATGTAAAGTGTACGGAATACAGAGTGTCATATTGAAGGAAACAATGTAAATTACATGTCTATTGGGTAGAACTCGCTTGAAGAGAATTTTTCTGCGAAATGTGCCTCATTTTCAAAACTGCCATTAGGAGAACCCTGTGAAATCTGAGAAAATGCTTCTAAGTGTCAATATGCCTTGAATGGTGAATGAAAGTCCAGTAATCCACATGTTAATATCAGTGGAGTAATTATTTTTCAAACCGTGATTCATGTAGCGCTTTTTGAAATGGAATTTCACCGTAATGAAACAATTTAAATTAAAATTCTATTGCGTAGAACTAGCTAGAATAGAATTTTTCGGTGAAAATTGCATGATTATGGAATCTGAAGTTTGGAGAAAGCTTCAAAATGAGAGTAAATATTTCTAGGTGTAAATATGCCTTTATGTTGAAAGACAGTACGGTAATCCACATTTTCACAACATATTAAAAAATCTTTTTCTAATCAGTGGTGCATGTAACTTGTTCGGAACGTGGAATTTCACGGTGACTGAAACAATGTAAACTACTTCTCTATTGGGTAGAACTCGCTCCAAGAGAATTTTTCTGTGAAAACTGCATCATTTTTGAAACTGGCGTTTGGAAAACGCAGCAAAATCTGAGAAAATACTTCTAAGTATCAATATTCAATCTATTGTGATGAAAGTTCGGTAATCCACACGCTAACAAATCTGTAGTGAATATTTGTCGAATCCATTATGCATGTAGCATGTTCGGAACACGGAATTTCATGGCCAGGGATTTTATGTAAATTACATTTCTCTTGGTTAGAAATCACTCCAAGAGATTTTTTCCTGAAAATCTGCCTGATTTTCGAAACTGGCATTAGGAAAACACTGCGAACTCAGATGAATAGATTCTCGGTGTACATATGCATTGTAGGGTGGATGAAAGTTCGGTAATCTGCATGCTAACAACTCTGTAGTGAATATTTGTCGAATCCAAGATACATGAAGTGTGTTTGGGACACAGAATATCACGGTGAGCGAATCTATGTAAAGTGCATGTCACTTGGGTAGAACTCGCTCCAAGAGCTTTTCCTGCGAATTCTGCCTCATTTTCAAAACTGGCATTAGGAAAAAATTTCGAAATATGAGAAAATGCTTCAAAGTGTCAATATGGCTTTTATGGTGGATGAAAGTACGGTAATCCTTATGCTAACAACTCTTTAGTGAATATTTGTCGAATCTGTGCTGCATGTAGCTTTTTCTGAACACGGAATTTCACGATGACGGGTTCTATGTAAATTGCATGTCTATTGGGTAGAACTCGCTCCAAGAGGATTTTTCTGCGAAAACTGCATGATTTATAAACTGACATTAGGAGAAATCTACTAAATCAGAAAAAACTTTCTATGTATAAATATGCATTGTAAGCTGGATGAAAGTTCGGTAATCCACATGTTCACAACTCATTAATGAATGATTGTCAAATCCGTGATGCATGTAACGTGTTCAGAACACGGAATGTCACGGTGAGTGAAATTAGGTATATTACATATCTTTTGGTAAGAACTCACTCCAAGAACATTTTCCTGCCAAATCTGCCTCATTTTCAAACCTGGCGTTTAAACTAACCTGTGAAATCTGAGAACAGTTTTCAAAGTGTCATTAAGCAATCTATGGTCAATGAAAGTGATGTAATCCACTTGCTAACAACTCTGTAGTGTATATTTTTGAATCCGAGATGCATGTAGCGTGTTCGAAACACGGAATTTCATGGTTTGCGAATCCATGTAAATTAAATATCTATTGTTTTGAACCCGTTCCAAGAGGATTTTGCCGTTAAATCTGCCTCCGTTTCGAAACTGTCATTTGGAAAGCTCTGTGAAATCAGAGAAAATGCTTCTAAGCATCAATATGCCTTGTACTGCGATGAAAGTCCTTTAATCCACATGCAAACAACTCTGTAGTGTATTTTTGTCGAATCCTATCTGCATGTAGAGTGTGCGAAACACGGAATTTCACAGCGGGAGAATCTATGTAATTTACATATCTATTGGGTAGAACATGCTCCAAAAGTTTTTTCCTTAGGAAACTGCCTGATTTTAGAAACTGCTATTAGGAAAAAGATGCAAACTCTGAGTTAATGTTTCTAGGTGTAAATATGCCTTGTATGGTGGATGAAAGTTCTGTAATACACATGTACACAACTCATTAAAATTGTTTCTCAAATCCGTGATGTATATAGTGTATTCAGAACGCGGAATGTCACGTTGATGGAAACTATGTAAATTACATATCTATTGGTGAGAAACCTCTACAGGAGCATTTTACTGTAAAATCTACCTCTGTTTGGAAACTGGTGTTATGAAAACACTGCAAAACCTGAGCAAAATTTTAAGGTGACAATATGTCTTCAATGGTTTATTAAAGATGTGTAATTCACATTCTAACAACTCAGGAGTGAATATTTGTTGAATCCATGGTGCATGTACCTTTTTCGGAACACGGGATATTACGGTGACGGTATCTATGAAAATGGGATGTCTATTGGATCGAACATGCAGCAAGAGAATTTTTCTGCGAAAACTGCCTGATTTTCGTAACTGACGTTAGGAAAAATCTGCGAAACCTAAGTAAATATTTCTAGGTGTAAATATGCCTTGTATTGTGTTTGAAACATCGGTAATCCACATGCTCACGGTCATTAAATAATGTTTGTCGAAGCCGTGATTAATGTAACGTTTTTGGAACACGGAATGTGTCAGTGAGTGAAACTCGGAAAATAACAATTCTACTGGATAGAACTCGCTTGAATTGAATTTTTCTGCGAAAATTTCATGATTTTCGGAAATGGATGTAAGGGAAAACCTGCGAAATCAGAATAACTACATCTAGGGATAAATATGCCTTGTATGGTGAATGAAATTTTGGTAATCCAGATGCTCACACTCATTAGAGAATGTTTGTCGAATTCGTGATGCATGTAAAGTGTACGGAATACAGAGTGTCATATTGAAGGAAACAATGTAAATTACATGTCTATTGGGTAGAACTCGCTTGAAGAGAATTTTTCTGCGAAATGTGCCTCATTTTCAAAACTGCCATTAGGAGAACCCTGTGAAATCTGAGAAAATGCTTCTAAGTGTCAATATGCCTTGAATGGTGAATGAAAGTCCAGTAATCCACATGTTAATATCAGTGGAGTAATTATTTTTCAAACCGTGATTCATGTAGCGCTTTTTGAAATGGAATTTCACCGTAATGAAACAATTTAAATTAAAATTCTATTGCGTAGAACTAGCTAGAATAGAATTTTTCGGTGAAAATTGCATGATTATGGAATCTGAAGTTTGGAGAAAGCTTCAAAATGAGAGTAAATATTTCTAGGTGTAAATATGCCTTTATGTTGAAAGACAGTACGGTAATCCACATTTTCACAACATATTAAAAAATCTTTTTCTAATCAGTGGTGCATGTAACTTGTTCGGAACGTGGAATTTCACGGTGACTGAAACAATGTAAACTACTTCTCTATTGGGTAGAACTCGCTCCAAGAGAATTTTTCTGTGAAAACTGCATCATTTTTGAAACTGGCGTTTGGAAAACGCAGCAAAATCTGAGAAAATACTTCTAAGTATCAATATTCAATCTATTGTGATGAAAGTTCGGTAATCCACACGCTAACAAATCTGTAGTGAATATTTGTCGAATCCATTATGCATGTAGCATGTTCGGAACACGGAATTTCATGGCCAGGGATTTTATGTAAATTACATTTCTCTTGGTTAGAAATCACTCCAAGAGATTTTTTCCTGAAAATCTGCCTGATTTTCGAAACTGGCATTAGGAAAACACTGCGAACTCAGATGAATAGATTCTCGGTGTACATATGCATTGTAGGGTGGATGAAAGTTCGGTAATCTGCATGCTAACAACTCTGTAGTGAATATTTGTCGAATCCAAGATACATGAAGTGTGTTTGGGACACAGAATATCACGGTGAGCGAATCTATGTAAAGTGCATGTCACTTGGGTAGAACTCGCTCCAAGAGCTTTTCCTGCGAATTCTGCCTCATTTTCAAAACTGGCATTAGGAAAAAATTTCGAAATATGAGAAAATGCTTCAAAGTGTCAATATGGCTTTTATGGTGGATGAAAGTACGGTAATCCTTATGCTAACAACTCTTTAGTGAATATTTGTCGAATCTGTGCTGCATGTAGCTTTTTCTGAACACGGAATTTCACGATGACGGGTTCTATGTAAATTGCATGTCTATTGGGTAGAACTCGCTCCAAGAGGATTTTTCTGCGAAAACTGCATGATTTATAAACTGACATTAGGAGAAATCTACTAAATCAGAAAAAACTTTCTATGTATAAATATGCATTGTAAGCTGGATGAAAGTTCGGTAATCCACATGTTCACAACTCATTAATGAATGATTGTCAAATCCGTGATGCATGTAACGTGTTCAGAACACGGAATGTCACGGTGAGTGAAATTAGGTATATTACATATCTTTTGGTAAGAACTCGCTCCAAGAACATTTTCCTGCCAAATCTGCCTCATTTTCAAACCTGGCGTTTAAACTAACCTGTGAAATCTGAGAACAGTTTTCAAAGTGTCATTAAGCAATCTATGGTCAATGAAAGTGATGTAATCCACTTGCTAACAACTCTGTAGTGTATATTTTTGAATCCGAGATGCATGTAGCGTGTTCGAAACACGGAATTTCATGGTTTGCGAATCCATGTAAATTAAATATCTATTGTTTTGAACCCGTTCCAAGAGGATTTTGCCGTTAAATCTGCCTCCGTTTCGAAACTGTCATTTGGAAAGCTCTGTGAAATCAGAGAAAATGCTTCTAAGCATCAATATGCCTTGTACTGCGATGAAAGTCCTTTAATCCACATGCAAACAACTCTGTAGTGTATTTTTGTCGAATCCTATCTGCATGTAGAGAGTGCGAAACACGGAATTTCACAGCGGGAGAATCTATGTAATTTACATATCTATTGGGTAGAACATGCTCCAAAAGTTTTTTCCTTAGGAAACTGCCTGATTTTAGAAACTGCTATTAGGAAAAAGATGCAAACTCTGAGTTAATGTTTCTAGGTGTAAATATGCCTTGTATGGTGGATGAAAGTTCTGTAATACACATGTACACAACTCATTAAAATTGTTTCTCAAATCCGTGATGTATATAGTGTATTCAGAACGCGGAATGTCACGTTGATGGAAACTATGTAAATTACATATCTATTGGTGAGAAAAATCTACAGGAGCATTTTACTGTAAAATCTACCTCTGTTTGGAAACTGGTGTTATGAAAACACTGCAAAACCTGAGCAAAATTTTAAGGTGACAATATGTCTTCAATGGTTTATTAAAGATGTGTAATTCACATTCTAACAACTCAGGAGTGAATATTTGTTGAATCCATGGTGCATGTACCTTTTTCGGAACACGGGATATTACGGTGACGGTATCTATGAAAATGGGATGTCTATTGGATCGAACATGCAGCAAGAGAATTTTTCTGCGAAAACTGCCTGATTTTCGTAACTGACGTTAGGAAAAATCTGCGAAATCTAAGTAAATATTTCTAGGTGTAAATATGCCTTGTATTGTGTTTGAAACATCGGTAATCCACATGCTCACGGTCATTAAATAATGTTTGTCGAAGCCATGATTAATGTAACGTTTTTGGAACACGGAATGTGTCAGTGAGTGAAACTCGGAAAATAACAATTCTACTGGATAGAACTCGTTTGAATTGAATTTTTCTGCGAAAATTTCATGATTTTCGGAAATGGATGTAAGGGAAAACCTGCGAAATCAGAATAACTACATCTAGGGATAAATATGCCTTGTATGGTGAATGAAATTTTGGTAATCCAGATGCTCACACTCATTAGAGAATGTTTGTCGAATTCGTGATGCATGTAAAGTGTACGGAATACAGAGTGTCATATTGAAGGAAACAATGTAAATTACATGTCTATTGGGTAGAACTCGCTTGAAGAGAATTTTTCTGCGAAATGTGCCTCATTTTCAAAACTGCCATTAGGAGAACCCTGTGAAATCTGAGAAAATGCTTCTAAGTGTCAATATGCCTTGAATGGTGAATGAAAGTCCAGTAATCCACATGTTAATATCAGTGGAGTAATTATTTTTCAAACCGTGATTCATGTAGCGCTTTTTGAAATGGAATTTCACCGTAATGAAACAATTTAAATTAAAATTCTATTGCGTAGAACTAGCTAGAATAGAATTTTTCGGTGAAAATTGCATGATTATGGAATCTGAAGTTTGGAGAAAGCTTCAAAATGAGAGTAAATATTTCTAGGTGTAAATATGCCTTTATGTTGAAAGACAGTACGGTAATCCACATTTTCACAACATATTAAAAAATCTTTTTCTAATCAGTGGTGCATGTAACTTGTTCGGAACGTGGAATTTCACGGTGACTGAAACAATGTAAACTACTTCTCTATTGGGTAGAACTCGCTCCAAGAGAATTTTTCTGTGAAAACTGCATCATTTTTGAAACTGGCGTTTGGAAAACGCAGCAAAATCTGAGAAAATAATTCTAAGTATCAATATTCAATCTATTGTGATGAAAGTTCGGTAATCCACACGCTAACAAATCTGTAGTGAATATTTGTCGAATCCATTATGCATGTAGCATGTTCGGAACACGGAATTTCATGGCCAGGGATTTTATGTAAATTACATTTCTCTTGGTTAGAAATCACTCCAAGAGATTTTTTCCTGAAAATCTGCCTGATTTTCGAAACTGGCATTAGGAAAACACTGCGAACTCAGATGAATAGATTCTCGGTGTACATATGCATTGTAGGGTGGATGAAAGTTCGGTAATCTGCATGCTAACAACTCTGTAGTGAATATTTGTCGAATCCAAGATACATGAAGTGTGTTTGGGACACAGAATATCACGGTGAGCGAATCTATGTAAAGTGCATGTCACTTGGGTAGAACTCGCTCCAAGAGCTTTTCCTGCGAATTCTGCCTCATTTTCAAAACTGGCATTAGGAAAAAATTTCGAAATATGAGAAAATGCTTCAAAGTGTCAATATGGCTTTTATGGTGGATGAAAGTACGGTAATCCTTATGCTAACAACTCTTTAGTGAATATTTGTCGAATCTGTGCTGCATGTAGCTTTTTCTGAACACGGAATTTCACGATGACGGGTTCTATGTAAATTGCATGTCTATTGGGTAGAACTCGCTCCAAGAGGATTTTTCTGCGAAAACTGCATGATTTATAAACTGACATTAGGAGAAATCTACTAAATCAGAAAAAACTTTCTATGTATAAATATGCATTGTAAGCTGGATGAAAGTTCGGTAATCCACATGTTCACAACTCATTAATGAATGATTGTCAAATCCGTGATGCATGTAACGTGTTCAGAACACGGAATGTCACGGTGAGTGAAATTAGGTATATTACATATCTTTTGGTAAGAACTCACTCCAAGAACATTTTCCTGCCAAATCTGCCTCATTTTCAAACCTGGCGTTTAAACTAACCTGTGAAATCTGAGAACAGTTTTCAAAGTGTCATTAAGCAATCTATGGTCAATGAAAGTGATGTAATCCACTTGCTAACAACTCTGTAGTGTATATTTTTGAATCCGAGATGCATGTAGCGTGTTCGAAACACGGAATTTCATGGTTTGCGAATCCATGTAAATTAAATATCTATTGTTTTGAACCCGTTCCAAGAGGATTTTGCCGTTAAATCTGCCTCCGTTTCGAAACTGTCATTTGGAAAGCTCTGTGAAATCAGAGAAAATGCTTCTAAGCATCAATATGCCTTGTACTGCGATGAAAGTCCTTTAATCCACATGCAAACAACTCTGTAGTGTATTTTTGTCGAATCCTATCTGCATGTAGAGTGTGCGAAACACGGAATTTCACAGCGGGAGAATCTATGTAATTTACATATCTATTGGGTAGAACATGCTCCAAAAGTTTTTTCCTTAGGAAACTGCCTGATTTTAGAAACTGCTATTAGGAAAAAGATGCAAACTCTGAGTTAATGTTTCTAGGTGTAAATATGCCTTGTATGGTGGATGAAAGTTCTGTAATACACATGTACACAACTCATTAAAAATGTTTCTCAAATCCGTGATGTATATAGTGTATTCAGAACGCGGAATGTCACGTTGATGGAAACTATGTAAATTACATATCGATTGGTGAGAAACCTCTACAGGAGCATTTTACTGTAAAATCTACCTCTGTTTGGAAACTGGTGTTATGAAAACACTGCAAAACCTGAGCAAAATTTTAAGGTGACAATATGTCTTCAATGGTTTATTAAAGATGTGTAATTCACATTCTAACAACTCAGGAGTGAATATTTGTTGAATCCATGGTGCATGTACCTTTTTCGGAACACGGGATATTACGGTGACGGTATCTATGAAAATGGGATGTCTATTGGATCGAACATGCAGCAAGAGAATTTTTCTGCGAAAACTGCCTGATTTTCGTAACTGACGTTAGGAAAAATCTGCGAAATCTAAGTAAATATTTCTAGGTGTAAATATGCCTTGTATTGTGTTTGAAACATCGGTAATCCACATGCTCACGGTCATTAAATAATGTTTGTCGAAGCCGTGATTAATGTAACGTTTTTGGAACACGGAATGTGTCAGTGAGTGAAACTCGGAAAATAACAATTCTACTGGATAGAACTCGCTTGAATTGAATTTTTCTGCGAAAATTTCATGATTTTCGGAAATGGATGTAAGGGAAAACCTGCGAAATCAGAATAACTACATCTAGGGATAAATATGCCTTGTATGGTGAATGAAATTTTGGTAATCCAGATGCTCACACTCATTAGAGAATGTTTGTCGAATTCGTGATGCATGTAAAGTGTACGGAATACAGAGTGTCATATTGAAGGAAACAATGTAAATTACATGTCTATTGGGTAGAACTCGCTTGAAGAGAATTTTTCTGCGAAATGTGCCTCATTTTCAAAACTGCCATTAGGAGAACCCTGTGAAATCTGAGAAAATGCTTCTAAGTGTCAATATGCCTTGAATGGTGAATGAAAGTCCGGTAATCCACATGTTAATAAGAGTGTAGTAATTATTTTTCAAACCGTGATTCATGTAGCGCTTTTTGAAATGGAATTTCACCGTAATGAAACAATTTAAATTAAAATTCTATTGCGTAGAACTAGCTAGAATAGAATTTTTCGGTGAAAATTGCATGATTATGGAATCTGAAGTTTGGAGAAAGCTTCAAAATGAGAGTAAATATTTCTAGGTGTAAATATGCCTTTATGTTGAAAGACAGTACGGTAATCCACATTTTCACAACATATTAAAAAATCTTTTTCTAATCAGTGGTGCATGTAACTTGTTCGGAACGTGGAATTTCACGGTGACTGAAACAATGTAAACTACTTCTCTATTGGGTAGAACTCGCTCCAAGAGAATTTTTCTGTGAAAACTGCATCATTTTTGAAACTGGCGTTTGGAAAACGCAGCAAAATCTGAGAAAATACTTCTAAGTATCAATATTCAATCTATTGTGATGAAAGTTCGGTAATCCACACGCTAACAAATCTGTAGTGAATATTTGTCGAATCCATTATGCATGTAGCATGTTCGGAACACGGAATTTCATGGCCAGGGATTTTATGTAAATTACATTTCTCTTGGTTAGAAATCACTCCAAGAGATTTTTTCCTGAAAATCTGCCTGATTTTCGAAACTGGCATTAGGAAAACACTGCGAACTCAGATGAATAGATTCTCGGTGTACATATGCATTGTAGGGTGGATGAAAGTTCGGTAATCTGCATGCTAACAACTCTGTAGTGAATATTTGTCGAATCCAAGATACATGAAGTGTGTTTGGGACACAGAATATCACGGTGAGCGAATCTATGTAAAGTGCATGTCACTTGGGTAGAACTCGCTCCAAGAGCTTTTCCTGCGAATTCTGCCTCATTTTCAAAACTGGCATTAGGAAAAAATTTCGAAATATGAGAAAATGCTTCAAAGTGTCAATATGGCTTTTATGGTGGATGAAAGTACGGTAATCCTTATGCTAACAACTCTTTAGTGAATATTTGTCGAATCTGTGCTGCATGTAGCTTTTTCTGAACACGGAATTTCACGATGACGGGTTCTATGTAAATTGCATGTCTATTGGGTAGAACTCGCTCCAAGAGGATTTTTCTGCGAAAACTGCATGATTTATAAACTGACATTAGGAGAAATCTACTAAATCAGAAAAAACTTTCTATGTATAAATATGCATTGTAAGCTGGATGAAAGTTCGGTAATCCACATGTTCACAACTCATTAATGAATGATTGTCAAATCCGTGATGCATGTAACGTGTTCAGAACACGGAATGTCACGGTGAGTGAAATTAGGTATATTACATATCTTTTGGTAAGAACTCGCTCCAAGAACATTTTCCTGCCAAATCTGCCTCATTTTCAAACCTGGCGTTTAAACTAACCTGTGAAATCTGAGAACAGTTTTCAAAGTGTCATTAAGCAATCTATGGTCAATGAAAGTGATGTAATCCACTTGCTAACAACTCTGTAGTGTATATTTTTGAATCCGAGATGCATGTAGCGTGTTCGAAACACGGAATTTCATGGTTTGCGAATCCATGTAAATTAAATATCTATTGTTTTGAACCCGTTCCAAGAGGATTTTGCCGTTAAATCTGCCTCCGTTTCGAAACTGTCATTTGGAAAGCTCTGTGAAATCAGAGAAAATGCTTCTAAGCATCAATATGCCTTGTACTGCGATGAAAGTCCTTTAATCCACATGCAAACAACTCTGTAGTGTATTTTTGTCGAATCCTATCTGCATGTAGAGTGTGCGAAACACGGAATTTCACAGCGGGAGAATCTATGTAATTTACATATCTATTGGGTAGAACATGCTCCAAAAGTTTTTTCCTTAGGAAACTGCCTGATTTTAGAAACTGCTATTAGGAAAAAGATGCAAACTCTGAGTTAATGTTTCTAGGTGTAAATATGCCTTGTATGGTGGATGAAAGTTCTGTAATACACATGTACACAACTCATTAAAAATGTTTCTCAAATCCGTGATGTATATAGTGTATTCAGAACGCGGAATGTCACGTTGATGGAAACTATGTAAATTACATATCTATTGGTGAGAAACCTCTACAGGAGCATTTTACTGTAA
Organism: Camelus dromedarius; assembly: GCF_036321535.1. Classification (NCBI taxonomy): domain Eukaryota; kingdom Metazoa; phylum Chordata; class Mammalia; order Artiodactyla; family Camelidae; genus Camelus; species Camelus dromedarius. The sequence goes on along the minus strand of NW_026989771.1, from coordinate 1,015,537 downwards.
AATCTACCTCTGTTTGGAAACTGGTGTTATGAAAACACTGCAAAACCTGAGCAAAATTTTAAGGTGACAATATGTCTTCAATGGTTTATTAAAGATGTGTAATTCACATTCTAACAACTCAGGAGTGAATATTTGTTGAATCCATGGTGCATGTACCTTTTTCGGAACACGGGATATTACGGTGACGGTATCTATGAAAATGGGATGTCTATTGGATCGAACATGCAGCAAGAGAATTTTTCTGCGAAAACTGCCTGATTTTCGTAACTGACGTTAGGAAAAATCTGCGAAATCTAAGTAAATATTTCTAGGTGTAAATATGCCTTGTATTGTGTTTGAAACATCGGTAATCCACATGCTCACGGTCATTAAATAATGTTTGTCGAAGCCATGATTAATGTAACGTTTTTGGAACACGGAATGTGTCAGTGAGTGAAACTCGGAAAATAACAATTCTACTGGATAGAACTCGCTTGAATTGAATTTTTCTGCGAAAATTTCATGATTTTCGGAAATGGATGTAAGGGAAAACCTGCGAAATCAGAATAACTACATCTAGGGATAAATATGCCTTGTATGGTGAATGAAATTTTGGTAATCCAGATGCTCACACTCATTAGAGAATGTTTGTCGAATTCGTGATGCATGTAAAGTGTACGGAATACAGAGTGTCATATTGAAGGAAACAATGTAAATTACATGTCTATTGGGTAGAACTCGCTTGAAGAGAATTTTTCTGCGAAATGTGCCTCATTTTCAAAACTGCCATTAGGAGAACCCTGTGAAATCTGAGAAAATGCTTCTAAGTGTCAATATGCCTTGAATGGTGAATGAAAGTCCGGTAATCCACATGTTAATATCAGTGGAGTAATTATTTTTCAAACCGTGATTCATGTAGCGCTTTTTGAAATGGAATTTCACCGTAATGAAACAATTTAAATTAAAATTCTATTGCGTAGAACTAGCTAGAATAGAATTTTTCGGTGAAAATTGCATGATTATGGAATCTGAAGTTTGGAGAAAGCTTCAAAATGAGAGTAAATATTTCTAGGTGTAAATATGCCTTTATGTTGAAAGACAGTACGGTAATCCACATTTTCACAACATATTAAAAAATCTTTTTCTAATCAGTGGTGCATGTAACTTGTTCGGAACGTGGAATTTCACGGTGACTGAAACAATGTAAACTACTTCTCTATTGGGTAGAACTCGCTCCAAGAGAATTTTTCTGTGAAAACTGCATCATTTTTGAAACTGGCGTTTGGAAAACGCAGCAAAATCTGAGAAAATACTTCTAAGTATCAATATTCAATCTATTGTGATGAAAGTTCGGTAATCCACACGCTAACAAATCTGTAGTGAATATTTGTCGAATCCATTATGCATGTAGCATGTTCGGAACACGGAATTTCATGGCCAGGGATTTTATGTAAATTACATTTCTCTTGGTTAGAAATCACTCCAAGAGATTTTTTCCTGAAAATCTGCCTGATTTTCGAAACTGGCATTAGGAAAACACTGCGAACTCAGATGAATAGATTCTCGGTGTACATATGCATTGTAGGGTGGATGAAAGTTCGGTAATCTGCATGCTAACAACTCTGTAGTGAATATTTGTCGAATCCAAGATACATGAAGTGTGTTTGGGACACAGAATATCACGGTGAGCGAATCTATGTAAAGTGCATGTCACTTGGGTAGAACTCGCTCCAAGAGCTTTTCCTGCGAATTCTGCCTCATTTTCAAAACTGGCATTAGGAAAAAATTTCGAAATATGAGAAAATGCTTCAAAGTGTCAATATGGCTTTTATGGTGGATGAAAGTACGGTAATCCTTATGCTAACAACTCTTTAGTGAATATTTGTCGAATCTGTGCTGCATGTAGCTTTTTCTGAACACGGAATTTCACGATGACGGGTTCTATGTAAATTGCATGTCTATTGGGTAGAACTCGCTCCAAGAGGATTTTTCTGCGAAAACTGCATGATTTATAAACTGACATTAGGAGAAATCTACTAAATCAGAAAAAACTTTCTATGTATAAATATGCATTGTAAGCTGGATGAAAGTTCGGTAATCCACATGTTCACAACTCATTAATGAATGATTGTCAAATCCGTGATGCATGTAACGTGTTCAGAACACGGAATGTCACGCTGAGTGAAATTAGGTATATTACATATCTTTTGGTAAGAACTCGCTCCAAGAACATTTTCCTGCCAAATCTGCCTCATTTTCAAACCTGGCGTTTAAACTAACCTGTGAAATCTGAGAACAGTTTTCAAAGTGTCATTAAGCAATCTATGGTCAATGAAAGTGATGTAATCCACTTGCTAACAACTCTGTAGTGTATATTTTTGAATCCGAGATGCATGTAGCGTGTTCGAAACACGGAATTTCATGGTTTGCGAATCCATGTAAATTAAATATCTATTGTTTTGAACCCGTTCCAAGAGGATTTTGCCGTTAAATCTGCCTCCGTTTCGAAACTGTCATTTGGAAAGCTCTGTGAAATCAGAGAAAATGCTTCTAAGCATCAATATGCCTTGTACTGCGATGAAAGTCCTTTAATCCACATGCAAACAACTCTGTAGTGTATTTTTGTCGAATCCTATCTGCATGTAGAGTGTGCGAAACACGGAATTTCACAGCGGGAGAATCTATGTAATTTACATATCTATTGGGTAGAACATGCTCCAAAAGTTTTTTCCTTAGGAAACTGCCTGATTTTAGAAACTGCTATTAGGAAAAAGATGCAAACTCTGAGTTAATGTTTCTAGGTGTAAATATGCCTTGTATGGTGGATGAAAGTTCTGTAATACACATGTACACAACTCATTAAAAATGTTTCTCAAATCCGTGATGTATATAGTGTATTCAGAACGCGGAATGTCACGTTGATGGAAACTATGTAAATTACATATCGATTGGTGAGAAACCTCTACAGGAGCATTTTACTGTAAAATCTACCTCTGTTTGGAAACTGGTGTTATGAAAACACTGCAAAACCTGAGCAAAATTTTAAGGTGACAATATGTCTTCAATGGTTTATTAAAGATGTGTAATTCACATTCTAACAACTCAGGAGTGAATATTTGTTGAATCCATGGTGCATGTACCTTTTTCGGAACACGGGATATTACGGTGACGGTATCTATGAAAATGGGATGTCTATTGGATCGAACATGCAGCAAGAGAATTTTTCTGCGAAAACTGCCTGATTTTCGTAACTGACGTTAGGAAAAATCTGCGAAATCTAAGTAAATATTTCTAGGTGTAAATATGCCTTGTATTGTGTTTGAAACATCGGTAATCCACATGCTCACGGTCATTAAATAATGTTTGTCGAAGCCGTGATTAATGTAACGTTTTTGGAACACGGAATGTGTCAGTGAGTGAAACTCGGAAAATAACAATTCTACTGGATAGAACTCGCTTGAATTGAATTTTTCTGCGAAAATTTCATGATTTTCGGAAATGGATGTAAGGGAAAACCTGCGAAATCAGAATAACTACATCTAGGGATAAATATGCCTTGTATGGTGAATGAAATTTTGGTAATCCAGATGCTCACACTCATTAGAGAATGTTTGTCGAATTCGTGATGCATGTAAAGTGTACGGAATACAGAGTGTCATATTGAAGGAAACAATGTAAATTACATGTCTATTGGGTAGAACTCGCTTGAAGAGAATTTTTCTGCGAAATGTGCCTCATTTTCAAAACTGCCATTAGGAGAACCCTGTGAAATCTGAGAAAATGCTTCTAAGTGTCAATATGCCTTGAATGGTGAATGAAAGTCCAGTAATCCACATGTTAATATCAGTGGAGTAATTATTTTTCAAACCGTGATTCATGTAGCGCTTTTTGAAATGGAATTTCACCGTAATGAAACAATTTAAATTAAAATTCTATTGCGTAGAACTAGCTAGAATAGAATTTTTCGGTGAAAATTGCATGATTATGGAATCTGAAGTTTGGAGAAAGCTTCAAAATGAGAGTAAATATTTCTAGGTGTAAATATGCCTTTATGTTGAAAGACAGTACGGTAATCCACATTTTCACAACATATTAAAAAATCTTTTTCTAATCAGTGGTGCATGTAACTTGTTCGGAACGTGGAATTTCACGGTGACTGAAACAATGTAAACTACTTCTCTATTGGGTAGAACTCGCTCCAAGAGAATTTTTCTGTGAAAACTGCATCATTTTTGAAACTGGCGTTTGGAAAACGCAGCAAAATCTGAGAAAATACTTCTAAGTATCAATATTCAATCTATTGTGATGAAAGTTCGGTAATCCACACGCTAACAAATCTGTAGTGAATATTTGTCGAATCCATTATGCATGTAGCATGTTCGGAACACGGAATTTCATGGCCAGGGATTTTATGTAAATTACATTTCTCTTGGTTAGAAATCACTCCAAGAGATTTTTTCCTGAAAATCTGCCTGATTTTCGAAACTGGCATTAGGAAAACACTGCGAACTCAGATGAATAGATTCTCGGTGTACATATGCATTGTAGGGTGGATGAAAGTTCGGTAATCTGCATGCTAACAACTCTGTAGTGAATATTTGTCGAATCCAAGATACATGAAGTGTGTTTGGGACACAGAATATCACGGTGAGCGAATCTATGTAAAGTGCATGTCACTTGGGTAGAACTCGCTCCAAGAGCTTTTCCTGCGAATTCTGCCTCATTTTCAAAACTGGCATTAGGAAAAAATTTCGAAATATGAGAAAATGCTTCAAAGTGTCAATATGGCTTTTATGGTGGATGAAAGTACGGTAATCCTTATGCTAACAACTCTTTAGTGAATATTTGTCGAATCTGTGCTGCATGTAGCTTTTTCTGAACACGGAATTTCACGATGACGGGTTCTATGTAAATTGCATGTCTATTGGGTAGAACTCGCTCCAAGAGGATTTTTCTGCGAAAACTGCATGATTTATAAACTGACATTAGGAGAAATCTACTAAATCAGAAAAAACTTTCTATGTATAAATATGCATTGTAAGCTGGATGAAAGTTCGGTAATCCACATGTTCACAACTCATTAATGAATGATTGTCAAATCCGTGATGCATGTAACGTGTTCAGAACATGGAATGTCACGGTGAGTGAAATTAGGTATATTACATATCTTTTGGTAAGAACTCGCTCCAAGAATATTTTCCTGCCAAATCTGCCTCATTTTCAAACCTGGCGTTTAAACTAACCTGTGAAATCTGAGAACAGTTTTCAAAGTGTCATTAAGCAATCTATGGTCAATGAAAGTGATGTAATCCACTTGCTAACAACTCTGTAGTGTATATTTTTGAATCCGAGATGCATGTAGCGTGTTCGAAACACGGAATTTCATGGTTTGCGAATCCATGTAAATTAAATATCTATTGTTTTGAACCCGTTCCAAGAGGATTTTGCCATTAAATCTGCCTCCGTTTCGAAACTGTCATTTGGAAAGCTCTGTGAAATCAGAGAAAATGCTTCTAAGCATCAATATGCCTTGTACTGCGATGAAAGTCCTTTAATCCACATGCAAACAACTCTGTAGTGTATTTTTGTCGAATCCTATCTGCATGTAGAGTGTGCGAAACACGGAATTTCACAGCGGGAGAATCTATGTAATTTACATATCTATTGGGTAGAACATGCTCCAAAAGTTTTTTCCTTAGGAAACTGCCTGATTTTAGAAACTGCTATTAGGAAAAAGATGCAAACTCTGAGTTAATGTTTCTAGGTGTAAATATGCCTTGTATGGTGGATGAAAGTTCTGTAATACACATGTACACAACTCATTAAAAATGTTTCTCAAATCCGTGATGTATATAGTGTATTCAGAACGCGGAATGTCACGTTGATGGAAACTATGTAAATTACATATCTATTGGTGAGAAACCTCTACAGGAGCATTTTACTGTAAAATCTACCTCTGTTTGGAAACTGGTGTTATGAAAACACTGCAAAACCTGAGCAAAATTTTAAGGTGACAATATGTCTTCAATGGTTTATTAAAGATGTGTAATTCACATTCTAACAACTCAGGAGTGAATATTTGTTGAATCCATGGTTCATGTACCTTTTTCGGAACACGGGATATTACGGTGACGGTATCTATGAAAATGGGATGTCTATTGGATCGAACATGCAGCAAGAGAATTTTTCTGCGAAAACTGCCTGATTTTCGTATCTGACGTTAGGAAAAATCTGCGAAATCTAAGTAAATATTTCTAGGTGTAAATATGCCTTGTATTGTGGTTGAAACATCGGTAATCCACATGCTCACGGTCATTAAATAATGTTTGTCGAAGCCATGATTAATGTAACGTTTTTGGAACACGGAATGTGTCAGTGAATGAAACTCGGAAAATAACAATTCTACTGGATAGAACTCGCTTGAATTGAATTTTTCTGCGAAAATTTCATGATTTTCGGAAATGGATGTAAGGGAAAACCTGCGAAATCAGAATAACTACATCTAGGGATAAATATGCCTTGTATGGTGAATGAAATTTTGGTAATCCAGATGCTCACACTCATTAGAGAATGTTTGTCGAATTCGTGATGCATGTAAAGTGTACGGAATACAGAGTGTCATATTGAAGGAAACAATGTAAATTACATGTCTATTGGGTAGAACTCGCTTGAAGAGAATTTTTCTGCGAAATGTGCCTCATTTTCAAAACTGCCATTAGGAGAACCCTGTGAAATCTGAGAATATGCTTCTAAGTGTCAATATGCCTTGAATGGTGAATGAAAGTCCGGTAATCCACATGTTAATAACAGTGGAGTAATTATTTTTCAAACCGTGATTCATGTAGCGCTTTTTGAAATGGAATTTCACCGTAATGAAAAAATTTAAATTAAAATTCTATTGCGTAGAACTAGCTAGAATAGAATTTTTCGGTGAAAATTGCATGATTATGGAATCTGAAGTTTGGAGAAAGCTTCAAAATGAGAGTAAATATTTCTAGGTGTAAATATGCCTTTATGTTGAAAGACAGTACGGTAATCCACATTTTCACAACATATTAAAAAATCTTTTTCTAATCAGTGGTGCATGTAACTTGTTCGGAACGTGGAATTTCACGGTGACTGAAACAATGTAAACTACTTCTCTATTGGGTAGAACTCGCTCCAAGAGAATTTTTCTGTGAAAACTGCATCATTTTTGAAACTGGCGTTTGGAAAACGCAGCAAAATCTGAGAAAATACTTCTAAGTATCAATATTCAATCTATTGTGATGAAAGTTCGGTAATCCACACGCTAACAAATCTGTAGTGAATATTTGTCGAATCCATTATGCATGTAGCATGTTCGGAACACGGAATTTCATGGCCAGGGATTTTATGTAAATTACATTTCTCTTGGTTAGAAATCACTCCAAGAGATTTTTTCCTGAAAATCTGCCTGATTTTCGAAACTGGCATTAGGAAAACACTGCGAAATCAGATGAATAGATTCTCGGTGTACATATGCATTGTAGGGTGGATGAAAGTTCGGTAATCTGCATGCTAACAACTCTGTAGTGAATATTTGTCGAATCCAAGATACATGAAGTGTGTTTGGGACACAGAATATCACGGTGAGCGAATCTATGTAAAGTGCATGTCACTTGGGTAGAACTCGCTCCAAGAGCTTTTCCTGCGAATTCTGCCTCATTTTCAAAACTGGCATTAGGAAAAAATTTCGAAATATGAGAAAATGCTTCAAAGTGTCAATATGGCTTTTATGGTGGATGAAAGTACGGTAATCCTTATGCTAACAACTCTTTAGTGAATATTTGTCGAATCTGTGCTGCATGTAGCTTTTTCTGAACACGGAATTTCACGATGACGGGTTCTATGTAAATTGCATGTCTATTGGGTAGAACTCGCTCCAAGAGGATTTTTCTGCGAAAACTGCATGATTTATAAACTGACATTAGGAGAAATCTACTAAATCAGAAAAAACTTTCTATGTATAAATATGCATTGTAAGCTGGATGAAAGTTCGGTAATCCACATGTTCACAACTCATTAATGAATGATTGTCAAATCCGTGATGCATGTAACGTGTTCAGAACATGGAATGTCACGGTGAGTGAAATTAGGTATATTACATATCTTTTGGTAAGAACTCGCTCCAAGAATATTTTCCTGCCAAATCTGCCTCATTTTCAAACCTGGCGTTTAAACTAACCTGTGAAATCTGAGAACAGTTTTCAAAGTGTCATTAAGCAATCTATGGTCAATGAAAGTGATGTAATCCACTTGCTAACAACTCTGTAGTGTATATTTTTGAATCCGAGATGCATGTAGCGTGTTCGAAACACGGAATTTCATGGTTTGCGAATCCATGTAAATTAAATATCTATTGTTTTGAACCCGTTCCAAGAGGATTTTGCCATTAAATCTGCCTCCGTTTCGAAACTGTCATTTGGAAAGCTCTGTGAAATCAGAGAAAATGCTTCTAAGCATCAATATGCCTTGTACTGCGATGAAAGTCCTTTAATCCACATGCAAACAACTCTGTAGTGTATTTTTGTCGAATCCTATCTGCATGTAGAGTGTGCGAAACACGGAATTTCACAGCGGGAGAATCTATGTAATTTACATATCTATTGGGTAGAACATGCTCCAAAAGTTTTTTCCTTAGGAAACTGCCTGATTTTAGAAACTGCTATTAGGAAAAAGATGCAAACTCTGAGTTAATGTTTCTAGGTGTAAATATGCCTTGTATGGTGGATGAAAGTTCTGTAATACACATGTACACAACTCATTAAAAATGTTTCTCAAATCCGTGATGTATATAGTGTATTCAGAACGCGGAATGTCACGTTGATGGAAACTATGTAAATTACATATCTATTGGTGAGAAACCTCTACAGGAGCATTTTACTGTAAAATCTACCTCTGTTTGGAAACTGGTGTTATGAAAACACTGCAAAACCTGAGCAAAATTTTAAGGTGACAATATGTCTTCAATGGTTTATTAAAGATGTGTAATTCACATTCTAACAACTCAGGAGTGAATATTTGTTGAATCCATGGTTCATGTACCTTTTTCGGAACACGGGATATTACGGTGACGGTATCTATGAAAATGGGATGTCTATTGGATCGAACATGCAGCAAGAGAATTTTTCTGCGAAAACTGCCTGATTTTCGTATCTGACGTTAGGAAAAATCTGCGAAATCTAAGTAAATATTTCTAGGTGTAAATATGCCTTGTATTGTGGTTGAAACATCGGTAATCCACATGCTCACGGTCATTAAATAATGTTTGTCGAAGCCATGATTAATGTAACGTTTTTGGAACACGGAATGTGTCAGTGAATGAAACTCGGAAAATAACAATTCTACTGGATAGAACTCGCTTGAATTGAATTTTTCTGCGAAAATTTCATGATTTTCGGAAATGGATGTAAGGGAAAACCTGCGAAATCAGAATAACTACATCTAGGGATAAATATGCCTTGTATGGTGAATGAAATTTTGGTAATCCAGATGCTCACACTCATTAGAGAATGTTTGTCGAATTCGTGATGCATGTAAAGTGTACGGAATACAGAGTGTCATATTGAAGGAAACAATGTAAATTACATGTCTATTGGGTAGAACTCGCTTGAAGAGAATTTTTCTGCGAAATGTGCCTCATTTTCAAAACTGCCATTAGGAGAACCCTGTGAAATCTGAGAATATGCTTCTAAGTGTCAATATGCCTTGAATGGTGAATGAAAGTCCGGTAATCCACATGTTAATAACAGTGGAGTAATTATTTTTCAAACCGTGATTCATGTAGCGCTTTTTGAAATGGAATTTCACCGTAATGAAAAAATTTAAATTAAAATTCTATTGCGTAGAACTAGCTAGAATAGAATTTTTCGGTGAAAATTGCATGATTATGGAATCTGAAGTTTGGAGAAAGCTTCAAAATGAGAGTAAATATTTCTAGGTGTAAATATGCCTTTATGTTGAAAGACAGTACGGTAATCCACATTTTCACAACATATTAAAAAATCTTTTTCTAATCAGTGGTGCATGTAACTTGTTCGGAACGTGGAATTTCACGGTGACTGAAACAATGTAAACTACTTCTCTATTGGGTAGAACTCGCTCCAAGAGAATTTTTCTGTGAAAACTGCATCATTTTTGAAACTGGCGTTTGGAAAACGCAGCAAAATCTGAGAAAATACTTCTAAGTATCAATATTCAATCTATTGTGATGAAAGTTCGGTAATCCACACGCTAACAAATCTGTAGTGAATATTTGTCGAATCCATTATGCATGTAGCATGTTCGGAACACGGAATTTCATGGCCAGGGATTTTATGTAAATTACATTTCTCTTGGTTAGAAATCACTCCAAGAGATTTTTTCCTGAAAATCTGCCTGATTTTCGAAACTGGCATTAGGAAAACACTGCGAACTCAGATGAATAGATTCTCGGTGTACATATGCATTGTAGGGTGGATGAAAGTTCAGTAATCTGCATGCTAACAACTCTGTAGTGAATATTTGTCGAATCCAAGATACATGAAGTGTGTTTGGGACACAGAATATCACGGTGAGCGAATCTATGTAAAGTGCATGTCACTTGGGTAGAACTCGCTCCAAGAGCTTTTCCTGCGAATTCTGCCTCATTTTCAAAACTGGCATTAGGAAAAAATTTCGAAATATGAGAAAATGCTTCAAAGTGTCAATATGGCTTTTATGGTGGATGAAAGTACGGTAATCCTTATGCTAACAACTCTTTAGTGAATATTTGTCGAATCTGTGCTGCATGTAGCTTTTTCTGAACACGGAATTTCACGATGACGGGTTCTATGTAAATTGCATGTCTATTGGGTAGAACTCGCTCCAAGAGGATTTTTCTGCGAAAACTGCATGATTTATAAACTGACATTAGGAGAAATCTACTAAATCTGAAAAAACTTTCTATGTATAAATATGCATTGTAAGCTGGATGAAAGTTCGGTAATCCACATGTTCACAACTCATTAATGAATGATTGTCAAATCCGTGATGCATGTAACGTGTTCAGAACACGGAATGTCACGGTGAGTGAAATTAGGTATATTACATATCTTTTGGTAAGAACTCGCTCCAAGAACATTTTCCTGCCAAATCTGCCTCATTTTCAAACCTGGCGTTTAAACTAACCTGTGAAATCTGAGAACAGTTTTCAAAGTGTCATTAAGCAATCTATGGTCAATGAAAGTGATGTAATCCACTTGCTAACAACTCTGTAGTGTATATTTTTGAATCCGAGATGCATGTAGCGTGTTCGAAACACGGAATTTCATGGTTTGCGAATCCATGTAAATTAAATATCTATTGTTTTGAACCCGTTCCAAGAGGATTTTGCCGTTAAATCTGCCTCCGTTTCGAAACTGTCATTTGGAAAGCTCTGTGAAATCAGAGAAAATGCTTCTAAGCATCAATATGCCTTGTACTGCGATGAAAGTCCTTTAATCCACATGCAAACAACTCTGTAGTGTATTTTTGTCGAATCCTATCTGCATGTAGAGTGTGCGAAACACGGAATTTCACAGCGGGAGAATCTATGTAATTTACATATCTATTGGGTAGAACATGCTCCAAAAGTTTTTTCCTTAGGAAACTGCCTGATTTTAGAAACTGCTATTAGGAAAAAGATGCAAACTCTGAGTTAATGTTTCTAGGTGTAAATATGCCTTGTATGGTGGATGAAAGTTCTGTAATACACATGTACACAACTCATTAAAAATGTTTCTCAAATCCGTGATGTATATAGTGTATTCAGAACGCGGAATGTCACGTTGATGGAAACTATGTAAATTACATATCGATTGGTGAGAAACCTCTACAGGAGCATTTTACTGTAAAATCTACCTCTGTTTGGAAACTGGTGTTATGAAAACACTGCAAAACCTGAGCAAAATTTTAAGGTGACAATATGTCTTCAATGGTTTATTAAAGATGTGTAATTCACATTCTAACAACTCAGGAGTGAATATTTGTTGAATCCATGGTGCATGTACCTTTTTCGGAACACGGGATATTACGGTGACGGTATCTATGAAAATGGGATGTCTATTGGATCGAACATGCAGCAAGAGAATTTTTCTGCGAAAACTGCCTGATTTTCGTAACTGACGTTAGGAAAAATCTGCGAAATCTAAGTAAATATTTCTAGGTGTAAATATGCCTTGTATTGTGGTTGAAACATCGGTAATCCACATGCTCACGGTCATTAAATAATGTTTGTCGAAGCCATGATTAATGTAACGTTTTTGGAACACGGAATGTGTCAGTGAGTGAAACTCGGAAAATAACAATTCTACTGGATAGAACTCGCTTGAATTGAATTTTTCTGCGAAAATTTCATGATTTTCGGAAATGGATGTAAGGGAAAACCTGCGAAATCAGAATAACTACATCTAGGGATAAATATGCCTTGTATGGTGAATGAAATTTTGGTAATCCAGATGCTCACACTCATTAGAGAATGTTTGTCGAATTCGTGATGCATGTAAAGTGTACAGAATACAGAGTGTCATATTGAAGGAAACAATGTAAATTACATGTCTATTGGGTAGAACTCGCTTGAAGAGAATTTTTCTGCGAAATGTGCCTCATTTTCAAAACTGCCATTAGGAGAACCCTGTGAAATCTGAGAAAATGCTTCTAAGTGTCAATATGCCTTGAATGGTGAATGAAAGTCCGGTAATCCACATGTTAATAACAGTGGAGTAATTATTTTTCAAACCGTGATTCATGTAGCGCTTTTTGAAATGGAATTTCACCGTAATGAAACAATTTAAATTAAAATTCTATTGCGTAGAACTAGCTAGAATAGAATTTTTCGGTGAAAATTGCATGATTATGGAATCTGAAGTTTGGAGAAAGCTTCAAAATGAGAGTAAATATTTCTAGGTGTAAATATGCCTTTATGTTGAAAGACAGTACGGTAATCCACATTTTCACAACATATTAAAAAATCTTTTTCTAATCAGTGGTGCATGTAACTTGTTCGGAACGTGGAATTTCACGGTGACTGAAACAATGTAAACTACTTCTCTATTGGGTAGAACTCGCTCCAAGAGAATTTTTCTGTGAAAACTGCATCATTTTTGAAACTGGCGTTTGGAAAACGCAGCAAAATCTGAGAAAATACTTCTAAGTATCAATATTCAATCTATTGTGATGAAAGTTCGGTAATCCACACGCTAACAAATCTGTAGTGAATATTTGTCGAATCCATTATGCATGTAGCATGTTCGGAACACGGAATTTCATGGCCAGGGATTTTATGTAAATTACATTTCTCTTGGTTAGAAATCACTCCAAGAGATTTTTTCCTGAAAATCTGCCTGATTTTCGAAACTGGCATTAGGAAAACACTGCGAACTCAGATGAATAGATTCTCGGTGTACATATGCATTGTAGGGTGGATGAAAGTTCTGTAATCTGCATGCTAACAACTCTGTAGTGAATATTTGTCGAATCCAAGATACATGAAGTGTGTTTGGGACACAGAATATCACGGTGAGCGAATCTATGTAAAGTGCATGTCACTTGGGTAGAACTCGCTCCAAGAGCTTTTCCTGCGAATTCTGCCTCATTTTCAAAACTGGCATTAGGAAAAAATTTCGAAATATGAGAAAATGCTTCAAAGTGTCAATATGGCTTTTATGGTGGATGAAAGTACGGTAATCCTTATGCTAACAACTCTTTAGTGAATATTTGTCGAATCTGTGCTGCATGTAGCTTTTTCTGAACACGGAATTTCACGATGACGGGTTCTATGTAAATTGCATGTCTATTGGGTAGAACTCGCTCCAAGAGGATTTTTCTGCGAAAACTGCATGATTTATAAACTGACATTAGGAGAAATCTACTAAATCAGAAAAAACTTTCTATGTATAAATATGCATTGTAAGCTGGATGAAAGTTCGGTAATCCACATGTTCACAACTCATTAATGAATGATTGTCAAATCCGTGATGCATGTAACGTGTTCAGAACACGGAATGTCACGCTGAGTGAAATTAGGTATATTACATATCTTTTGGTAAGAACTCGCTCCAAGAACATTTTCCTGCCAAATCTGCCTCATTTTCAAACCTGGCGTTTAAACTAACCTGTGAAATCTGAGAACAGTTTTCAAAGTGTCATTAAGCAATCTATGGTCAATGAAAGTGATGTAATCCACTTGCTAACAACTCTGTAGTGTATATTTTTGAATCCGAGATGCATGTAGCGTGTTCGAAACACGGAATTTCATGGTTTGCGAATCCATGTAAATTAAATATCTATTGTTTTGAACCCGTTCCAAGAGGATTTTGCCATTAAATCTGCCTCCGTTTCGAAACTGTCATTTGGAAAGCTCTGTGAAATCAGAGAAAATGCTTCTAAGCATCAATATGCCTTGTACTGCGATGAAAGTCCTTTAATCCACATGCAAACAACTCTGTAGTGTATTTTTGTCGAATCCTATCTGCATGTAGAGTGTGCGAAACACGGAATTTCACAGCGGGAGAATCTATGTAATTTACATATCTATTGGGTAGAACATGCTCCAAAAGTTTTTTCCTTAGGAAACTGCCTGATTTTAGAAACTGCTATTAGGAAAAAGATGCAAACTCTGAGTTAATGTTTCTAGGTGTAAATATGCCTTGTATGGTGGATGAAAGTTCTGTAATACACATGTACACAACTCATTAAAAATGTTTCTCAAATCCGTGATGTATATAGTGTATTCAGAACGCGGAATGTCACGTTGATGGAAACTATGTAAATTACATATCGATTGGTGAGAAACCTCTACAGGAGCATTTTACTGTAAAATCTACCTCTGTTTGGAAACTGGTGTTATGAAAACACTGCAAAACCTGAGCAAAATTTTAAGGTGACAATATGTCTTCAATGGTTTATTAAAGATGTGTAATTCACATTCTAACAACTCAGGAGTGAATATTTGTTGAATCCATGGTGCATGTACCTTTTTCGGAACACGGGATATTACGGTGACGGTATCTATGAAAATGGGATGTCTATTGGATCGAACATGCAGCAAGAGAATTTTTCTGCGAAAACTGCCTGATTTTCGTAACTGACGTTAGGAAAAATCTGCGAAATCTAAGTAAATATTTCTAGGTGTAAATATGCCTTGTATTGTGTTTGAAACATCGGTAATCCACATGCTCACGGTCATTAAATAATGTTTGTCGAAGCCATGATTAATGTAACGTTTTTGGAACACGGAATGTGTCAGTGAGTGAAACTCGGAAAATAACAATTCTACTGGATAGAACTCGCTTGAATTGAATTTTTCTGCGAAAATTTCATGATTTTCGGAAATGGATGTAAGGGAAAACCTGCGAAATCAGAATAACTACATCTAGGGATAAATATGCCTTGTATGGTGAATGAAATTTTGGTAATCCAGATGCTCACACTCATTAGAGAATGTTTGTCGAATTCGTGATGCATGTAAAGTGTACAGAATACAGAGTGTCATATTGAAGGAAACAATGTAAATTACATGTCTATTGGGTAGAACTCGCTTGAAGAGAATTTTTCTGCGAAATGTGCCTCATTTTCAAAACTGCCATTAGGAGAACCCTGTGAAATCTGAGAAAATGCTTCTAAGTGTCAATATGCCTTGAATGGTGAATGAAAGTCCGGTAATCCACATGTTAATAAGAGTGTAGTAATTATTTTTCAAACCGTGATTCATGTAGCGCTTTTTGAAATGGAATTTCACCGTAATGAAACAATTTAAATTAAAATTCTATTGCGTAGAACTAGCTAGAATAGAATTTTTCGGTGAAAATTGCATGATTATGGAATCTGAAGTTTGGAGAAAGCTTCAAAATGAGAGTAAATATTTCTAGGTGTAAATATGCCTTTATGTTGAAAGACAGTACGGTAATCCACATTTTCACAACATATTAAAAAATCTTTTTCTAATCAGTGGTGCATGTAACTTGTTCGGAACGTGGAATTTCACGGTGACTGAAACAATGTAAACTACTTCTCTATTGGGTAGAACTCGCTCCAAGAGAATTTTTCTGTGAAAACTGCATCATTTTTGAAACTGGCGTTTGGAAAACGCAGCAAAATCTGAGAAAATACTTCTAAGTATCAATATTCAATCTATTGTGATGAAAGTTCGGTAATCCACACGCTAACAAATCTGTAGTGAATATTTGTCGAATCCATTATGCATGTAGCATGTTCGGAACACGGAATTTCATGGCCAGGGATTTTATGTAAATTACATTTCTCTTGGTTAGAAATCACTCCAAGAGATTTTTTCCTGAAAATCTGCCTGATTTTCGAAACTGGCATTAGGAAAACACTGCGAACTCAGATGAATAGATTCTCGGTGTACATATGCATTGTAGGGTGGATGAAAGTTCTGTAATCTGCATGCTAACAACTCTGTAGTGAATATTTGTCGAATCCAAGATACATGAAGTGTGTTTGGGACACAGAATATCATGGTGAGCGAATCTATGTAAAGTGCATGTCACTTGGGTAGAACTCGCTCCAAGAGCTTTTCCTGCGAATTCTGCCTCATTTTCAAAACTGGCATTAGGAAAAAATTTCGAAATATGAGAAAATGCTTCAAAGTGTCAATATGGCTTTTATGGTGGATGAAAGTACGGTAATCCTTATGCTAACAACTCTTTAGTGAATATTTGTCGAATCTGTGCTGCATGTAGCTTTTTCTGAACACGGAATTTCACGATGACGGGTTCTATGTAAATTGCATGTCTATTGGGTAGAACTCGCTCCAAGAGGATTTTTCTGCGAAAACTGCATGATTTATAAACTGACATTAGGAGAAATCTACTAAATCTGAAAAAACTTTGTATGTATAAATATGCATTGTAAGCTGGATGAAAGTTCGGTAATCCACATGTTCACAACTCATTAATGAATGATTGTCAAATCCGTGATGCATGTAACGTGTTCAGAACACGGAATGTCACGGTGAGTGAAATTAGGTATATTACATATCTTTTGGTAAGAACTCGCTCCAAGAACATTTTCCTGCCAAATCTGCCTCATTTTCAAACCTGGCGTTTAAACTAACCTGTGAAATCTGAGAACAGTTTTCAAAGTGTCATTAAGCAATCTATGGTCAATGAAAGTGATGTAATCCACTTGCTAACAACTCTGTAGTGTATATTTTTGAATCCGAGATGCATGTAGCGTGTTCGAAACACGGAATTTCATGGTTTGCGAATCCATGTAAATTAAATATCTATTGTTTTGAACCCGTTCCAAGAGGATTTTGCCGTTAAATCTGCCTCCGTTTCGAAACTGTCATTTGGAAAGCTCTGTGAAATCAGAGAAAATGCTTCTAAGCATCAATATGCCTTGTACTGCGATGAAAGTCCTTTAATCCACATGCAAACAACTCTGTAGTGTATTTTTGTCGAATCCTATCTGCATGTAGAGTGTGCGAAACACGGAATTTCACAGCGGGAGAATCTATGTAATTTACATATCTATTGGGTAGAACATGCTCCAAAAGTTTTTTCCTTAGGAAACTGCCTGATTTTAGAAACTGCTATTAGGAAAAAGATGCAAACTCTGAGTTAATGTTTCTAGGTGTAAATATGCCTTGTATGGTGGATGAAAGTTCTGTAATACACATGTACACAACTCATTAAAAATGTTTCTC
This sequence comes from Camelus dromedarius, assembly GCF_036321535.1. Taxonomy (NCBI): domain Eukaryota; kingdom Metazoa; phylum Chordata; class Mammalia; order Artiodactyla; family Camelidae; genus Camelus; species Camelus dromedarius. The sequence goes on along the minus strand of NW_026989771.1, from coordinate 997,869 downwards.
AAATCCGTGATGTATATAGTGTATTCAGAACGCGGAATGTCACGTTGATGGAAACTATGTAAATTACATATCGATTGGTGAGAAACCTCTACAGGAGCATTTTACTGTAAAATCTACCTCTGTTTGGAAACTGGTGTTATGAAAACACTGCAAAACCTGAGCAAAATTTTAAGGTGACAATATGTCTTCAATGGTTTATTAAAGATGTGTAATTCACATTCTAACAACTCAGGAGTGAATATTTGTTGAATCCATGGTGCATGTACCTTTTTCGGAACACGGGATATTACGGTGACGGTATCTATGAAAATGGGATGTCTATTGGATCGAACATGCAGCAAGAGAATTTTTCTGCGAAAACTGCCTGATTTTCGTAACTGACGTTAGGAAAAATCTGCGAAATCTAAGTAAATATTTCTAGGTGTAAATATGCCTTGTATTGTGGTTGAAACATCGGTAATCCACATGCTCACGGTCATTAAATAATGTTTGTCGAAGCCATGATTAATGTAACGTTTTTGGAACACGGAATGTGTCAGTGAGTGAAACTCGGAAAATAACAATTCTACTGGATAGAACTCGCTTGAATTGAATTTTTCTGCGAAAATTTCATGATTTTCGGAAATGGATGTAAGGGAAAACCTGCGAAATCAGAATAACTACATCTAGGGATAAATATGCCTTGTATGGTGAATGAAATTTTGGTAATCCAGATGCTCACACTCATTAGAGAATGTTTGTCGAATTCGTGATGCATGTAAAGTGTACAGAATACAGAGTGTCATATTGAAGGAAACAATGTAAATTACATGTCTATTGGGTAGAACTCGCTTGAAGAGAATTTTTCTGCGAAATGTGCCTCATTTTCAAAACTGCCATTAGGAGAACCCTGTGAAATCTGAGAAAATGCTTCTAAGTGTCAATATGCCTTGAATGGTGAATGAAAGTCCGGTAATCCACATGTTAATAACAGTGGAGTAATTATTTTTCAAACCGTGATTCATGTAGCGCTTTTTGAAATGGAATTTCACCGTAATGAAACAATTTAAATTAAAATTCTATTGCGTAGAACTAGCTAGAATAGAATTTTTCGGTGAAAATTGCATGATTATGGAATCTGAAGTTTGGAGAAAGCTTCAAAATGAGAGTAAATATTTCTAGGTGTAAATATGCCTTTATGTTGAAAGACAGTACGGTAATCCACATTTTCACAACATATTAAAAAATCTTTTTCTAATCAGTGGTGCATGTAACTTGTTCGGAACGTGGAATTTCACGGTGACTGAAACAATGTAAACTACTTCTCTATTGGGTAGAACTCGCTCCAAGAGAATTTTTCTGTGAAAACTGCATCATTTTTGAAACTGGCGTTTGGAAAACGCAGCAAAATCTGAGAAAATACTTCTAAGTATCAATATTCAATCTATTGTGATGAAAGTTCGGTAATCCACACGCTAACAAATCTGTAGTGAATATTTGTCGAATCCATTATGCATGTAGCATGTTCGGAACACGGAATTTCATGGCCAGGGATTTTATGTAAATTACATTTCTCTTGGTTAGAAATCACTCCAAGAGATTTTTTCCTGAAAATCTGCCTGATTTTCGAAACTGGCATTAGGAAAACACTGCGAACTCAGATGAATAGATTCTCGGTGTACATATGCATTGTAGGGTGGATGAAAGTTCTGTAATCTGCATGCTAACAACTCTGTAGTGAATATTTGTCGAATCCAAGATACATGAAGTGTGTTTGGGACACAGAATATCACGGTGAGCGAATCTATGTAAAGTGCATGTCACTTGGGTAGAACTCGCTCCAAGAGCTTTTCCTGCGAATTCTGCCTCATTTTCAAAACTGGCATTAGGAAAAAATTTCGAAATATGAGAAAATGCTTCAAAGTGTCAATATGGCTTTTATGGTGGATGAAAGTACGGTAATCCTTATGCTAACAACTCTTTAGTGAATATTTGTCGAATCTGTGCTGCATGTAGCTTTTTCTGAACACGGAATTTCACGATGACGGGTTCTATGTAAATTGCATGTCTATTGGGTAGAACTCGCTCCAAGAGGATTTTTCTGCGAAAACTGCATGATTTATAAACTGACATTAGGAGAAATCTACTAAATCAGAAAAAACTTTCTATGTATAAATATGCATTGTAAGCTGGATGAAAGTTCGGTAATCCACATGTTCACAACTCATTAATGAATGATTGTCAAATCCGTGATGCATGTAACGTGTTCAGAACACGGAATGTCACGCTGAGTGAAATTAGGTATATTACATATCTTTTGGTAAGAACTCGCTCCAAGAACATTTTCCTGCCAAATCTGCCTCATTTTCAAACCTGGCGTTTAAACTAACCTGTGAAATCTGAGAACAGTTTTCAAAGTGTCATTAAGCAATCTATGGTCAATGAAAGTGATGTAATCCACTTGCTAACAACTCTGTAGTGTATATTTTTGAATCCGAGATGCATGTAGCGTGTTCGAAACACGGAATTTCATGGTTTGCGAATCCATGTAAATTAAATATCTATTGTTTTGAACCCGTTCCAAGAGGATTTTGCCATTAAATCTGCCTCCGTTTCGAAACTGTCATTTGGAAAGCTCTGTGAAATCAGAGAAAATGCTTCTAAGCATCAATATGCCTTGTACTGCGATGAAAGTCCTTTAATCCACATGCAAACAACTCTGTAGTGTATTTTTGTCGAATCCTATCTGCATGTAGAGTGTGCGAAACACGGAATTTCACAGCGGGAGAATCTATGTAATTTACATATCTATTGGGTAGAACATGCTCCAAAAGTTTTTTCCTTAGGAAACTGCCTGATTTTAGAAACTGCTATTAGGAAAAAGATGCAAACTCTGAGTTAATGTTTCTAGGTGTAAATATGCCTTGTATGGTGGATGAAAGTTCTGTAATACACATGTACACAACTCATTAAAAATGTTTCTCAAATCCGTGATGTATATAGTGTATTCAGAACGCGGAATGTCACGTTGATGGAAACTATGTAAATTACATATCGATTGGTGAGAAACCTCTACAGGAGCATTTTACTGTAAAATCTACCTCTGTTTGGAAACTGGTGTTATGAAAACACTGCAAAACCTGAGCAAAATTTTAAGGTGACAATATGTCTTCAATGGTTTATTAAAGATGTGTAATTCACATTCTAACAACTCAGGAGTGAATATTTGTTGAATCCATGGTGCATGTACCTTTTTCGGAACACGGGATATTACGGTGACGGTATCTATGAAAATGGGATGTCTATTGGATCGAACATGCAGCAAGAGAATTTTTCTGCGAAAACTGCCTGATTTTCGTAACTGACGTTAGGAAAAATCTGCGAAATCTAAGTAAATATTTCTAGGTGTAAATATGCCTTGTATTGTGTTTGAAACATCGGTAATCCACATGCTCACGGTCATTAAATAATGTTTGTCGAAGCCATGATTAATGTAACGTTTTTGGAACACGGAATGTGTCAGTGAGTGAAACTCGGAAAATAACAATTCTACTGGATAGAACTCGCTTGAATTGAATTTTTCTGCGAAAATTTCATGATTTTCGGAAATGGATGTAAGGGAAAACCTGCGAAATCAGAATAACTACATCTAGGGATAAATATGCCTTGTATGGTGAATGAAATTTTGGTAATCCAGATGCTCACACTCATTAGAGAATGTTTGTCGAATTCGTGATGCATGTAAAGTGTACAGAATACAGAGTGTCATATTGAAGGAAACAATGTAAATTACATGTCTATTGGGTAGAACTCGCTTGAAGAGAATTTTTCTGCGAAATGTGCCTCATTTTCAAAACTGCCATTAGGAGAACCCTGTGAAATCTGAGAAAATGCTTCTAAGTGTCAATATGCCTTGAATGGTGAATGAAAGTCCGGTAATCCACATGTTAATAAGAGTGTAGTAATTATTTTTCAAACCGTGATTCATGTAGCGCTTTTTGAAATGGAATTTCACCGTAATGAAACAATTTAAATTAAAATTCTATTGCGTAGAACTAGCTAGAATAGAATTTTTCGGTGAAAATTGCATGATTATGGAATCTGAAGTTTGGAGAAAGCTTCAAAATGAGAGTAAATATTTCTAGGTGTAAATATGCCTTTATGTTGAAAGACAGTACGGTAATCCACATTTTCACAACATATTAAAAAATCTTTTTCTAATCAGTGGTGCATGTAACTTGTTCGGAACGTGGAATTTCACGGTGACTGAAACAATGTAAACTACTTCTCTATTGGGTAGAACTCGCTCCAAGAGAATTTTTCTGTGAAAACTGCATCATTTTTGAAACTGGCGTTTGGAAAACGCAGCAAAATCTGAGAAAATACTTCTAAGTATCAATATTCAATCTATTGTGATGAAAGTTCGGTAATCCACACGCTAACAAATCTGTAGTGAATATTTGTCGAATCCATTATGCATGTAGCATGTTCGGAACACGGAATTTCATGGCCAGGGATTTTATGTAAATTACATTTCTCTTGGTTAGAAATCACTCCAAGAGATTTTTTCCTGAAAATCTGCCTGATTTTCGAAACTGGCATTAGGAAAACACTGCGAACTCAGATGAATAGATTCTCGGTGTACATATGCATTGTAGGGTGGATGAAAGTTCTGTAATCTGCATGCTAACAACTCTGTAGTGAATATTTGTCGAATCCAAGATACATGAAGTGTGTTTGGGACACAGAATATCATGGTGAGCGAATCTATGTAAAGTGCATGTCACTTGGGTAGAACTCGCTCCAAGAGCTTTTCCTGCGAATTCTGCCTCATTTTCAAAACTGGCATTAGGAAAAAATTTCGAAATATGAGAAAATGCTTCAAAGTGTCAATATGGCTTTTATGGTGGATGAAAGTACGGTAATCCTTATGCTAACAACTCTTTAGTGAATATTTGTCGAATCTGTGCTGCATGTAGCTTTTTCTGAACACGGAATTTCACGATGACGGGTTCTATGTAAATTGCATGTCTATTGGGTAGAACTCGCTCCAAGAGGATTTTTCTGCGAAAACTGCATGATTTATAAACTGACATTAGGAGAAATCTACTAAATCAGAAAAAACTTTCTATGTATAAATATGCATTGTAAGCTGGATGAAAGTTCGGTAATCCACATGTTCACAACTCATTAATGAATGATTGTCAAATCCGTGATGCATGTAACGTGTTCAGAACACGGAATGTCACGCTGAGTGAAATTAGGTATATTACATATCTTTTGGTAAGAACTCGCTCCAAGAACATTTTCCTGCCAAATCTGCCTCATTTTCAAACCTGGCGTTTAAACTAACCTGTGAAATCTGAGAACAGTTTTCAAAGTGTCATTAAGCAATCTATGGTCAATGAAAGTGATGTAATCCACTTGCTAACAACTCTGTAGTGTATATTTTTGAATCCGAGATGCATGTAGCGTGTTCGAAACACGGAATTTCATGGTTTGCGAATCCATGTAAATTAAATATCTATTGTTTTGAACCCGTTCCAAGAGGATTTTGCCATTAAATCTGCCTCCGTTTCGAAACTGTCATTTGGAAAGCTCTGTGAAATCAGAGAAAATGCTTCTAAGCATCAATATGCCTTGTACTGCGATGAAAGTCCTTTAATCCACATGCAAACAACTCTGTAGTGTATTTTTGTCGAATCCTATCTGCATGTAGAGTGTGCGAAACACGGAATTTCACAGCGGGAGAATCTATGTAATTTACATATCTATTGGGTAGAACATGCTCCAAAAGTTTTTTCCTTAGGAAACTGCCTGATTTTAGAAACTGCTATTAGGAAAAAGATGCAAACTCTGAGTTAATGTTTCTAGGTGTAAATATGCCTTGTATGGTGGATGAAAGTTCTGTAATACACATGTACACAACTCATTAAAAATGTTTCTCAAATCCGTGATGTATATAGTGTATTCAGAACGCGGAATGTCACGTTGATGGAAACTATGTAAATTACATATCGATTGGTGAGAAACCTCTACAGGAGCATTTTACTGTAAAATCTACCTCTGTTTGGAAACTGGTGTTATGAAAACACTGCAAAACCTGAGCAAAATTTTAAGGTGACAATATGTCTTCAATGGTTTATTAAAGATGTGTAATTCACATTCTAACAACTCAGGAGTGAATATTTGTTGAATCCATGGTGCATGTACCTTTTTCGGAACACGGGATATTACGGTGACGGTATCTATGAAAATGGGATGTCTATTGGATCGAACATGCAGCAAGAGAATTTTTCTGCGAAAACTGCCTGATTTTCGTAACTGACGTTAGGAAAAATCTGCGAAATCTAAGTAAATATTTCTAGGTGTAAATATGCCTTGTATTGTGTTTGAAACATCGGTAATCCACATGCTCACGGTCATTAAATAATGTTTGTCGAAGCCATGATTAATGTAACGTTTTTGGAACACGGAATGTGTCAGTGAGTGAAACTCGGAAAATAACAATTCTACTGGATAGAACTCGCTTGAATTGAATTTTTCTGCGAAAATTTCATGATTTTCGGAAATGGATGTAAGGGAAAACCTGCGAAATCAGAATAACTACATCTAGGGATAAATATGCCTTGTATGGTGAATGAAATTTTGGTAATCCAGATGCTCACACTCATTAGAGAATGTTTGTCGAATTCGTGATGCATGTAAAGTGTACAGAATACAGAGTGTCATATTGAAGGAAACAATGTAAATTACATGTCTATTGGGTAGAACTCGCTTGAAGAGAATTTTTCTGCGAAATGTGCCTCATTTTCAAAACTGCCATTAGGAGAACCCTGTGAAATCTGAGAAAATGCTTCTAAGTGTCAATATGCCTTGAATGGTGAATGAAAGTCCGGTAATCCACATGTTAATAAGAGTGTAGTAATTATTTTTCAAACCGTGATTCATGTAGCGCTTTTTGAAATGGAATTTCACCGTAATGAAACAATTTAAATTAAAATTCTATTGCGTAGAACTAGCTAGAATAGAATTTTTCGGTGAAAATTGCATGATTATGGAATCTGAAGTTTGGAGAAAGCTTCAAAATGAGAGTAAATATTTCTAGGTGTAAATATGCCTTTATGTTGAAAGACAGTACGGTAATCCACATTTTCACAACATATTAAAAAATCTTTTTCTAATCAGTGGTGCATGTAACTTGTTCGGAACGTGGAATTTCACGGTGACTGAAACAATGTAAACTACTTCTCTATTGGGTAGAACTCGCTCCAAGAGAATTTTTCTGTGAAAACTGCATCATTTTTGAAACTGGCGTTTGGAAAACGCAGCAAAATCTGAGAAAATACTTCTAAGTATCAATATTCAATCTATTGTGATGAAAGTTCGGTAATCCACACGCTAACAAATCTGTAGTGAATATTTGTCGAATCCATTATGCATGTAGCATGTTCGGAACACGGAATTTCATGGCCAGGGATTTTATGTAAATTACATTTCTCTTGGTTAGAAATCACTCCAAGAGAGTTTTTCCTGAAAATCTGCCTGATTTTCGAAACTGGCATTAGGAAAACACTGCGAACTCAGATGAATAGATTCTCGGTGTACATATGCATTGTAGGGTGGATGAAAGTTCGGTAATCTGCATGCTAACAACTCTGTAGTGAATATTTGTCGAATCCAAGATACATGAAGTGTGTTTGGGACACAGAATATCATGGTGAGCGAATCTATGTAAAGTGCATGTCACTTGGGTAGAACTCGCTCCAAGAGCTTTTCCTGCGAATTCTGCCTCATTTTCAAAACTGGCATTAGGAAAAAATTTCGAAATATGAGAAAATGCTTCAAAGTGTCAATATGGCTTTTATGGTGGATGAAAGTACGGTAATCCTTATGCTAACAACTCTTTAGTGAATATTTGTCGAATCTGTGCTGCATGTAGCTTTTTCTGAACACGGAATTTCACGATGACGGGTTCTATGTAAATTGCATGTCTATTGGGTAGAACTCGCTCCAAGAGGATTTTTCTGCGAAAACTGCATGATTTATAAACTGACATTAGGAGAAATCTACTAAATCAGAAAAAAACTTTCTATGTATAAATATGCATTGTAAGCTGGATGAAAGTTCGGTAATCCACATGTTCACAACTCATTAATGAATGATTGTCAAATCCGTGATGCATGTAACGTGTTCAGAACACGGAATGTCACGGTGAGTGAAATTAGGTATATTACATATCTTTTGGTAAGAACTCGCTCCAAGAACATTTTCCTGCCAAATCTGCCTCATTTTCAAACCTGGCATTTAAACTAACCTGTGAAATCTGAGAACAGTTTTCAAAGTGTCATTAAGCAATCTATGGTCAATGAAAGTGATGTAATCCACTTGCTAACAACTCTGTAGTGTATATTTTTGAATCCGAGATGCATGTAGCGTGTTCGAAACACGGAATTTCATGGTTTGCGAATCCATGTAAATTAAATATCTATTGTTTTGAACCCGTTCCAAGAGGATTTTGCCGTTAAATCTGCCTCCGTTTCGAAACTGTCATTTGGAAAGCTCTGTGAAATCAGAGAAAATGCTTCTAAGCATCAATATGCCTTGTACTGCGATGAAAGTCCTTTAATCCACATGCAAACAACTCTGTAGTGTATTTTTGTCGAATCCTATCTGCATGTAGAGTGTGCGAAACACGGAATTTCACAGCGGGAGAATCTATGTAATTTACTTATCTATTGGGTAGAACATGCTCCAAAAGTTTTTTCCTTAGGAAACTGCCTGATTTTAGAAACTGCTATTAGGAAAAAGATGCAAACTCTGAGTTAATGTTTCTAGGTGTAAATATGCCTTGTATGGTGGATGAAAGTTCTGTAATACACATGTACACAACTCATTAAAAATGTTTCTCAAATCCGTGATGTATATAGTGTATTCAGAACACGGAATGTCACGTTGATGGAAACTATGTAAATTACATATCGATTGGTGAGAAACCTCTACAGGAGCATTTTACTGTAAAATCTACCTCTGTTTGGAAACTGGTGTTATGAAAACACTGCAAAACCTGAGCAAAATTTTAAGGTGACAATATGTCTTCAATGGTTTATTAAAGATGTGTAATTCACATTCTAACAACTCAGGAGTGAATATTTGTTGAATCCATGGTGCATGTACCTTTTTCGGAACACGGGATATTACGGTGACGGTATCTATGAAAATGGGATGTCTATTGGATCGAACATGCAGCAAGAGAATTTTTCTGCGAAAACTGCCTGATTTTCGTAACTGACGTTAGGAAAAATCTGTGAAATCTAAGTAAATATTTCTAGGTGTAAATATGCCTTGTATTGTGTTTGAATCATCGGTAATCCACATGCTCACGGTCATTAAATAATGTTTGTCGAAGCCGTGATTAATGTAACGTTTTTGGAACACGGAATGTGTCAGTGAGTGAAACTCGGAAAATAACAATTCTACTGGATAGAACTCGATTGAATTGAATTTTTCTGCGAAAATTTCATGATTTTCGGAAATGGATGTAAGGGAAAACCTGCGAAATCAGAATAACTACATCTAGGGATAAATATGCCTTGTATGGTGAATGAAATTTTGGTAATCCAGATGCTCACACTCATTAGAGAATGTTTGTCGAATTCGTGATGCATGTAAAGTGTACGGAATACAGAGTGTCATATTGAAGGAAACAATGTAAATTACATGTCTATTGGTTAGAACTCGCTTGAAGAGAATTTTTCTGCGAAATGTGCCTCATTTTCAAAACTGCCATTAGGAGAACCCTGTGAAATCTGAGAAAATGCTTCTAAGTGTCAATATGCCTTGAATGGTGAATGAAAGTCCGGTAATCCACATGTTAATAAGAGTGTAGTAATTATTTTTCAAACCGTGATTCATGTAGCGCTTTTTGAAATGGAATTTCACCGTAATGAAACAATTTAAATTAAAATTCTATTGCGTAGAACTAGCTAGAATAGAATTTTTCGGTGAAAATTGCATGATTATGGAATCTGAAGTTTGGAGAAAGCTTCAAAATGAGAGTAAATATTTCTAGGTGTAAATATGCCTTTATGTTGAAAGACAGTACGGTAATCCACATTTTCACAACATATTAAAAAATCTTTTTCTAATCAGTGGTGCATGTAACTTGTTCGGAACGTGGAATTTCACGGTGACTGAAACAATGTAAACTACTTCTCTATTGGGTAGAACTCGCTCCAAGAGAATTTTTCTGTGAAAACTGCATCATTTTTGAAACTGGCGTTTGGAAAACGCAGCAAAATCTGAGAAAATACTTCTAAGTATCAATATTCAATCTATTGTGATGAAAGTTCGGTAATCCACACGCTAACAAATCTGTAGTGAATATTTGTCGAATCCATTATGCATGTAGCATGTTCGGAACACGGAATTTCATGGCCAGGGATTTTATGTAAATTACATTTCTCTTGGTTAGAAATCACTCCAAGAGATTTTTTCCTGAAAATCTGCCTGATTTTCGAAACTGGCATTAGGAAAACACTGCGAACTCAGATGAATAGATTCTCGGTGTACATATGCATTGTAGGGTGGATGAAAGTTCGGTAATCTGCATGCTAACAACTCTGTAGTGAATATTTGTCGAATCCAAGATACATGAAGTGTGTTTGGGACACAGAATATCACGGTGAGCGAATCTATGTAAAGTGCATGTCACTTGGGTAGAACTCGCTCCAAGAGCTTTTCCTGCGAATTCTGCCTCATTTTCAAAACTGGCATTAGGAAAAAATTTTGAAATATGAGAAAATGCTTCAAAGTGTCAATATGGCTTTTATGGTGGATGAAAGTACGGTAATCCTTATGCTAACAACTCTTTAGTGAATATTTGTCGAATCTGTGCTGCATGTAGCTTTTTCTGAACACGGAATTTCACGATGACGGGTTCTATGTAAATTGCATGTCTATTGGGTAGAACTCGCTCCAAGAGGATTTTTCTGCGAAAACTGCATGATTTATAAACTGACATTAGGAGAAATCTACTAAATCAGAAAAAACTTTCTATGTATAAATATGCATTGTAAGCTGGATGAAAGTTCGGTAATCCACATGTTCACAACTCATTAATGAATGATTGTCAAATCCGTGATGCATGTAACGTGTTCAGAACACGGAATGTCACGCTGAGTGAAATTAGGTATATTACATATCTTTTGGTAAGAACTCGCTCCAAGAACATTTTCCTGCCAAATCTGCCTCATTTTCAAACCTGGCATTTAAACTAACCTGTGAAATCTGAGAACAGTTTTCAAAGTGTCATTAAGCAATCTATGGTCAATGAAAGTGATGTAATCCACTTGCTAACAACTCTGTAGTGTATATTTTTGAATCCGAGATGCATGTAGCGTGTTCGAAACACGGAATTTCATGGTTTGCGAATCCATGTAAATTAAATATCTATTGTTTTGAACCCGTTCCAAGAGGATTTTGCCGTTAAATCTGCCTCCGTTTCGAAACTGTCATTTGGAAAGCTCTGTGAAATCAGAGAAAATGCTTCTAAGCATCAATATGCCTTGTACTGCGATGAAAGTCCTTTAATCCACATGCAAACAACTCTGTAGTGTATTTTTGTCGAATCCTATCTGCATGTAGAGTGTGCGAAACACGGAATTTCACAGCGGGAGAATCTATGTAATTTACATATCTATTGGGTAGAACATGCTCCAAAAGTTTTTTCCTTAGGAAACTGCCTGATTTTAGAAACTGCTATTAGGAAAAAGATGCAAACTCTGAGTTAATGTTTCTAGGTGTAAATATGCCTTGTATGGTGGATGAAAGTTCTGTAATACACATGTACACAACTCATTAAAAATGTTTCTCAAATCCGTGATGTATATAGTGTATTCAGAACGCGGAATGTCACGTTGATGGAAACTATGTAAATTACATATCGATTGGTGAGAAAACTCTACAGGAGCATTTTACTGTAAAATCTACCTCTGTTTGGAAACTGGTGTTATGAAAACACTGCAAAACCTGAGCAAAGTTTTAAGGTGACTATATGTCTTCAATGGTTTATTAAAGATGTGTAATTCACATTCTAACAACTCAGGAGTGAATATTTGTTGAATCCATGGTGCATGTACCTTTTTCGGAACACGGGATATTACGGTGACGGTATCTATGAAAATGGGATGTCTATTGGATCGAACATGCAGCAAGAGAATTTTTCTGCGAAAACTGCCTGATTTTCGTAACTGAAGTTAGGAAAAATCTGCGAAATCTAAGTAAATATTTCTAGGTGTAAATATGCCTTGTATTGTGTTTGAAACATCGGTAATCCACATGCTCACGGTCATTAAATAATGTTTGTCGAAGCCATGATTAATGTAACGTTTTTGGAACACGGAATGTGTCAGTGAGTGAAACTCGGAAAATAACAATTCTACTGGATAGAACTCGCTTGAATTGAATTTTTCTGCGAAAATTTCATGATTTTCGGAAATGGATGTAAGGGAAAACCTGCGAAATCAGAATAACTACATCTAGGGATAAATATGCCTTGTATGGTGAATGAAATTTGGTAATCCAGATGCTCACACTCATTAGAGAATGTTTGTCGAATTCGTGATGCATGTAAAGTGTACGGAATACAGAGTGTCATATTGAAGGAAACAATGTAAATTACATGTCTATTGGGTAGAACTCGCTTGAAGAGAATTTTTCTGCGAAATGTGCCTCATTTTCAAAACTGCCATTAGGAGAACCCTGTGAAATCTGAGAAAATGCTTCTAAGTGTCAATATGCCTTGAATGGTGAATGAAAGTCCGGTAATCCACATGTTAATAACAGTGGAGTAATTATTTTTCAAACCGTGATTCATGTAGCGCTTTTTGAAATGGAATTTCACCGTAATGAAACAATTTAAATTAAAATTCTATTGCGTAGAACTAGCTAGAATAGAATTTTTCGGTGAAAATTGCATGATTATGGAATCTGAAGTTTGGAGAAAGCTTCAAAATGAGAGTAAATATTTCTAGGTGTAAATATGCCTTTATGTTGAAAGACAGTACGGTAATCCACATTTTCACAACATATTAAAAAATCTTTTTCTAATCAGTGGTGCATGTAACTTGTTCGGAACGTGGAATTTCACGGTGACTGAAACAATGTAAACTACTTCTCTATTGGGTAGAACTCGCTCCAAGAGAATTTTTCTGTGAAAACTGCATCATTTTTGAAACTGGCGTTTGGAAAACGCAGCAAAATCTGAGAAAATACTTCTAAGTATCAATATTCAATCTATTGTGATGAAAGTTCGGTAATCCACACGCTAACAAATCTGTAGTGAATATTTGTCGAATCCATTATGCATGTAGCATGTTCGGAACACGGAATTTCATGGCCAGGGATTTTATGTAAATTACATTTCTCTTGGTTAGAAATCACTCCAAGAGATTTTTTCCTGAAAATCTGCCTGATTTTCGAAACTGGCATTAGGAAAACACTGCGAACTCAGATGAATAGATTCTCGGTGTACATATGCATTGTAGGGTGGATGAAAGTTCGGTAATCTGCATGCTAACAACTCTGTAGTGAATATTTGTCGAATCCAAGATACATGAAGTGTGTTTGGGACACAGAATATCACGGTGAGCGAATCTATGTAAAGTGCATGTCACTTGGGTAGAACTCGCTCCAAGAGCTTTTCCTGCGAATTCTGCCTCATTTTCAAAACTGGCATTAGGAAAAAATTTCGAAATATGAGAAAATGCTTCAAAGTGTCAATATGGCTTTTATGGTGGATGAAAGTACGGTAATCCTTATGCTAACAACTCTTTAGTGAATATTTGTCGAATCTGTGCTGCATGTAGCTTTTTCTGAACACGGAATTTCACGATGACGGGTTCTATGTAAATTGCATGTCTATTGGGTAGAACTCGCTCCAAGAGGATTTTTCTGCGAAAACTGCATGATTTATAAACTGACATTAGGAGAAATCTACTAAATCTGAAAAAACTTTGTATGTATAAATATGCATTGTAAGCTGGATGAAAGTTCGGTAATCCACATGTTCACAACTCATTAATGAATGATTGTCAAATCCGTGATGCATGTAACGTGTTCAGAACACGGAATGTCACGGTGAGTGAAATTAGGTATATTACATATCTTTTGGTAAGAACTCGCTCCAAGAACATTTTCCTGCCAAATCTGCCTCATTTTCAAACCTGGCGTTTAAACTAACCTGTGAAATCTGAGAACAGTTTTCAAAGTGTCATTAAGCAATCTATGGTCAATGAAAGTGATGTAATCCACTTGCTAACAACTCTGTAGTGTATATTTTTGAATCCGAGATGCATGTAGCGTGTTCGAAACACGGAATTTCATGGTTTGCGAATCCATGTAAATTAAATATCTATTGTTTTGAACCCGTTCCAAGAGGATTTTGCCATTAAATCTGCCTCCGTTTCGAAACTGTCATTTGGAAAGCTCTGTGAAATCAGAGAAAATGCTTCTAAGCATCAATATGCCTTGTACTGCGATGAAAGTCCTTTAATCCACATGCAAACAACTCTGTAGTGTATTTTTGTCGAATCCTATCTGCATGTAGAGTGTGCGAAACACGGAATTTCACAGCGGGAGAATCTATGTAATTTACATATCTATTGGGTAGAACATGCTCCAAAAGTTTTTTCCTTAGGAAACTGCCTGATTTTAGAAACTGCTATTAGGAAAAAGATGCAAACTCTGAGTTAATGTTTCTAGGTGTAAATATGCCTTGTATGGTGGATGAAAGTTCTGTAATACACATGTACACAACTCATTAAAAATGTTTCTCAAATCCGTGATGTATATAGTGTATTCAGAACGCGGAATGTCACGTTGATGGAAACTATGTAAATTACATATCGATTGGTGAGAAACCTCTACAGGAGCATTTTACTGTAAAATCTACCTCTGTTTGGAAACTGGTGTTATGAAAACACTGCAAAACCTGAGCAAAATTTTAAGGTGACAATATGTCTTCAATGGTTTATTAAAGATGTGTAATTCACATTCTAACAACTCAGGAGTGAATATTTGTTGAATCCATGGTGCATGTACCTTTTTCGGAACACGGGATATTACGGTGACGGTATCTATGAAAATGGAATGTCTATTGGATCGAACATGCAGCAAGAGAATTTTTCTGCGAAAACTGCCTGATTTTCGTAACTGACGTTAGGAAAAATCTGCGAAATCTAAGTAAATATTTCTAGGTGTAAATATGCCTTGTATTGTGTTTGAAACATCGGTAATCCACATGCTCACGGTCATTAAATAATGTTTGTCGAAGCCATGATTAATGTAACGTTTTTGGAACACGGAATGTGTCAGTGAGTGAAACTCGGAAAATAACAATTCTACTGGATAGAACTCGCTTGAATTGAATTTTTCTGCGAAAATTTCATGATTTTCGGAAATGGATGTTAGGGAAAACCTGCGAAATCAGAATAACTACATCTAGGGATAAATATGCCTTGTATGGTGAATGAAATTTTGGTAATCCAGATGCTCACACTCATTAGAGAATGTTTGTCGAATTCGTGATGCATGTAAAGTGTACGGAATACAGAGTGTCATATTGAAGGAAACAATGTAAATTACATGTCTATTGGGTAGAACTCGCTTGAAGAGAATTTTTCTGCGAAATGTGCCTCATTTTCAAAACTGCCATTAGGAGAACCCTGTGAAATCTGAGAAAATGCTTCTAAGTGTCAATATGCCTTGAATGGTGAATGAAAGTCCGGTAATCCACATGTTAATAAGAGTGTAGTAATTATTTTTCAAACCGTGATTCATGTAGCGCTTTTTGAAATGGAATTTCACCGTAATGAAACAATTTAAATTAAAATTCTATTGCGTAGAACTAGCTAGAATAGAATTTTTCGGTGAAAATTGCATGATTATGGAATCTGAAGTTTGGAGAAAGCTTCAAAATGAGAGTAAATATTTCTAGGTGTAAATATGCCTTTATGTTGAAAGACAGTACGGTAATCCACATTTTCACAACATATTAAAAAATCTTTTTCTAATCAGTGGTGCATGTAACTTGTTCAGAACGTGGAATTTCACGGTGACTGAAACAATGTAAACTACTTCTCTATTGGGTAGAACTCGCTCCAAGAGAATTTTTCTGTGAAAACTGCATCATTTTTGAAACTGGCGTTTGGAAAACGCAGCAAAATCTGAGAAAATACTTCTAAGTATCAATATTCAATCTATTGTGATGAAAGTTCGGTAATCCACACGCTAACAAATCTGTAGTGAATATTTGTCGAATCCATTATGCATGTAGCATGTTCGGAACACGGAATTTCATGGCCAGGGATTTTATGTAAATTACATTTCTCTTGGTTAGAAATCACTCCAAGAGATTTTTTCCTGAAAATCTGCCTGATTTTCGAAACTGGCATTAGGAAAACACTGCGAACTCAGATGAATAGATTCTCGGTGTACATATGTATTGTAGGGTGGATGAAAGTTCGGTAATCTGCATGCTAACAACTCTGTAGTGAATATTTGTCGAATCCAAGATACATGAAGTGTGTTTGGGACACAGAATATCACGGTGAGCGAATCTATGTAAAGTGCATGTCACTTGGGTAGAACTCGCTCCAAGAGCTTTTCCTGCGAATTCTGCCTCATTTTCAAAACTGGCATTAGGAAAAAATTTCGAAATATGAGAAAATGCTTCAAAGTGTCAATATGGCTTTTATGGTGGATGAAAGTACGGTAATCCTTATGCTAACAACTCTTTAGTGAATATTTGTCGAATCTGTGCTGCATGTAGCTTTTTCTGAACACGGAATTTCACGATGACGGGTTCTATGTAAATTGCATGTCTATTGGGTAGAACTCGCTCCAAGAGGATTTTTCTGCGAAAACTGCATGATTTATAAACTGACATTAGGAGAAATCTACTAAATCAGAAAAAACTTTCTATGTATAAATATGCATTGTAAGCTGGATGAAAGTTTGGTAATCCACATGTTCACAACTCATTAATGAATGATTGTCAAATCCGTGATGCATGTAACGTGTTCAGAACACGGAATGTCACGCTGAGTGAAATTAGGTATATTACATATCTTTTGGTAAGAACTCGCTCCAAGAACATTTTCCTGCCAAATCTGCCTCATTTTCAAACCTGGCATTTAAACTAACCTGTGAAATCTGAGAACAGTTTTCAAAGTGTCATTAAGCAATCTATGGTCAATGAAAGTGATGTAATCCACTTGCTAACAACTCTGTAGTGTATATTTTTGAATCCGAGATGCATGTAGCGTGTTCGAAACACGGAATTTCATGGTTTGCGAATCCATGTAAATTAAATATCTATTGTTTTGAACCCGTTCCAAGAGGATTTTGCCGTTAAATCTGCCTCCGTTTCGAAACTGTCATTTGGAAAGCTCTGTGAAATCAGAGAAAATGCTTCTAAGCATCAATATGCCTTGTACTGCGATGAAAGTCCTTTAATCCACATGCAAACAACTCTGTAGTGTATTTTTGTCGAATCCTATCTGCATGTAGAGTGTGCGAAACACGGAATTTCACAGCGGGAGAATCTATGTAATTTACATATCTATTGGGTAGAACATGCTCCAAAAGTTTTTTCCTTAGGAAACTGCCTGATTTTAGAAACTGCTATTAGGAAAAAGATGCAAACTCTGAGTTAATGTTTCTAGGTGTAAATATGCCTTGTATGGTGGATGAAAGTTCTGTAATACACATGTACACAACTCATTAAAAATGTTTCTCAAATCCGTGATGTATATAGTGTATTCAGAACGCGGAATGTCACGTTGATGGAAACTATGTAAATTACATATCTATTGGTGAGAAAGCTCTACAGGAGCATTTTACTGTAAAATCTACCTCTGTTTGGAAACTGGTGTTATGAAAACACTGCAAAACCTGAGCAAAATTTTAAGGTGACAATATGTCTTCAATGGTTTATTAAAGATGTGTAATTCACATTCTAACAACTCAGGAGTGAATATTTGTTGAATCCATGGTGCATGTACCTTTTTCGGAACACGGGATATTACGGTGACGGTATCTATGAAAATGGGATGTCTATTGGATCGAAAATGCAGCAAGAGAATTTTTCTGCGAAAACTGCCTGATTTTCGTAACTGACGTTAGGAAAAATCTGCGAAATCTAAGTAAATATTTCTAGGTGTAAATATGCCTTGTATTGTGTTTGAAACATCGGTAATCCACATGCTCACGGTCATTAAATAATGTTTGTCGAAGCCATGATTAATGTAACGTTTTTGGAACACGGAATGTGTCAGTGAGTGAAACTCGGAAAATAACAATTCTACTGGATAGAACTCGCTTGAATTGAATTTTTCTGCGAAAATTTCATGATTTTCGGAAATGGATGTAAGGGAAAACCTGCGAAATCAGAATAACTACATCTAGGGATAAATATGCCTTGTATGGTGAATGAAATTTTGGTAATCCAGATGCTCACACTCATTAGAGAATGTTTGTCGAATTCGTGATGCATGTAAAGTGTACGGAATACAGAGTGTCATATTGAAGGAAACAATGTAAATTACATGTCTATTGGTTAGAACTCGCTTGAAGAGAATTTTTCTGCGAAATGTGCCTCATTTTCAAAACTGCCATTAGGAGAACCCTGTGAAATCTGAGAAAATGCTTCTAAGTGTCAATATGCCTTGAATGGTGAATGAAAGTCCGGTAATCCACATGTTAATAAGAGTGTAGTAATTATTTTTCAAACCGTGATTCATGTAGCGCTTTTTGAAATGGAATTTCACCGTAATGAAACAATTTAAATTAAAATTCTATTGCGTAGAACTAGCTAGAATAGAATTTTTCGGTGAAAATTGCATGATTATGGAATCTGAAGTTTGGAGAAAGCTTCAAAATGAGAGTAAATATTTCTAGGTGTAAATATGCCTTTATGTTGAAAGACAGTACGGTAATCCACATTTTCACAACATATTAAAAAATCTTTTTCTAATCAGTGGTGCATGTAACTTGTTCGGAACGTGGAATTTCACGGTGACTGAAACAATGTAAACTACTTCTCTATTGGGTAGAACTCGCTCCAAGAGAATTTTTCTGTGAAAACTGCATCATTTTTGAAACTGGCGTTTGGAAAACGCAGCAAAATCTGAGAAAATACTTCTAAGTATCAATATTCAATCTATTGTGATGAAAGTTCGGTAATCCACACGCTAACAAATCTGTAGTGAATATTTGTCGAATCCATTATGCATGTAGCATGTTCGGAACACGGAATTTCATGGCCAGGGATTTTATGTAAATTACATTTCTCTTGGTTAGAAATCACTCCAAGAGATTTTTTCCTGAAAATCTGCCTGATTTTCGAAACTGGCATTAGGAAAACACTGCGAACTCAGATGAATAGATTCTCGGTGTACATATGCATTGTAGGGTGGATGAAAGTTCGGTAATCTGCATGCTAACAACTCTGTAGTGAATATTTGTCGAATCCAAGATACATGAAGTGTGTTTGGGACACAGAATATCACGGTGAGCGAATCTATGTAAAGTGCATGTCACTTGGGTAGAACTCGCTCCAAGAGCTTTTCCTGCGAATTCTGCCTCATTTTCAAAACTGGCATTAGGAAAAAATTTCGAAATATGAGAAAATGCTTCAAAGTGTCAATATGGCTTTTATGGTGGATGAAAGTACGGTAATCCTTATGCTAACAACTCTTTAGTGAATATTTGTCGAATCTGTGCTGCATGTAGCTTTTTCTGAACACGGAATTTCACGATGACGGGTTCTATGTAAATTGCATGTCTATTGGGTAGAACTCGCTCCAAGAGGATTTTTCTGCAAAAACTGCATGATTTATAAACTGACATTAGGAGAAATCTACTAAATCTGAAAAAACTTTGTATGTATAAATATGCATTGTAAGCTGGATGAAAGTTCGGTAATCCACATGTTCACAACTCATTAATGAATGATTGTCAAATCCGTGATGCATGTAACGTGTTCAGAACACGGAATGTCACGGTGAGTGAAATTAGGTATATTACATATCTTTTGGTAAGAACTCGCTCCAAGAACATTTTCCTGCCAAATCTGCCTCATTTTCAAACCTGGCGTTTAAACTAACCTGTGAAATCTGAGAACAGTTTTCAAAGTGTCATTAAGCAATCTATGGTCAATGAAAGTGATGTAATCCACTTGCTAACAACTCTGTAGTGTATATTTTTGAATCCGAGATGCATGTAGCGTGTTCGAAACACGGAATTTCATGGTTTGCGAATCCATGTAAATTAAATATCTATTGTTTTGAACCCGTTCCAAGAGGATTTTGCCGTTAAATCTGCCTCCGTTTCGAAACTGTCATTTGGAAAGCTCTGTGAAATCAGAGAAAATGCTTCTAAGCATCAATATGCCTTGTACTGCGATGAAAGTCCTTTAATCCACATGCAAACAACTCTGTAGTGTATTTTTGTCGAATCCTATCTGCATGTAGAGTGTGCGAAACACGGAATTTCACAGCGGGAGAATCTATGTAATTTACATATCTATTGGGTAGAACATGCTCCAAAAGTTTTTTCCTTAGGAAACTGCCTGATTTTAGAAACTGCTATTAGGAAAAAGATGCAAACTCTGAGTTAATGTTTCTAGGTGTAAATATGCCTTGTATGGTGGATGAAAGTTCTGTAATACACATGTACACAACTCATTAAAAATGTTTCTCAAATCCGTGATGTATATAGTGTATTCAGAACGCGGAATGTCACGTTGATGGAAACTATGTAAATTACATATCGATTGGTGAGAAACCTCTACAGGAGCATTTTACTGTAAAATCTACCTCTGTTTGGAAACTGGTGTTATGAAAACACTGCAAAACCTGAGCAAAATTTTAAGGTGACAATATGTCTTCAATGGTTTATTAAAGATGTGTAATTCACATTCTAACAACTCAGGAGTGAATATTTGTTGAATCCATGGTGCATGTAACTTTTTCGGAACACGGGATATTACGGTGACGGTATCTATGAAAATGGAATGTCTATTGGATCGAACATGCAGCAAGAGAATTTTTCTGCGAAAACTGCCTGATTTTCGTAACTGACGTTAGGAAAAATCTGCGAAATCTAAGTAAATATTTCTAGGTGTAAATATGCCTTGTATTGTGTTTGAAACATCGGTAATCCACATGCTCACGGTCATTAAATAATGTTTGTCGAAGCCATGATTAATGTAACGTTTTTGGAACACGGAATGTGTCAGTGAGTGAAACTCGGAAAATAACAATTCTACTGGATAGAACTCGCTTGAATTGAATTTTTCTGCGAAAATTTCATGATTTTCGGAAATGGATGTAAGGGAAAACCTGCGAAATCAGAATAACTACATCTAGGGATAAATATGCCTTGTATGGTGAATGAAATTTGGTAATCCAGATGCTCACACTCATTAGAGAATGTTTGTCGAATTCGTGATGCATGTAAAGTGTACGGAATACAGAGTGTCATATTGAAGGAAACAATGTAAATTACATGTCTATTGGGTAGAACTCGCTTGAAGAGAATTTTTCTGCGAAATGTGCCTCATTTTCAAAACTGCCATTAGGAGAACCCTGTGAAATCTGAGAAAATGCTTCTAAGTGTCAATATGCCTTGAATGGTGAATGAAAGTCCGGTAATCCACATGTTAATAACAGTGGAGTAATTATTTTTCAAACCGTGATTCATGTAGCGCTTTTTGAAATGGAATTTCACCGTAATGAAACAATTTAAATTAAAATTCTATTGCGTAGAACTAGCTAGAATAGAATTTTTCGGTGAAAATTGCATGATTATGGAATCTGAAGTTTGGAGAAAGCTTCAAAATGAGAGTAAATATTTCTAGGTGTAAATATGCCTTTATGTTGAAAGACAGTACGGTAATCCACATTTTCACAACATATTAAAAAATCTTTTTCTAATCAGTGGTGCATGTAACTTGTTCGGAACGTGGAATTTCACGGTGACTGAAACAATGTAAACTACTTCTCTATTGGGTAGAACTCGCTCCAAGAGAATTTTTCTGTGAAAACTGCATCATTTTTGAAACTGGCGTTTGGAAAACGCAGCAAAATCTGAGAAAATACTTCTAAGTATCAATATTCAATCTATTGTGATGAAAGTTCGGTAATCCACACGCTAACAAATCTGTAGTGAATATTTGTCGAATCCATTATGCATGTAGCATGTTCGGAACACGGAATTTCATGGCCAGGGATTTTATGTAAATTACATTTCTCTTGGTTAGAAATCACTCCAAGAGATTTTTTCCTGAAAATCTGCCTGATTTTCGAAACTGGCATTAGGAAAACACTGCGAACTCAGATGAATAGATTCTCGGTGTACATATGCATTGTAGGGTGGATGAAAGTTCGGTAATCTGCATGCTAACAACTCTGTAGTGAATATTTGTCGAATCCAAGATACATGAAGTGTGTTTGGGACACAGAATATCACGGTGAGCGAATCTATGTAAAGTGCATGTCACTTGGGTAGAACTCGCTCCAAGAGCTTTTCCTGCGAATTCTGCCTCATTTTCAAAACTGGCATTAGGAAAAAATTTCGAAATATGAGAAAATGCTTCAAAGTGTCAATATGGCTTTTATGGTGGATGAAAGTACGGTAATCCTTATGCTAACAACTCTTTAGTGAATATTTGTCGAATCTGTGCTGCATGTAGCTTTTTCTGAACACGGAATTTCACGATGACGGGTTCTATGTAAATTGCATGTCTATTGGGTAGAACTCGCTCCAAGAGGATTTTTCTGCGAAAACTGCATGATTTATAAACTGACATTAGGAGAAATCTACTAAATCTGAAAAAACTTTGTATGTATAAATATGCATTGTAAGCTGGATGAAAGTTCGGTAATCCACATGTTCACAACTCATTAATGAATGATTGTCAAATCCGTGATGCATGTAACGTGTTCAGAACACGGAATGTCACGGTGAGTGAAATTAGGTATATTACATATCTTTTGGTAAGAACTCGCTCCAAGAACATTTTCCTGCCAAATCTGCCTCATTTTCAAACCTGGCGTTTAAACTAACCTGTGAAATCTGAGAACAGTTTTCAAAGTGTCATTAAGCAATCTATGGTCAATGAAAGTGATGTAATCCACTTGCTAACAACTCTGTAGTGTATATTTTTGAATCCGAGATGCATGTAGCGTGTTCGAAACACGGAATTTCATGGTTTGCGAATCCATGTAAATTAAATATCTATTGTTTTGAACCCGTTCCAAGAGGATTTTGCCATTAAATCTGCCTCCGTTTCGAAACTGTCATTTGGAAAGCTCTGTGAAATCAGAGAAAATGCTTCTAAGCATCAATATGCCTTGTACTGCGATGAAAGTCCTTTAATCCACATGCAAACAACTCTGTAGTGTATTTTTGTCGAATCCTATCTGCATGTAGAGTGTGCGAAACACGGAATTTCACAGCGGGAGAATCTATGTAATTTACATATCTATTGGGTAGAACATGCTCCAAAAGTTTTTTCCTTAGGAAACTGCCTGATTTTAGAAACTGCTATTAGGAAAAAGATGCAAACTCTGAGTTAATGTTTCTAGGTGTAAATATGCCTTGTATGGTGGATGAAAGTTCTGTAATACACATGTACACAACTCATTAAAAATGTTTCTCAAATCCGTGATGTATATAGTGTATTCAGAACGCGGAATGTCACGTTGATGGAAACTATGTAAATTACATATCGATTGGTGAGAAACCTCTACAGGAGCATTTTACTGTAAAATCTACCTCTGTTTGGAAACTGGTGTTATGAAAACACTGCAAAACCTGAGCAAAATTTTAAGGTGACAATATGTCTTCAATGGTTTATTAAAGATGTGTAATTCACATTCTAACAACTCAGGAGTGAATATTTGTTGAATCCATGGTGCATGTACCTTTTTCGGAACACGGGATATTACGGTGACGGTATCTATGAAAATGGAATGTCTATTGGATCGAACATGCAGCAAGAGAATTTTTCTGCGAAAACTGCCTGATTTTCGTAACTGACGTTAGGAAAAATCTGCGAAATCTAAGTAAATATTTCTAGGTGTAAATATGCCTTGTATTGTGTTTGAAACATCGGTAATCCACATGCTCACGGTCATTAAATAATGTTTGTCGAAGCCATGATTAATGTAACGTTTTTGGAACACGGAATGTGTCAGTGAGTGAAACTCGGAAAATAACAATTCTACTGGATAGAACTCGCTTGAATTGAATTTTTCTGCGAAAATTTCATGATTTTCGGAAATGGATGTTAGGGAAAACCTGCGAAATCAGAATAACTACATCTAGGGATAAATATGCCTTGTATGGTGAATGAAATTTTGGTAATCCAGATGCTCACACTCATTAGAGAATGTTTGTCGAATTCGTGATGCATGTAAAGTGTACGGAATACAGAGTGTCATATTGAAGGAAACAATGTAAATTACATGTCTATTGGGTAGAACTCGCTTGAAGAGAATTTTTCTGCGAAATGTGCCTCATTTTCAAAACTGCCATTAGGAGAACCCTGTGAAATCTGAGAAAATGCTTCTAAGTGTCAATATGCCTTGAATGGTGAATGAAAGTCCGGTAATCCACATGTTAATAAGAGTGTAGTAATTATTTTTCAAACCGTGATTCATGTAGCGCTTTTTGAAATGGAATTTCACCGTAATGAAACAATTTAAATTAAAATTCTATTGCGTAGAACTAGCTAGAATAGAATTTTTCGGTGAAAATTGCATGATTATGGAATCTGAAGTTTGGAGAAAGCTTCAAAATGAGAGTAAATATTTCTAGGTGTAAATATGCCTTTATGTTGAAAGACAGTACGGTAATCCACATTTTCACAACATATTAAAAAATCTTTTTCTAATCAGTGGTGCATGTAACTTGTTCAGAACGTGGAATTTCACGGTGACTGAAACAATGTAAACTACTTCTCTATTGGGTAGAACTCGCTCCAAGAGAATTTTTCTGTGAAAACTGCATCATTTTTGAAACTGGCGTTTGGAAAACGCAGCAAAATCTGAGAAAATACTTCTAAGTATCAATATTCAATCTATTGTGATGAAAGTTCGGTAATCCACACGCTAACAAATCTGTAGTGAATATTTGTCGAATCCATTATGCATGTAGCATGTTCGGAACACGGAATTTCATGGCCAGGGATTTTATGTAAATTACATTTCTCTTGGTTAGAAATCACTCCAAGAGATTTTTTCCTGAAAATCTGCCTGATTTTCGAAACTGGCATTAGGAAAACACTGCGAACTCAGATGAATAGATTCTCGGTGTACATATGCATTGTAGGGTGGATGAAAGTTCGGTAATCTGCATGCTAACAACTCTGTAGTGAATATTTGTCGAATCCAAGATACATGAAGTGTGTTTGGGACACAGAATATCACGGTGAGCGAATCTATGTAAAGTGCATGTCACTTGGGTAGAACTCGCTCCAAGAGCTTTTCCTGCGAATTCTGCCTCATTTTCAAAACTGGCATTAGGAAAAAATTTCGAAATATGAGAAAATGCTTCAAAGTGTCAATATGGCTTTTATGGTGGATGAAAGTACGGTAATCCTTATGCTAACAACTCTTTAGTGAATATTTGTCGAATCTGTGCTGCATGTAGCTTTTTCTGAACACGGAATTTCACGATGACGGGTTCTATGTAAATTGCATGTCTATTGGGTAGAACTCGCTCCAAGAGGATTTTTCTGCGAAAACTGCATGATTTATAAACTGACATTAGGAGAAATCTACTAAATCAGAAAAAACTTTCTATGTATAAATATGCATTGTAAGCTGGATGAAAGTTTGGTAATCCACATGTTCACAACTCATTAATGAATGATTGTCAAATCCGTGATGCATGTAACGTGTTCAGAACACGGAATGTCACGCTGAGTGAAATTAGGTATATTACATATCTTTTGGTAAGAACTCGCTCCAAGAACATTTTCCTGCCAAATCTGCCTCATTTTCAAACCTGGCATTTAAACTAACATGTGAAATCTGAGAACAGTTTTCAAAGTGTCATTAAGCAATCTATGGTCAATGAAAGTGATGTAATCCACTTGCTAACAACTCTGTAGTGTATATTTTTGAATCCGAGATGCATGTAGCGTGTTCGAAACACGGAATTTCATGGTTTGCGAATCCATGTAAATTAAATATCTATTGTTTTGAACCCGTTCCAAGAGAATTTTGCCGTTAAATCTGCCTCCGTTTCGAAACTGTCATTTGGAAAGCTCTGTGAAATCAGAGAAAATGCTTCTAAGCATCAATATGCCTTGTACTGCGATGAAAGTCCTTTAATCCACATGCAAACAACTCTGTAGTGTATTTTTGTCGAATCCTATCTGCATGTAGAGTGTGCGAAACACGGAATTTCACAGCGGGAGAATCTATGTAATTTACATATCTATTGGGTAGAACATGCTCCAAAAGTTTTTTCCTTAGGAAACTGCCTGATTTTAGAAACTGCTATTAGGAAAAAGATGCAAACTCTGAGTTAATGTTTCTAGGTGTAAATATGCCTTGTATGGTGGATGAAAGTTCTGTAATACACATGTACACAACTCATTAAAAATGTTTCTCAAATCCGTGATGTATATAGTGTATTCAGAACGCGGAATGTCACGTTGATGGAAACTATGTAAATTACATATCGATTGGTGAGAAACCTCTACAGGAGCATTTTACTGTAAAATCTACCTCTGTTTGGAAACTGGTGTTATGAAAACACTGCAAAACCTGAGCAAAATTTTAAGGTGACAATATGTCTTCAATGGTTTATTAAAGATGTGTAATTCACATTCTAACAACTCAGGAGTGAATATTTGTTGAATCCATGGTGCATGTACCTTTTTCGGAACACGGGATATTACGGTGACGGTATCTATGAAAATGGGATGTCTATTGGATCGAACATGCAGCAAGAGAATTTTTCTGCGAAAACTGCCTGATTTTCGTAACTGACGTTAGGAAAAATCTGCGAAATCTAAGTAAATATTTCTAGGTGTAAATATGCCTTGTATTGTGTTTGAAACATCGGTAATCCACATGCTCACGGTCATTAAATAATGTTTGTCGAAGCCATGATTAATGTAACGTTTTTGGAACACGGAATGTGTCAGTGAGTGAAACTCGGAAAATAACAATTCTACTGGATAGAACTCGCTTGAATTGAATTTTTCTGCGAAAATTTCATGATTTTCGGAAATGGATGTAAGGGAAAACCTGCGAAATCAGAATAACTACATCTAGGGATAAATATGCCTTGTATGGTGAATGAAATTTTGGTAATCCAGATGCTCACACTCATTAGAGAATGTTTGTCGAATTCGTGATGCATGTAAAGTGTACGGAATACAGAGTGTCATATTGAAGGAAACAATGTAAATTACATGTCTATTGGTTAGAACTCGCTTGAAGAGAATTTTTCTGCGAAATGTGCCTCATTTTCAAAACTGCCATTAGGAGAACCCTGTGAAATCTGAGAAAATGCTTCTAAGTGTCAATATGCCTTGAATGGTGAATGAAAGTCCGGTAATCCACATGTTAATAACAGTGGAGTAATTATTTTTCAAACCGTGATTCATGTAGCGCTTTTTGAAATGGAATTTCACCGTAATGAAACAATTTAAATTAAAATTCTATTGCGTAGAACTAGCTAGAATAGAATTTTTCGGTGAAAATTGCATGATTATGGAATCTGAAGTTTGGAGAAAGCTTCAAAATGAGAGTAAATATTTCTAGGTGTAAATATGCCTTTATGTTGAAAGACAGTACGGTAATCCACATTTTCACAACATATTAAAAAATCTTTTTCTAATCAGTGGTGCATGTAACTTGTTCGGAACGTGGAATTTCACGGTGACTGAAACAATGTAAACTACTTCTCTATTGGGTAGAACTCGCTCCAAGAGAATTTTTCTGTGAAAACTGCATCATTTTTGAAACTGGCGTTTGGAAAACGCAGCAAAATCTGAGAAAATACTTCTAAGTATCAATATTCAATCTATTGTGATGAAAGTTCGGTAATCCACACGCTAACAAATCTGTAGTGAATATTTGTCGAATCCATTATGCATGTAGCATGTTCGGAACACGGAATTTCATGGCCAGGGATTTTATGTAAATTACATTTCTCTTGGTTAGAAATCACTCCAAGAGAGTTTTTCCTGAAAATCTGCCTGATTTTCGAAACTGGCATTAGGAAAACACTGCGAACTCAGATGAATAGATTCTCGGTGTACATATGCATTGTAGGGTGGATGAAAGTTCGGTAATCTGCATGCTAACAACTCTGTAGTGAATATTTGTCGAATCCAAGATACATGAAGTGTGTTTGGGACACAGAATATCACGGTGAGCGAATCTATGTAAAGTGCATGTCACTTGGGTAGAACTCGCTCCAAGAGCTTTTCCTGCGAATTCTGCCTCATTTTCAAAACTGGCATTAGGAAAAAATTTCGAAATATGAGAAAATGCTTCAAAGTGTCAATATGGCTTTTATGGTGGATGAAAGTACGGTAATCCTTATGCTAACAACTCTTTAGTGAATATTTGTCGAATCTGTGCTGCATGTAGCTTTTTCTGAACACGGAATTTCACGATGACGGGTTCTATGTAAATTGCATGTCTATTGGGTAGAACTCGCTCCAAGAGGATTTTTCTGCGAAAACTGCATGATTTATAAACTGACATTAGGAGAAATCTACTAAATCTGAAAAAACTTTGTATGTATAAATATGCATTGTAAGCTGGATGAAAGTTCGGTAATCCACATGTTCACAACTCATTAATGAATGATTGTCAAATCCGTGATGCATGTAACGTGTTCAGAACACGGAATGTCACGCTGAGTGAAATTAGGTATATTACATATCTTTTGGTAAGGACTCGCTCCAAGAACATTTTCCTGCCAAATCTGCCTCATTTTCAAACCTGGCGTTTAAACTAACCTGTGAAATCTGAGAAGAGTTTTCAAAGTGTCATTAAGCAATCTATGGTCAATGAAAGTGATGTAATCCACTTGCTAACAACTCTGTAGTGTATATTTTTGAATCCGAGATGCATGTAGCGTGTTCGAAACACGGAATTTCATGGTTTGCGAATCCATGTAAATTAAATATCTATTGTTTTGAACCCGTTCCAAGAGGATTTTGCCGTTAAATCTGCCTCCGTTTCGAAACTGTCATTTGGAAAGCTCTGTGAAATCAGAGAAAATGCTTCTAAGCATCAATATGCCTTGTACTGCGATGAAAGTCCTTTAATCCACATGCAAACAACTCTGTAGTGTATTTTTGTCGAATCCTATCTGCATGTAGAGTGTGCGAAACACGGAATTTCACAGCGGGAGAATCTATGTAATTTACATATCTATTGGGTAGAACATGCTCCAAAAGTTTTTTCCTTAGGAAACTGCCTGATTTTAGAAACTGCTATTAGGAAAAAGATGCAAACTCTGAGTTAATGTTTCTAGGTGTAAATATGCCTTGTATGGTGGATGAAAGTTCTGTAATACACATGTACACAACTCATTAAAAATGTTTCTCAAATCCGTGATGTATATAGTGTATTCAGAACGCGGAATGTCACGTTGATGGAAACTATGTAAATTACATATCGATTGGTGAGAAACCTCTACAGGAGCATTTTACTGTAAAATCTACCTCTGTTTGGAAACTGGTGTTATGAAAACACTGCAAAACCTGAGCAAAATTTTAAGGTGACAATATGTCTTCAATGGTTTATTAAAGATGTGTAATTCACATTCTAACAACTCAGGAGTGAATATTTGTTGAATCCATGGTGCATGTACCTTTTTCGGAACACGGGATATTACGGTGACGGTATCTATGAAAATGGAATGTCTATTGGATCGAACATGCAGCAAGAGAATTTTTCTGCGAAAACTGCCTGATTTTCGTAACTGACGTTAGGAAAAATCTGCGAAATCTAAGTAAATATTTCTAGGTGTAAATATGCCTTGTATTGTGTTTGAAACATCGGTAATCCACATGCTCACGGTCATTAAATAATGTTTGTCGAAGCCATGATTAATGTAACGTTTTTGGAACACGGAATGTGTCAGTGAGTGAAACTCGGAAAATAACAATTCTACTGGATAGAACTCGCTTGAATTGAATTTTTCTGCGAAAATTTCATGATTTTCGGAAATGGATGTAAGGGAAAACCTGCGAAATCAGAATAACTACATCTAGGGATAAATATGCCTTGTATGGTGAATGAAATTTTGGTAATCCAGATGCTCACACTCATTAGAGAATGTTTGTCGAATTCGTGATGCATGTAAAGTGTACGGAATACAGAGTGTCATATTGAAGGAAACAATGTAAATTACATGTCTATTGGTTAGAACTCGCTTGAAGAGAATTTTTCTGCGGAATGTGCCTCATTTTCAAAACTGCCATTAGGAGAACCCTGTGAAATCTGAGAAAATGCTTCTAAGTGTCAATATGCCTTGAATGGTGAATGAAAGTCCGGTAATCCACATGTTAATAACAGTGGAGTAATTATTTTTCAAACCGTGATTCATGTAGCGCTTTTTGAAATGGAATTTCACCGTAATGAAACAATTTAAATTAAAATTCTATTGCGTAGAACTAGCTAGAATAGAATTTTTTGGTGAAAATTGCATGATTATGGAATCTGAAGTTTGGAGAAAGCTTCAAAATGAGAGTAAATATTTCTAGGTGTAAATATGCCTTTATGTTGAAAGACAGTACGGTAATCCACATTTTCACAACATATTAAAAAATCTTTTTCTAATCAGTGGTGCATGTAACTTGTTCGGAACGTGGAATTTCACGGTGACTGAAACAATGTAAACTACTTCTCTATTGGGTAGAACTCGCTCCAAGAGAATTTTTCTGTGAAAACTGCATCATTTTTGAAACTGGCGTTTGGAAAACGCAGCAAAATCTGAGAAAATACTTCTAAGTATCAATATTCAATCTATTGTGATGAAAGTTCGGTAATCCACACGCTAACAATTCTGTAGTGAATATTTGTCGAATCCATTATGCATGTAGCATGTTCGGAACACGGAATTTCATGGCCAGGGATTTTATGTAAATTACATTTCTCTTGGTTAGAAATCACTCCAAGAGATTTTTTCCTGAAAATCTGCCTGATTTTCGAAACTGGCATTAGGAAAACACTGCGAACTCAGATGAATAGATTCTCGGTGTACATATGCATTGTAGGGTGGATGAAAGTTCGGTAATCTGCATGCTAACAACTCTGTAGTGAATATTTGTCGAATCCAAGATACATGAAGTGTGTTTGGGACACAGAATATCACGGTGAGCGAATCTATGTAAAGTGCATGTCACTTGGGTAGAACTCGCTCCAAGAGCTTTTCCTGCGAATTCTGCCTCATTTTCAAAACTGGCATTAGGAAAAAATTTCGAAATATGAGAAAATGCTTCAAAGTGTCAATATGGCTTTTATGGTGGATGAAAGTACGGTAATCCTTATGCTAACAACTCTTTAGTGAATATTTGTCGAATCTGTGCTGCATGTAGCTTTTTCTGAACACGGAATTTCACGATGACGGGTTCTATGTAAATTGCATGTCTATTGGGTAGAACTCGCTCCAAGAGGATTTTTCTGCGAAAACTGCATGATTTATAAACTGACATTAGGATAAATCTACTAAATCTGAAAAAACTTTGTATGTATAAATATGCATTGTAAGCTGGATGAAAGTTCGGTAATCCACATGTTCACAACTCATTAATGAATGATTGTCAAATCCGTGATGCATGTAACGTGTTCAGAACACGGAATGTCACGGTGAGTGAAATTAGGTATATTACATATCTTTTGGTAAGAACTCGCTCCAAGAACATTTTCCTGCCAAATCTGCCTCATTTTCAAACCTGGCGTTTAAACTAACCTGTGAAATCTGAGAACAGTTTTCAAAGTGTCATTAAGCAATCTATGGTCAATGAAAGTGATGTAATCCACTTGCTAACAACTCTGTAGTGTATATTTTTGAATCCGAGATGCATGTAGCGTGTTCGAAACACGGAATTTCATGGTTTGCGAATCCATGTAAATTAAATATCTATTGTTTTGAACCCGTTCCAAGAGGATTTTGCCATTAAATCTGCCTCCGTTTCGAAACTGTCATTTGGAAAGCTCTGTGAAATCAGAGAAAATGCTTCTAAGCATCAATATGCCTTGTACTGCGATGAAAGTCCTTTAATCCACATGCAAACAACTCTGTAGTGTATTTTTGTCGAATCCTATCTGCATGTAGAGTGTGCGAAACACGGAATTTCACAGCGGGAGAATCTATGTAATTTACATATCTATTGGGTAGAACATGCTCCAAAAGTTTTTTCCTTAGGAAACTGCCTGATTTTAGAAACTGCTATTAGGAAAAAGATGCAAACTCTGAGTTAATGTTTCTAGGTGTAAATATGCCTTGTATGGTGGATGAAAGTTCTGTAATACACATGTACACAACTCATTAAAAATGTTTCTCAAATCCGTGATGTATATAGTGTATTCAGAACGCGGAATGTCACGTTGATGGAAACTATGTAAATTACATATCGATTGGTGAGAAACCTCTACAGGAGCATTTTACTGTAAAATCTACCTCTGTTTGGAAACTGGTGTTATGAAAACACTGCAAAACCTGAGCAAAATTTTAAGGTGACAATATGTCTTCAATGGTTTATTAAAGATGTGTAATTCACATTCTAACAACTCAGGAGTGAATATTTGTTGAATCCATGGTGCATGTACCTTTTTCGGAACACGGGATATTACGGTGACGGTATCTATGAAAATGGGATGTCTATTGGATCGAACATGCAGCAAGAGAATTTTTCTGCGAAAACTGCCTGATTTTCGTAACTGACGTTAGGAAAAATCTGCGAAATCTAAGTAAATATTTCTAGGTGTAAATATGCCTTGTATTGTGTTTGAAACATCGGTAATCCACATGCTCACGGTCATTAAATAATGTTTGTCGAAGCCATGATTAATGTAACGTTTTTGGAACACGGAATGTGTCAGTGAGTGAAACTCGGAAAATAACAATTCTACTGGATAGAACTCGCTTGAATTGAATTTTTCTGCGAAAATTTCATGATTTTCGGAAATGGATGTTAGGGAAAACCTGCGAAATCAGAATAACTACATCTAGGGATAAATATGCCTTGTATGGTGAATGAAATTTTGGTAATCCAGATGCTCACACTCATTAGAGAATGTTTGTCGAATTCGTGATGCATGTAAAGTGTACGGAATACAGACTGTCATATTGAAGGAAACAATGTAAATTACATGTCTATTGGGTAGAACTCGCTTGAAGAGTATTTTTCTGCGAAATGTGCCTCATTTTCAAAACTGCCATTAGGAGAACCCTGTGAAATCTGAGAAAATGCTTCTAAGTGTCAATATGCCTTGAATGGTGAATGAAAGTCCGGTAATCCACATGTTAATAAGAGTGGAGTAATTATTTTTCAAACCGTGATTCATGTAGCGCTTTTTGAAATGGAATTTCACCGTAATGAAACAATTTAAATTAAAATTCTATTGCGTAGAACTAGCTAGAATAGAATTTTTCGGTGAAAATTGCATGATTATGGAATCTGAAGTTTGGAGAAAGCTTCAAAATGAGAGTAAATATTTCTAGGTGTAAATATGCCTTTATGTTGAAAGACAGTACGGTAATCCATATTTTCACAACATATTAAAAAATCTTTTTCTAATCAGTGGTGCATGTAACTTGTTCGGAACGTGGAATTTCACGGTGACTGAAACAATGTAAACTACTTCTCTATTGGGTAGAACTCGCTCCAAGAGAATTTTTCTGTGAAAACTGCATCATTTTTGAAACTGGCGTTTGGAAAACACAGCAAAATCTGAGAAAATACTTCTAAGTATCAATATTCAATCTATTGTGATGAAAGTTCGGTAATCCACACGCTAACAAATCTGTAGTGAATATTTGTCGAATCCATTATGCATGTAGCATGTTCGGAACACGGAATTTCATGGCCAGGGATTTTATGTAAATTACATTTCTCTTGGTTAGAAATCACTCCAAGAGATTTTTTCCTGAAAATCTGCCTGATTTTCGAAACTGGCATTAGGAAAACACTGCGAACTCAGATGAATAGATTCTCGGTGTACATATGCATTGTAGGGTGGATGAAAGTTCGGTAATCTGCATGCTAACAACTCTGTAGTGAATATTTGTCGAATCCAAGATACATGAAGTGTGTTTGGGACACAGAATATCACGGTGAGCGAATCTATGTAAAGTGCATGTCACTTGGGTAGAACTCGCTCCAAGAGCTTTTCCTGCGAATTCTGCCTCATTTTCAAAACTGGCATTAGGAAAAAATTTCGAAATATGAGAAAATGCTTCAAAGTGTCAATATGGCTTTTATGGTGGATGAAAGTACGGTAATCCTTATGCTAACAACTCTTTAGTGAATATTTGTCGAATCTGTGCTGCATGTAGCTTTTTCTGAACACGGAATTTCACGATGACGGGTTCTATGTAAATTGCATGTCTATTGGGTAGAACTCGCTCCAAGAGGATTTTTCTGCGAAAACTGCATGATTTATAAACTGACATTAGGAGAAATCTACTAAATCAGAAAAAACTTTCTATGTATAAATATGCATTGTAAGCTGGATGAAAGTTCGGTAATCCACATGTTCACAACTCATTAATGAATGATTGTCAAATCCGTGATGCATGTAACGTGTTCAGAACACGGAATGTCACGCTGAGTGAAATTAGGTATATTACATATCTTTTGGTAAGAACTCGCTCCAAGAACATTTTCCTGCCAAATCTGCCTCATTTTCAAACCTGGCATTTAAACTAACCTGTGAAATCTGAGAACAGTTTTCAAAGTGTCATTAAGCAATCTATGGTCAATGAAAGTGATGTAATCCACTTGCTAACAACTCTGTAGTGTATATTTTTGAATCCGAGATGCATGTAGCGTGTTCGAAACACGGAATTTCATGGTTTGCGAATCCATGTAAATTAAATATCTATTGTTTTGAACCCGTTCCAAGAGGATTTTGCCGTTAAATCTGCCTCCGTTTCGAAACTGTCATTTGGAAAGCTCTGTGAAATCAGAGAAAATGCTTCTAAGCATCAATATGCCTTGTACTGCGATGAAAGTCCTTTAATCCACATGCAAACAACTCTGTAGTGTATTTTTGTCGAATCCTATCTGCATGTAGAGTGTGCGAAACACGGAATTTCACAGCGGGAGAATTTATGTAATTTACATATCTATTGGGTAGAACATGCTCCAAAAGTTTTTTCCTTAGGAAACTGCCTGATTTTAGAAACTGCTATTAGGAAAAAGATGCAAACTCTGAGTTAATGTTTCTAGGTGTAAATATGCCTTGTATGGTGGATGAAAGTTCTGTAATACACATGTACACAACTCATTAAAAATGTTTCTCAAATCCGTGATGTATATAGTGTATTCAGAACGCGGAATGTCACGTTGATGGAAACTATGTAAATTACATATCGATTGGTGAGAAACCTCTACAGGAGCATTTTACTGTAAAATCTACCTCTGTTTGGAAACTGGTGTTATGAAAACACTGCAAAACCTGAGCAAAATTTTAAGGTGACAATATGTCTTCAATGGTTTATTAAAGATGTGTAATTCACATTCTAACAACTCAGGAGTGAATATTTGTTGAATCCATGGTGCATGTACCTTTTTCGGAACACGGGATATTACGGTGACGGTATCTATGAAAATGGGATGTCTATTGGATCGAACATGCAGCAAGAGAATTTTTCTGCGAAAACTGCCTGATTTTCGTAACTGACGTTAGGAAAAATCTGCGAAATCTAAGTAAATATTTCTAGGTGTAAATATGCCTTGTATTGTGTTTGAAACATCGGTAATCCACATGCTCACGGTCATTAAATAATGTTTGTCGAAGCCATGATTAATGTAACGTTTTTGGAACACGGAATGTGTCAGTGAGTGAAACTCGGAAAATAACAATTCTACTGGATAGAACTCGCTTGAATTGAATTTTTCTGCGAAAATTTCATGATTTTCGGAAATGGATGTAAGGGAAAACCTGCGAAATCAGAATAACTACATCTAGGGATAAATATGCCTTGTATGGTGAATGAGATTTTGGTAATCCAGATGCTCACACTCATTAGAGAATGTTTGTCGAATTCGTAATGCATGTAAAGTGTACGGAATACAGAGTGTCATATTGAAGGAAACAATGTAAATTACATGTCTATTGGGTAGAACTCGCTTGAAGAGAATTTTTCTGCGAAATGTGCCTCATTTTCAAAACTGCCATTAGGAGAACCCTGTGAAATCTGAGAAAATGCTTCTAAGTGTCAATATGCCTTGAATGGTGAATGAAAGTCCGGTAATCCACATGTTAATAAGAGTGTAGTAATTATTTTTCAAACCGTGATTCATGTAGCGCTTTTTGAAATGGAATTTCACCGTAATGAAACAATTTAAATTAAAATTCTATTGCGTAGAACTAGCTAGAATAGAATTTTTCGGTGAAAATTGCATGATTATGGAATCTGAAGTTTGGAGAAAGCTTCAAAATGAGAGTAAATATTTCTAGGTGTAAATATGCCTTTATGTTGAAAGACAGTACGGTAATCCACATTTTCACAACATATTAAAAAATCTTTTTCTAATCAGTGGTGCATGTAACTTGTTCGGAACGTGGAATTTCACGGTGACTGAAACAATGTAAACTACTTCTCTATTGGGTAGAACTCGCTCCAAGAGAATTTTTCTGTGAAAACTGCATCATTTTTGAAACTGGCGTTTGGAAAACGCAGCAAAATCTGAGAAAATACTTCTAAGTATCAATATTCAATCTATTGTGATGAAAGTTCGGTAATCCACACGCTAACAAATCTGTAGTGAATATTTGTCGAATCCATTATGCATGTAGCATGTTCGGAACACGGAATTTCATGGCCAGGGATTTTATGTAAATTACATTTCTCTTGGTTAGAAATCACTCCAAGAGATTTTTTCCTGAAAATCTGCCTGATTTTCGAAACTGGCATTAGGAAAACACTGCGAACTCAGATGAATAGATTCTCGGTGTACATATGCATTGTAGGGTGGATGAAAGTTCGGTAATCTGCATGCTAACAACTCTGTAGTGAATATTTGTCGAATCCAAGATACATGAAGTGTGTTTGGGACACAGAATATCACGGTGAGCGAATCTATGTAAAGTGCATGTCACTTGGGTAGAACTCGCTCCAAGAGCTTTTCCTGCGAATTCTGCCTCATTTTCAAAACTGGCATTAGGAAAAAATTTCGAAATATGAGAAAATGCTTCAAAGTGTCAATATGGCTTTTATGGTGGATGAAAGTACGGTAATCCTTATGCTAACAACTCTTTAGTGAATATTTGTCGAATCTGTGCTGCATGTAGCTTTTTCTGAACACGGAATTTCACGATGACGGGTTCTATGTAAATTGCATGTCTATTGGGGAGAACTCTCTCCAAGAGGATTTTTCTGCGAAAACTGCATGATTTATAAACTGACATTAGGAGAAATCTACTAAATCAGAAAAAACTTTCTATGTATAAATATGCATTGTAAGCTGGATGAAAGTTCGGTAATCCACATGTTCACAACTCATTAATGA
The DNA here is from genome assembly GCF_036321535.1 of Camelus dromedarius. Taxonomy (NCBI): domain Eukaryota; kingdom Metazoa; phylum Chordata; class Mammalia; order Artiodactyla; family Camelidae; genus Camelus; species Camelus dromedarius. The sequence goes on along the minus strand of NW_026989771.1, from coordinate 960,101 downwards.
ATGATTGTCAAATCCGTGATGCATGTAACGTGTTCAGAACATGGAATGTCACGCTGAGTGAAATTAGGTATATTACATATCTTTTGGTAAGAACTCGCTCCAAGAACATTTTCCTGCCAAATCTGCCTCATTTTCAAACCTGGCATTTAAACTAACCTGTGAAATCTGAGAACAGTTTTCAAAGTGTCATTAAGCAATCTATGGTCAATGAAAGTGATGTAATCCACTTGCTAACAACTCTGTAGTGTATATTTTTGAATCCGAGATGCATGTAGCGTGTTCGAAACACGGAATTTCATGGTTTGCGAATCCATGTAAATTAAATATCTATTGTTTTGAACCCGTTCCAAGAGGATTTTGCCGTTAAATCTGCCTCCGTTTCGAAACTGTCATTTGGAAAGCTCTGTGAAATCAGAGAAAATGCTTCTAAGCATCAATATGCCTTGTACTGCGATGAAAGTCCTTTAATCCACATGCAAACAACTCTGTAGTGTATTTTTGTCGAATCCTATCTGCATGTAGAGTGTGCGAAACACGGAATTTCACAGCGGGAGAATCTATGTAATTTACATATCTATTGGGTAGAACATGCTCCAAAAGTTTTTTCCTTAGGAAACTGCCTGATTTTAGAAACTGCTATTAGGAAAAAGATGCAAACTCTGAGTTAATGTTTCTAGGTGTAAATATGCCTTGTATGGTGGATGAAAGTTCTGTAATACACATGTACACAACTCATTAAAAATGTTTCTCAAATCCGTGATGTATATAGTGTATTCAGAACGCGGAATGTCACGTTGATGGAAACTATGTAAATTACATATCGATTGGTGAGAAACCTCTACAGGAGCATTTTACTGTAAAATCTACCTCTGTTTGGAAACTGGTGTTATGAAAACACTGCAAAACCTGAGCAAAATTTTAAGGTGACAATATGTCTTCAATGGTTTATTAAAGATGTGTAATTCACATTCTAACAACTCAGGAGTGAATATTTGTTGAATCCATGGTGCATGTACCTTTTTCGGAACACGGGATATTACGGTGACGGTATCTATGAAAATGGGATGTCTATTGGATCGAACATGCAGCAAGAGAATTTTTCTGCGAAAACTGCCTGATTTTCGTAACTGACGTTAGGAAAAATCTGCGAAATCTAAGTAAATATTTCTAGGTGTAAATATGCCTTGTATTGTGTTTGAAACATCGGTAATCCACATGCTCACGGTCATTAAATAATGTTTGTCGAAGCCATGATTAATGTAACGTTTTTGGAACACGGAATGTGTCAGTGAGTGAAACTCGGAAAATAACAATTCTACTGGATAGAACTCGCTTGAATTGAATTTTTCTGCGAAAATTTCATGATTTTCGGAAATGGATGTAAGGGAAAACCTGCGAAATCAGAATAACTACATCTAGGGATAAATATGCCTTGTATGGTGAATGAGATTTTGGTAATCCAGATGCTCACACTCATTAGAGAATGTTTGTCGAATTCGTAATGCATGTAAAGTGTACGGAATACAGAGTGTCATATTGAAGGAAACAATGTAAATTACATGTCTATTGGGTAGAACTCGCTTGAAGAGAATTTTTCTGCGAAATGTGCCTCATTTTCAAAACTGCCATTAGGAGAACCCTGTGAAATCTGAGAAAATGCTTCTAAGTGTCAATATGCCTTGAATGGTGAATGAAAGTCCGGTAATCCACATGTTAATAAGAGTGTAGTAATTATTTTTCAAACCGTGATTCATGTAGCGCTTTTTGAAATGGAATTTCACCGTAATGAAACAATTTAAATTAAAATTCTATTGCGTAGAACTAGCTAGAATAGAATTTTTCGGTGAAAATTGCATGATTATGGAATCTGAAGTTTGGAGAAAGCTTCAAAATGAGAGTAAATATTTCTAGGTGTAAATATGCCTTTATGTTGAAAGACAGTACGGTAATCCACATTTTCACAACATATTAAAAAATCTTTTTCTAATCAGTGGTGCATGTAACTTGTTCGGAACGTGGAATTTCACGGTGACTGAAACAATGTAAACTACTTCTCTATTGGGTAGAACTCGCTCCAAGAGAATTTTTCTGTGAAAACTGCATCATTTTTGAAACTGGCGTTTGGAAAACGCAGCAAAATCTGAGAAAATACTTCTAAGTATCAATATTCAATCTATTGTGATGAAAGTTCGGTAATCCACACGCTAACAAATCTGTAGTGAATATTTGTCGAATCCATTATGCATGTAGCATGTTCGGAACACGGAATTTCATGGCCAGGGATTTTATGTAAATTACATTTCTCTTGGTTAGAAATCACTCCAAGAGATTTTTTCCTGAAAATCTGCCTGATTTTCGAAACTGGCATTAGGAAAACACTGCGAACTCAGATGAATAGATTCTCGGTGTACATATGCATTGTAGGGTGGATGAAAGTTCGGTAATCTGCATGCTAACAACTCTGTAGTGAATATTTGTCGAATCCAAGATACATGAAGTGTGTTTGGGACACAGAATATCACGGTGAGCGAATCTATGTAAAGTGCATGTCACTTGGGTAGAACTCGCTCCAAGAGCTTTTCCTGCGAATTCTGCCTCATTTTCAAAACTGGCATTAGGAAAAAATTTCGAAATATGAGAAAATGCTTCAAAGTGTCAATATGGCTTTTATGGTGGATGAAAGTACGGTAATCCTTATGCTAACAACTCTTTAGTGAATATTTGTCGAATCTGTGCTGCATGTAGCTTTTTCTGAACACGGAATTTCACGATGACGGGTTCTATGTAAATTGCATGTCTATTGGGGAGAACTCTCTCCAAGAGGATTTTTCTGCGAAAACTGCATGATTTATAAACTGACATTAGGAGAAATCTACTAAATCAGAAAAAACTTTCTATGTATAAATATGCATTGTAAGCTGGATGAAAGTTCGGTAATCCACATGTTCACAACTCATTAATGAATGATTGTCAAATCCGTGATGCATGTAACGTGTTCAGAACATGGAATGTCACGCTGAGTGAAATTAGGTATATTACATATCTTTTGGTAAGAACTCGCTCCAAGAACATTTTCCTGCCAAATCTGCCTCATTTTCAAACCTGGCATTTAAACTAACCTGTGAAATCTGAGAACAGTTTTCAAAGTGTCATTAAGCAATCTATGGTCAATGAAAGTGATGTAATCCACTTGCTAACAACTCTGTAGTGTATATTTTTGAATCCGAGATGCATGTAGCGTGTTCGAAACACGGAATTTCATGGTTTGCGAATCCATGTAAATTAAATATCTATTGTTTTGAACCCGTTCCAAGAGGATTTTGCCGTTAAATCTGCCTCCGTTTCGAAACTGTCATTTGGAAAGCTCTGTGAAATCAGAGAAAATGCTTCTAAGCATCAATATGCCTTGTACTGCGATGAAAGTCCTTTAATCCACATGCAAACAACTCTGTAGTGTATTTTTGTCGAATCCTATCTGCATGTAGAGTGTGCGAAACACGGAATTTCACAGCGGGAGAATCTATGTAATTTACATATCTATTGGGTAGAACATGCTCCAAAAGTTTTTTCCTTAGGAAACTGCCTGATTTTAGAAACTGCTATTAGGAAAAAGATGCAAACTCTGAGTTAATGTTTCTAGGTGTAAATATGCCTTGTATGGTGGATGAAAGTTCTGTAATACACATGTACACAACTCATTAAAAATGTTTCTCAAATCCGTGATGTATATAGTGTATTCAGAACGCGGAATGTCACGTTGATGGAAACTATGTAAATTACATATCGATTGGTGAGAAACCTCTACAGGAGCATTTTACTGTAAAATCTACCTCTGTTTGGAAACTGGTGTTATGAAAACACTGCAAAACCTGAGCAAAATTTTAAGGTGACAATATGTCTTCAATGGTTTATTAAAGATGTGTAATTCACATTCTAACAACTCAGGAGTGAATATTTGTTGAATCCATGGTGCATGTACCTTTTTCGGAACACGGGATATTACGGTGACGGTATCTATGAAAATGGGATGTCTATTGGATCGAACATGCAGCAAGAGAATTTTTCTGCGAAAACTGCCTGATTTTCGTAACTGACGTTAGGAAAAATCTGCGAAATCTAAGTAAATATTTCTAGGTGTAAATATGCCTTGTATTGTGTTTGAAACATCGGTAATCCACATGCTCACGGTCATTAAATAATGTTTGTCGAAGCCATGATTAATGTAACGTTTTTGGAACACGGAATGTGTCAGTGAGTGAAACTCGGAAAATAACAATTCTACTGGATAGAACTCGCTTGAATTGAATTTTTCTGCGAAAATTTCATGATTTTCGGAAATGGATGTAAGGGAAAACCTGCGAAATCAGAATAACTACATCTAGGGATAAATATGCCTTGTATGGTGAATGAGATTTTGGTAATCCAGATGCTCACACTCATTAGAGAATGTTTGTCGAATTCGTAATGCATGTAAAGTGTACGGAATACAGAGTGTCATATTGAAGGAAACAATGTAAATTACATGTCTATTGGGTAGAACTCGCTTGAAGAGAATTTTTCTGCGAAATGTGCCTCATTTTCAAAACTGCCATTAGGAGAACCCTGTGAAATCTGAGAAAATGCTTCTAAGTGTCAATATGCCTTGAATGGTGAATGAAAGTCCGGTAATCCACATGTTAATAAGAGTGTAGTAATTATTTTTCAAACCGTGATTCATGTAGCGCTTTTTGAAATGGAATTTCACCGTAATGAAACAATTTAAATTAAAATTCTATTGCGTAGAACTAGCTAGAATAGAATTTTTCGGTGAAAATTGCATGATTATGGAATCTGAAGTTTGGAGAAAGCTTCAAAATGAGAGTAAATATTTCTAGGTGTAAATATGCCTTTATGTTGAAAGACAGTACGGTAATCCACATTTTCACAACATATTAAAAAATCTTTTTCTAATCAGTGGTGCATGTAACTTGTTCGGAACGTGGAATTTCACGGTGACTGAAACAATGTAAACTACTTCTCTATTGGGTAGAACTCGCTCCAAGAGAATTTTTCTGTGAAAACTGCATCATTTTTGAAACTGGCGTTTGGAAAACGCAGCAAAATCTGAGAAAATACTTCTAAGTATCAATATTCAATCTATTGTGATGAAAGTTCGGTAATCCACACGCTAACAAATCTGTAGTGAATATTTGTCGAATCCATTATGCATGTAGCATGTTCGGAACACGGAATTTCATGGCCAGGGATTTTATGTAAATTACATTTCTCTTGGTTAGAAATCACTCCAAGAGATTTTTTCCTGAAAATCTGCCTGATTTTCGAAACTGGCATTAGGAAAACACTGCGAACTCAGATGAATAGATTCTCGGTGTACATATGCATTGTAGGGTGGATGAAAGTTCGGTAATCTGCATGCTAACAACTCTGTAGTGAATATTTGTCGAATCCAAGATACATGAAGTGTGTTTGGGACACAGAATATCACGGTGAGCGAATCTATGTAAAGTGCATGTCACTTGGGTAGAACTCGCTCCAAGAGCTTTTCCTGCGAATTCTGCCTCATTTTCAAAACTGGCATTAGGAAAAAATTTCGAAATATGAGAAAATGCTTCAAAGTGTCAATATGGCTTTTATGGTGGATGAAAGTACGGTAATCCTTATGCTAACAACTCTTTAGTGAATATTTGTCGAATCTGTGCTGCATGTAGCTTTTTCTGAACACGGAATTTCACGATGACGGGTTCTATGTAAATTGCATGTCTATTGGGTAGAACTCGCTCCAAGAGGATTTTTCTGCGAAAACTGCATGATTTATAAACTGACATTAGGAGAAATCTACTAAATCAGAAAAAACTTTCTATGTATAAATATGCATTGTAAGCTGGATGAAAGTTCGGTAATCCACATGTTCACAACTCATTAATGAATGATTGTCAAATCCGTGATGCATGTAACGTGTTCAGAACACGGAATGTCACGCTGAGTGAAATTAGGTATATTACATATCTTTTGGTAAGAACTCGCTCCAAGAACATTTTCCTGCCAAATCTGCCTCATTTTCAAACCTGGCATTTAAACTAACCTGTGAAATCTGAGAACAGTTTTCAAAGTGTCATTAAGCAATCTATGGTCAATGAAAGTGATGTAATCCACTTGCTAACAACTCTGTAGTGTATATTTTTGAATCCGAGATGCATGTAGCGTGTTCGAAACACGGAATTTCATGGTTTGCGAATCCATGTAAATTAAATATCTATTGTTTTGAACCCGTTCCAAGAGGATTTTGCCGTTAAATCTGCCTCCGTTTCGAAACTGTCATTTGGAAAGCTCTGTGAAATCAGAGAAAATGCTTCTAAGCATCAATATGCCTTGTACTGCGATGAAAGTCCTTTAATCCACATGCAAACAACTCTGTAGTGTATTTTTGTCGAATCCTATCTGCATGTAGAGTGTGCGAAACACGGAATTTCACAGCGGGAGAATCTATGTAATTTACATATCTATTGGGTAGAACATGCTCCAAAAGTTTTTTCCTTAGGAAACTGCCTGATTTTAGAAACTGCTATTAGGAAAAAGATGCAAACTCTGAGTTAATGTTTCTAGGTGTAAATATGCCTTGTATGGTGGATGAAAGTTCTGTAATACACATGTACACAACTCATTAAAAATGTTTCTCAAATCCGTGATGTATATAGTGTATTCAGAACGCGGAATGTCACGTTGATGGAAACTATGTAAATTACATATCGATTGGTGAGAAACCTCTACAGGAGCATTTTACTGTAAAATCTACCTCTGTTTGGAAACTGGTGTTATGAAAACACTGCAAAACCTGAGCAAAATTTTAAGGTGACAATATGTCTTCAATGGTTTATTAAAGATGTGTAATTCACATTCTAACAACTCAGGAGTGAATATTTGTTGAATCCATGGTGCATGTACCTTTTTCGGAACACGGGATATTACGGTGACGGTATCTATGAAAATGGGATGTCTGTTGGATCGAACATGCAGCAAGAGAATTTTTCTGCGAAAACTGCCTGATTTTCGTAACTGACGTTAGGAAAAATCTGCGAAATCTAAGTAAATATTTCTAGGTGTAAATATGCCTTGTATTGTGTTTGAAACATCGGTAATCCACATGCTCACGGTCATTAAATAATGTTTGTCGAAGCCATG